>NC_068320.1:23844399-24210209 GCF_025860055.1 Xyrauchen texanus | reverse complement strand
AATGTGCGTAGTGTTTGAATTGCCAAATCCCTGATAGTACACGTACAGTACATCCCCCAGATGTCTATTTGATGTGTGTTTACTTATGGAAGATGTATTTACTTTTTTGCTTATTTGCCATACTTATATTAGATGTTTCTTCTCAGATGTCAAAAATTCCTTCAGCAGATGTCTTTGAGATGTTTATGACTTAGAATATGAAAATCTGCTCTTTTTAAGATGTTTATCAGATGCAAATTAGAATATGATGCTCTCCAGATTTTAAACAGCCATCTCAGAGTATTGTGCTATCTGGGATATCTCTTTTTTTCTGCCTCATTTTGCCTAAAAGGTTTGTAATGGTGGCATCTGGCATCTAAACCATCACAACTGGGTCACCATTATGCTTTATGGCAAAACTCAGATGTGCTTTCACATGGTTCTTTTTGAGTAATGGCCTCTTTTTTTTGCCTACAGGCCAGTTTTATGCACTCTTCATCAGCTCTTCATCCTGATATTGCGAGAGCACTTGATATTACTTGGCTGGTGTATCTTGACTCTGCAGCTTTACATCTGCTTTTCATTTATGTCAACTTAGTGCCAGAAATACAAATACATTTAAATCAAAATACAGAAATACAGAAACAAAAATGACCTAAATACATTTTCAAGGCAGTGAATATGAATTATGGGCTAGAAAAATACTTTATTATGGATGTGAGAAAATTAAAGATGCACATATCATCATAATGTATAATGCATAATGCACACAGACAGAATTGTAAATTTTATATTGGTGCGCACGTTACATTAATGATTTCTTTATGTTTACCCGCTTCTCTTTGTATCTCTTCCTCTTTCTCTTCCTCCTAACTCACGCACAACTTCAACACAGTCAGAGGCATTTTATTTTTGTCTTTAGGAGCAGATGGCATTGATACTCGTGTTAGGAAGCTCTAACTGAGAGCCGAGACAGAGAGAGATGGGCTTTCCTTTTGACAGCTGTCCTGACACCTCTACTAAAGTTTACACCCACTTTGTCCTGCCAGAAGTAGAACGGTCCAGAACAGTCACTTCAGATTTAAACCAATGCCAGATATTTATGATCTGACATGGTACCTAAAGAAAGAGGGTAACACTCGATTGACAATGCTAATATGTTTGTTAATGCGATTTAACCTTGCGTTTTGTTGTTGTTATGAAATCTAACATCAAATTCAATGCCAAATTAAAAGTACATCTGAATCCAAACCATAACTGAACTGAACAGCGGTTTACCACTCCTCTACCCCTTGAAGCACATCTCAAAATGGGGGAAACACAACACGGTGCCCTGTGCCAACATGGAGCTACTCAACCGAACATCAAAGGATGCTCACCCTCCCCCAGTCAATATTCAACTCTTTTAATCCAGCCATATAATTTAGCA
Organism: Xyrauchen texanus; assembly: GCF_025860055.1. Taxonomy (NCBI): domain Eukaryota; kingdom Metazoa; phylum Chordata; class Actinopteri; order Cypriniformes; family Catostomidae; genus Xyrauchen; species Xyrauchen texanus. The sequence goes on along the minus strand of NC_068320.1, from coordinate 24,208,801 downwards.
CTAACTCAGACATGTACCTACATACATACCAACACATACCAAAACACCAAGAGAGGGTCAAATCTACATTATGCTCTAGTTCAATTAAGACTACTAAATTGTTTGACCTTTGAGATTTACACATCATTTTGAGGAGTTGGGTGTACATTCAATTCCTCTCCCCACCACTGTCCTAGAACATTTCTGCTGCAAGGAGGCAGGATAATTCCTCTATAAAAATTATTTAAAAAAACATCATAATCAAGGTATTCATTACCATGACTTTAGTTCAACACACTGGAGGATAGATAGATAGATAGATAGATAGATAGACAGACAGACAGACAGACAGACAGACAGACAGATAGATAGATAGATAGACTAATCAAATATAAAAATGTATGTTTAAGGAATGTAATGTAAGGAATATTTCACCAGTAGATCACAATTGACTCTAAAGTCATTTGACCCCTAAAACACCAATATAACATATTAAAGTGTAATACATATAATAATGCATAGGAATTTGCGCGCACCGGCAGGGACGGGTTACAATTGTGAGGACACACATGTACACGAGGAGCTAAATGCATAAATGCTCAGCACACACACGACTGTCAGAATGTTAAATTGTGTATGTACAGTATGCGCATGCACATGTCTATATACAATAACCCTTCATAGATGATAACATAGACAACGCATGCCAATATCCCCCATATAACATCACCCAGTCACATTAGATAAGATTCATAGGGTGAAGGAATTTTTAGCACCATGCATGTCTCCAAAATAACAACTCAAGTCATTTAAAGCCCCCAGCAACAAGCCACCTTACGCACACATCACACACACACACACACACACACACACACACACACACACACACACACACACACACACACACACACACACACATGCGCGCGCGCAAACACACACCCCTCTACCCCTGCAAACTGTCATTGCGCCTCGGATTACCTCCGAATCCTTCTGCTGTATGTTGAACCCATCCCTGTCTGGAGACACAGACTTCTGTCTGTTACTGTTAGTATCATTAAGTAAAGGTACCTCCATGTCGTCGGTGTGCTGCTGCATCTGTCAGGCTGAAGTTCTGATCGCCGCGCGGAAACACTGTCACATTGGAACAGATGCTGCTGGATTCCAAATTCAGAATAATACCCGTCCCCTCCGCTCTCATTGGCCGCTGGGGCACCGACATGGGCGTGGTTTGACGTAACGAGTGCGTCACGCCACGCCCACACCGCACATTCGACCACGAAAGAGCAAGTGCCACTATTGCACTTTGTTAAACTGGCTGCATTACTCTCATCTGGATTTCGAACAGTCCTTTGCATATCATAATGTATGTATTAAATTGAATAAATGTACAAATATGCGTATGTTGATCTTTAAGAAATGAATCAGTAGGCCTACACCCTGATTGTAATAATAGATTGCTTTGAACAATATTTAAAAAATTATCTGTAAATGGGTTTGCTAGTAGTTTTGTTAACAAATACATTATCAACATACATTTTAAATAAGGCTTTATAGCATTAGCTAATGCATTTGGTATTATGTACTAACAATGCTTGTTTTACAGCATTTATTAATTTATTAAAATACTATTTCATTAAAATTAATTCATTAAAATACTGTTCATTATTTCTTTATGTTAGTTCATAGTGCATTAACAAATGTTAACATGTACACATTTTTATGTATACAATGTATTAATAAATGTACAAAAATATTAACCAATATTAATAAATGCTGTGAAAATATTGTTCTTTGTTATTTCATGTTAAATATTGCATTGACTAATGTTAACAAGTACAACCGTATTGTAAAGACTAACCATCATTTCTTTAAATGGATGAGTTGAATGCATATTTAAGGAGCCAAGCTGTCTTGCATTCATGAGGAATTTGCTGTTACAAATACATTTCACACATTTCAAGTGGATTCCTCATGAATTTGCTTCAGAAAATGACACTTTGCAGAGCTGAAATTTTGGCAAACTTTGAACTTTGAAGCTAAAATATAAATTAGTATTGATTTATTTTTTTGGTCACTATATCATTTCCATTTGTGTAATTTCATAGTTTCAAAGACTTTACTATTTTGTCTGAAACGTGGAAAATAGAAAATAATTAAATATGAGTTGGTGTCCAAACATTTGACAAGAAGTTTTTCGAACTGTATATACCAATAATGAACTGTAGTATTTAGCATTTTTATTTAATATGTGTCCGGGTGTGCAATCAGTCTACTTTGTATTATATGTTACATTAAAAACAAGAGCTTGCATTGGTTTGATGTTGATATAAATAATATCCACCCGTCAATCAAATAAAGACATAGGCCTATAGCCTCTAATGCTGTCAGATCTGAGTCTATTGTTTTAAGGACAAACAAAGTGCTATTATTCCCATTGGGCAACAGAGAGAACACACTGGGATTTACAGCAAGAATAAGACACATTGTGGCATTTTATGATGGACCATATTGTGCTACCTCAGTGAAGACAATGAATTATTGATCATTGAGAGTTGGGAGATGGATCTGTCACAGCAGTGTCCACACAAACAATCAACCCAAGTTAGGACGACACTTCAACGAACAGTTTAATTTTAAAGTCTGAAGGATGTCCACTAGAAACTGAACAGGTGTTGACAGCTGAGGTGGAGGTCATGAGGTCCCAATGAAGTCAAAAGTGTTTGCAAAAAACTGTTAATTAAAATTTTTATTTGTGTGATCCAAAGAGACCTGAGGTTTATCTCATTGTAGACAAGGAGATGCAAAGGTCTATACTTCTCTACACAACGCTGAAGTTAATAGAAGACCCTGGAGTGAAACACTGATTAGTAAATATAAGATTTATATGTGCTCATGGTCAATGCAACTTACCCTCTTACCCATTTCGAGGTTAACAGCTTATATGTAGATTATGAACCAATTATTACAGGACAACTTCTTGAAATGCTGTTAAAGTGAAAATCACCAGTGACCTTAGTAGTAAAAAATCTAGGAAATAGTGACAAAGAACAACTCTTTGTAATGTTGAATTATCTCATACATTTATGCATTGAACTTCTTCATTTTCATCATCTACATTTAGACGAATATGTAATGCCTTTCTGAATGCATTATTTGGCACAGGCCTATTATTTTGCTGACCACATCTCTGTATTGATTAGATCTTGGAATGCCTGACATAGTTTCCCTTGGTTAAAAGGTCCCCCCTTGGAAAGCCTGAACTTGATGACAGTCATGCATGACAGGTCAAAATGCAGATAACAGACAATGGCCCTCACTCTCTGATTGTGAATGTGTAGACTGTGTTTGTGATTGGCAACAGCAGCTGATGTCGTCTTTACATACACACATACCCTCAAACTATCACGTGGCCAAAATAAACACCCTCTGTTAGTTCACACTCCAACTTTAACCCTGATCTATGACCTCAGTGGCCAGGAATATGCCAAGCGACTAAGCTTACTAAGAATAAAGTAAGCAGCATTAAAATACCTTGGTTTCTTTTAAGGTATCAGCTTCCTGTTCACTTGCATGATTGTTTAAAAGATGATCTGATCATATTTCAAATAGCTTTATAATAACAAAGCTGTGATAACCAAGTAAAAATAATTGGAGATAATTTCCTATAGGCATAACAACAACTTTCCCCAGTGTATTCATGTGTTTGCTCTTAAAGTGATATCTACCAAAGTATTGGATTTAAGAATTGTATTCCTCACTAGCATGCATAGGCATACATCCATTATGAACACAATGACTAATATTTACAGGCCAACAGATAAGGAGAGTTGAAACACATGGACAATCTTACACCGACTATGACAAATAGGCCAACTACGCATCATGTAAACGCATAAATTGGCTTGTCTTTATCAAAGTAAGGTCATAAACAGCTTAAGTAAAAACCATTCAGCACACAAATTTTGCCCATTAGCCTACCCCAATATCACCTTGCATGTAAACATCTTTAACTTCAAGCCAATGAATATCAGTTCACCTACAGAGGAGTGGTCCTACAGCACAGCATCAGCTACAGTTATCTGGGCATTGAGATCGGTGCATCTGGGGGGTTTGGTCTGGCTGTAAAAGCATTGAGTGAAAAGGCTCAAATGGCATTTTATGCAATTAAATCACATTTCGGCCATATTAAATTACAAATGAAAACATGGATTAAATTATACAACTCAGAAAATATTCAGTTGTAATTTGCAAATAATTTTTTGGGGGTACATAGAGGCACATCCAATAACGGCTGCAGGACTGAATTAGACTTATATCCCCTAAACATTAAAATACAGAAGAGATCTGTTCAATTCTGGCATCACCTCCATCAGTCTGATCACGAGTCTATAAAGGCCTCCTCACCAATGAGATCCCACCAGTGTCTCATCCTCTAAATACACTGGCTCTTAAACTAGCTAATGAAACTCAACCTGTGATTGACTCCAGGTACAACCCTAAAATCATTATTAAAGACATTGAGGAAAATCTAGAAGATACTAATGTTAAAAGATTAAAAACTCAATTTGAACTCCAATGTTATTCGTCCCTAAATAGAACCACAAAATTGGCAAACTACTTATCAATTAAACAATTTAAACAGAGAAAAATCCTCTCAAAATACAGATTAAGTGATCATGATTTCGAAATAGAGAGAGGAAGACATAAGAATGCCTGGAAAACCGAGGGAGCAGAGAATATGCAGACACTGCGACCTAAAGCAAATAAAAGATGAGAAACACTTCTCATCTGTCCCAAGTACCACACTGTGAGAGAAATGTTTTTCCCCAAATTTGAAACACTGAATCCAGCATTCCTTATACTACTATATACTTGGAGAGGACGACAGCACAGCCGCAGCTGCTAAATATGTGTCTGCCATTCACACTGTTAGACATGACTAATTCACTGTATACATTTAATTAATATTGTGTATATTCTCCTATTTTGTACATATATATATATATTCTTTTAAATATTATAATATTCTATTTAATCGTTCTTAGTATTTAAATGTTTACATTTTCTTTTTTTCATTATTACTAACTGTTGTATTTATTATTGTATTATTATCTTATATCTTGTATTTAAAACGGGTTGTATTTACATAACCATGCTTTGGCAACACTATACTCCAATTGTCATCCCAATAAAGATGAATTGAACTGAAATTGTATAATAGACTTTAAAGATGTGTAATAGTAACCACATTCAATAAGTTTGAACTTTAAGGAATATTCAGGGTTCAGTAAATTAAGCTCAATCGACAGAATTTGTGGCATAATGTTGATCACCACAAAAATTAATTTGGACTTGTCTCTGTTTTGTTTATAAAAAAATTAAAAAAGCACAAATCTGGGTTAGAGTGAGGCATTTACAATGGAAGTGAATAGGGCCAATCCATAAACATTAAATCACTGTTTCAAAAGTATAGCCACAAGACAAACAATATGCTTGTTAACATGATTTTAGTGTGATAAAATCACTTAAGCTTTTCTTTGTATTCCAAGTTATTATAAGTTACTAGAAGTTATTCCAGACTTTTTAGCAGGTCAGTCCACTGGCGGCCATCTTTGAATGCACTAGGAAGCTATTCTCTATGTTAAGCAGTGGCATACAAGTGCAGCTCCAATCAACTTGTATGGGGAAAGACTGCAATCTCCAAAACGCTAGGTCATGATTATCAAAGAACATATTTAATATCAGCGGTAAAATCTGTAAAGCTGACAATTTACACAAGTATTATTTCTATTTCTTCTTCTCCGAACTTACTTCAAACGTACTTCTCTGTCTGCTCGTATGAATGTAACACATCATAAGAAAGTGTTTCACCGCTGTTCAAATGCACTTTGGATCGCATCATTTATATGTATACATGTTTTCCATCTGAAAGGACTAAATATTAAATGAAACAAATGACAATAAAATGCAAAGTAATCGCTTCAGTAATCTAAATACTTTTTGAAAGTAACTGTATTCTAAACACAGTTACTTATATTTTGTATTTTAAATACGTAATCCCGTTATATGTATCCCGTTACTTCCCAAACCGGTGTATAGCTAATGATCATGCATGTTCTCGAGTTGATTGACAGAGAGGTCTGTATCTAAAAGTGTGGTTGGCACTATTACCTGTAAGGCGGGACTTCATTTCTACATCCGTTGACCGTTCTAATTTCTCCCATTTAGTTTAAAATAAGTGGCCTGCCTCTGCTAAATAGTGTTTTGGGGCTTTTCCACTGCACGGTTCAATTCGAGTCAACTCGACTCTGCTCGCTTTTGGGGGGTTTTCCACTGTGGATAGTACCTGGTACCTGGCAGACGGTCCACTCGTTAGCGATGAGCAACACAACAAATTATTTCAGGAAGTGTATCAGCTGTTGGCTGCACATGGCTACCACCTGACCTACCAACAGTGTAGGGAAAAGTTAAAAAAAATATTTAAGTGACTACAAGATCATCAAGGAAATGTGGAAGTGGTTCGACCAAATGGACGCTATCTAGACCGGCGAGCAATGGGAGGGAGAGTGTCTATGATGGAGGATGGTACGTAAACTTTATATTCTGCTTGAAAGCTTCACTTTATTTAGCTGACCAGCTACTGGAAAGCTTCTAAAACAACAAGGTAAATTTAACTGTTACACTTATGTAAAATCACAATGCAACAACTGCTTTATGCAGCACAATGAGCTAGTAGCTAATAGCTAGCGGTTGTGTTATTGTTTTGGTCAGTTTGTGTCATGTTTAAGATGATTCATGGCAGTAGAGGCGGCGCAAATATGACGATCAGCCTATAATCCCTCCCATGTTGAGAAGGCACTAAACTGCAATGGAAATGCAAGCTCCGAAAAGTAAAGCGAGTAGAGTTGAGGCGAGTCAAACCGTAACGTGCAGTGGATAAGTGCCATTTGGACCTAATTTTAATTATGTCTTCGTTGCCGTGATGACATAACACAAAAAAATTTAATCCTGTAAAAACGTTACAGCTCAAAAAGTTTTATTAATTAATTAGCTTCAAATTTCTGCCTTTAAACTCTCAAAAGGAGGCACTTTTTTGTGGTAATCAACATTATGCTACAAATGCTGTTGTATAAGCTTAAATTGTATTGTAACTGGAATATCCATTTAATCTTAACTGTGTACGGAATATTATTATTTTCATACCCAAATGCTAGAGATGAGATAAAAAACAAAATATCTAGCTTCATACAATCTGTAAACGCTGAATAATGTGGAATGATTTGCGCTATTTATTCTGCAGTGCGCCACTAGTGTCACCACACGGAATTGCAGTAATAAAGGATGTTTCCACAGAGATTTCTGAAAAATCAGTTTTGGGCAAAAAACAAACATACAAAAAAAAAAAAAAACAGATAGTCCAGCCCAAAATTCACACCATTGGTTGAAGCTGTAACAAGCTAAACAGGTCGCTTAATTCCGTGAAATCAACCAACTAATACAGAGCTAGTCAACTGACTGCCCGCGGGAAAAATCCGTCCCGCCAAATTCAATCATCTTTTTCTGGCCCTTAAACTGATTTTGGAAAATATTTCAGAGCACTCTCTGCTCAGTTCATACGCCTCAGCAATCAGCTGTGAGTTTAACTAGGGTGACCATACGTCCTCTTTTTCGGACCTTAAAAATGCGTCCGGCCGGGATTTCTGAATTTGCGAAAATGTCCGGGAAGCATTATGATGTGCATCTGGTCTAATACTTTATTGTGAGTGTGCGCATGTTTACATTGCTTTAACCCCTCTTTGTAAGTCCCGCCTTCTCGCACGCCGATTGGTCGATTATAAGAGGCTTGCAGCAACTATTGGCCAAATTAATGCCTGTCAATCTCTCCGCTAACTCTCGAAGCGCTGTTGTGTTCGGCTTTAACAGTTGCTTGACAGTAGCAGCAAATGACAGCTGAGTGGAAACAATGCCCAAAGAAAAGTGCAAATTTACAGAAGATTTGCACAAACAAATCCCATGCTTTCTTCCAGGTCGAGATCCGTTGGAAGCAGAAAGTATGACATGTAAAGATGACACTTATGTGTCAGTTGCTAATAAAGGGAGACATATCCAGCTGCAGACCCGCAGCACCACCAGTTTCAGAACCCCAGCGCCAGAACCTGAAGTGAGGGGCGGAGTCATTGACAATGAGACAAGCATGGCGGAGAGCATGGTGAGTTGTGTAACGTTTTTGACATCATGTTGTGAAAAATTATCGCATATATTAAGTTCAGCGTTTATCTGCTAAATATTTAATTTGTGCATAACTTTATCATCTTAATGAAGCTTGAATATGTTGTCATACGTTCGATAAATTTTTGCGTGTTGTAAATGAGCCTTGCGGTGACGTTTTGAAGACATCTTGTGAAGTTGTTAAAGTGTTTGTTCCACGTTCCTCTGTTATATGCATTGTTTGTGAGTTAATGTTACCTTATAGTTGAGGTTTTTTTTTTACGTTGAGATTATTGTGGTGCTTGTAGAGACATTTCGAATGAATGAAGACCACAAGGAAAAGGCCCGCAACAATCTCCTGGAACAGTCAGAAGCCAGAGAGCCCTTTTTATTTCATTTTGTGTTCAGGGATGACATGGAGTTATTTTAGCAAGAATGTAAGGACAAAATGGGCCTGAGAGTGAATTCCTCATTTGATACATTTTAAGTTTAATTTATACAGGATTGTCATGATAAAATGGGCCTAGGGGTGAATTGGTCATTTGTTGTATATATTTTTATTGTTTCTTTTAAAATTATGCTGAATTTTTTAGTTTTTTGACACGTTTTATTTTACATAAAGAAAAATGCATGCTGCACATCAGAGCAAAGTACTCTCCAAAACGTTAGGTGGCGCTACTCGGTTTCGAACGTAAGCTCCGCCCCTCACTTCAGGTTCTGGCGCTGGTGTTCTGAAACTGGGGTTCTGAAACTGGTGGTGCAGCGGGTCTGCAGCTGGATACTATTGAATAAAGGTGCAGATGATTTAGAAGCAAACATTAGCTCTGCGAAGCATAACGGGTCAGCAAAAGGTGAAAGTTCATCAGGTAAATTAACGGACTACTTTTTCTGACCAGGTAAAATTATCACATTGCTTCATTTTCCATGGCTATTCAAAATAACAGTAGGCTAATGGCATCAAATATTTTATTTCAGTACATGGACATTCAAAAGAATGTTGGAAATTGTTATTTATTTATATACATGTTATGCTAATAGAGTGTCTTTTTCACTGTATTAAAGGGTAACTAAACACCTGCTCAGAGTCTGACTCCACCCACTAGAAATATTTGAAAATGCAGGAAAAGTGGGCAGACCCCGGCGGGGATAGAGGGAACGAACCGGGGGCGGGGGGGCACCTGAGACTCGTAGTGACGGATTAATTGACAGCTGCTGTCAGACTCTATGTTATTATTATTCCTCACACGGTCGCAAGACCACATGTACATGAATCTGGCGTGGTGAGCTGGAACCTGCCTACGTCAGCTGTCACCGCGTACGTCACGAAGTACCGCAACAGCCAATAGGAAAATTCAACTGCAGTAGCCACCGTTCAACCTGAAGAGGGCAGCACTCAGACGTTTTTACATCATATATTGTAGAATTAAAACACTTTATACACAAATGTCAAAAAAATTACTTGAATCAATGACCAGTACTAATAAAGCCCCATGCTTACAGATCATTAACTAAAAAAAGTTGGTTTTGGTTTGTTTAAAAAAACAAAACAAAAATATAAATCAATGATGAAAACCAATAATTTTTTTTCCTCCAAAATATGCAATTACATTTCAAAGTAAACATGACATTCCTGATGTGCCAGAGAAACTAGTGCGCCGCCATCTTGAAAATGTTGTCTTGGAACTTCCGTTCTAGCGGTTCTATATAGATGGAGATATCAAAGTGTAATTAGCTAGCAAAGTAGATTTACAGGTCATAGAGTTGTCAATAAGCTATCATTAAGTATTTTAGAGTGTTCAGCAAATGTCAAAACAACTAGAAGAAGACTGGGGAGATTTTAGAGTACTTCATTCACAAATACACAAGGTCTTACCTTCAAGCTGTGGACGTACTGACGTCTGTGCTCATTAAACTCCCAAGAGACAACAAAATCATAAAAAATATTTCATATGACACTTCTGACCATCTTCTCGTCATTTAGCCATCATGTTATAGTTAAGGTAAGCTGATGTTTTGAGTGTTAAACTAGGACAGCTATGCAAGTGTTTTATTTTATATTCCGTTTATAACAATTTAAGCCTCAAACTAATTTTTAAAAGTACAATTGTAATTTTCTTTAATGTTGAACTTGCATGTGTAATAATACGAGCAGTCACTGTTGGAAATTTCATCTACACATTTTAACAAAAGTTATTAACAAGTTGAAAATTGAATTACACGTATTACAGTTAAACATTTGTATAATGGAAAAGTCATATTTAGAGTGACAGAAAAAAAACACCTCACTAACATTTAAGTAAATACTTTGTGTTCCCACACGTTACATAATCGATTTTGATCCATTCTTCTTAGGATCTATAATTCAAACAGGAAGTTAGATGACAAAATTCATAAGAGCGGAACATGGAAAAGGGGGGGGGGGCTGAATAAGGTGAGTGGGTTGATATTGTGAGGGGTCCCTCCTCAGTTTTCATAATTTGTAGTAAAAAAAAAAAGGCCCTAAAATGTTAAAACTCAATACAGTATACCCTGTGTCTATTTTAACATAAATAAACACACCGTATTAAGGGTGTTTTTAAGGAACATTTTACTTGCAATGAAAATGTTGCCCCCCCCCCCAAATGTTTCATCTGGATAATCTGGCCCAAGCAAGAAAGTAGTTGAAGAGCCCTGAGCTAATGACTTATTGCTACATTTTAAGATGGGATAGGAGAAAGTATTTCACCATCAAATTTTTTTATAAGTATCTATCAATAATATAACTGTAAACGCAAAAACAAAATACCGTAGTCGATGATGCCCGCAAAAAAACATTTTTACACTTGTGATTTTTATTGTATTTTCTTCAAGATTACAGATTATTGCTCATCTACCATCACTTGCAATATTTAAACATAGTTTTGACAACTCATCATTAGAGACTTTCTTATTCATAGTGAAGATTTACAACAATAAATACAGACATTGTAGTTCCTTAATGTCAACGCTCATTCTCAACAAGAGGTGCTGGTGTTGATTCCATATGCTCCATGTCGCCACATTGTCAACTGCGATACAGCAACGAAACCCAGGCCTCCAAAGGCATCCGTTTTTGGACACATGAGCCCCTTTAAAGACACTAACATGCACACACACGCATGTATCCTTGCGCACAGGTTTAAACAAAAATTAAGACAATGGGTCTAACATTTAAACCAGATGTACACTAAATGATGTGCTTCAGAACAGGGAGTGTGTGTTAAAAGTTAGCAGATAAAGACACAGATTGATTGAAAAAGATGAGTGATATTGTGGGGATATTGGGTGTCAATATATTTACATTAACACTAATGTAGACTCCGGACACAAACCTAACAACATAATATGAACAATAATTGAACACACTTTGTGTTTGCAGAGAAAGTTTAAAATGCTGTAGACTAAGTTTAGGACATCTTGAGGAGACCAGGTAGTCTCGTGAAAAAAATGCAACACTGTTATTTGCCTTTAGGGTTTTGTTAAAGGGATAGTTCCCCCAAAAATGAAAATGATATCGTTTACTCACATTCATGCCATGCCAGATGTGTATGACTTTCTTACACAAAGAATTGTAGAAGAATATTTCAGCTTTGTGGGTCCATACAATGCAAGTGAATGGTAACCGGATCTTTTGAACTCCAAATCTCACATAAATACAGCATAAAAGTAATCCATACGACTCCAGTGGTTTAAAACATGTCTTAAGAAGCGATGCAATCACTTTGGGTGGGAAACAGATAAATATTGAAGTCCTTTTTTATTTGAAATCTCCACTTTAACTTTCAGAATTTGAAAATGTGAAAGTGAAATTGGGGATTGGTCATACAAAATGACTCAAGTATTCATCTATTTCTCACCCACACCCATTATCTCGCTTCTGAAGATATAGATTTAACCACTGGAATAATATGGATTCCTTTTATGCTACCTTTTTGTGATTTATGGAGCTTGAAAGGTCTGGTCACCCATTCACTTGCATTGTATGAACCAACAGAGCTGAGATATTCTTCTAAAAATCTTTGTCTTCTGCAGAAGTAAATAATACACATCTGGGATGGCACGAGGGTGAGAAAATAATGAGAGAATTTTCATTTATGGGTGAACTTTACCTTCAAGTAAAAATAAGTAGCCCATAGTTTGAAAGGGTATCGGTAACTGTACCATAATGTGTTACGCTACAAAGGGACCGTGAGTGCTATTATAACTCAAAAGAACTTTGCTTTGCAGGCATTCTTTGGGCTAATTCACATGTTACCATCACGACAGAGAAATTCCTGAGCAAAGGAAAGTGACACCACATTAAAAAACAAACGGAGAGTCATTTTGATTCCCTTTATGACAAGCACAGATGACAAAGAGGAGATAAATATCTGCCATAAAGGCATTTAGAAATGTAGTAAAACAAAGGTCCCAATTGTATTATATTTGAATATCCTAGTAACAAAGGCAGCTTTTTCTCCGTAGGCCTGCATAAAGCAAAACCAATGCATGTCCTTCAAATCTCTAAAATGAGTACACAGTTGGTCTTGGCATTAGTTAACATGCACATATCTCTCCCATTGTATTCCAGACTCAATCTGCGGAGGACCTGGAAAAAACTTGGTACCGGATTAATTGTACATTTGGTATCTCATTGATATAAGCTCTACTTCACAGTATATAAAACAAGGGTTTCAAGAAATGTAATATTACACTAAAGAATCATAACATTTAATTGCTTATTTTATAATGACAATAGATCATAAGAACAAAAGTTAAATGGCAGAAGATGAAAAAAAAAAAAAAATTTTTTTTTATAAATATCTTAATATACACCCCTGTGATTACCCAGCATTGTTTCAGCAATAACGTGGATAGATTGAGAGTTAAAATTTCTAACAAGAATACTGGCATAATTTTAGCAGTTGAAAACAGTGTTGAAAGAGCATGTTGCGCTTGGGAGGAAGAGTTTTGTTGCTGATGCCTGAGACGATGAGGCGATTGGTTTCCAGTCTGAGTGAACGGAGGGGATAAGCCCCGCCCCCGAATCGTTCACAAGCCAGTTAAATGTCAGCTTTTATTAGAACCGAGAGCATTTAGAATGCAAAATGTTAAAATTTGTTTGTAAAAATTAATACAAGTTTTAAAAAACAATCAGGAAAATAATTTTTTGAATAGTGTGCTCAACTAAAAGAAAACAACGATTTGAACCCCTACGCTGTTATTCTGTCCCACCCACCATTTCGTATAAAGGAGGGGAAAAATAAAATAATCACATGTAGAAAATAAAAACAGGACCTGTGGCATGTCCATGACTGAATCATCAGGTATAATCACGCATTTTTAGTTTAGTTTTTTTTTTTTTTTTTGCCACATCTTGATAATAGTTAAACAATAAAAGATCTCTAAATGAATTGCGTACAACTGACACATGAAGCTAAGAAAAGATGAAACATTGAAATCTCCATGGAAACGTCGCTAAGTTGCACCACTGGCAGTAGCAGCTCGTTAAATGTTAGCCATGTTATTCTAGCGTAAAATAAATAAACACTGCCGTAGCACTAATTAGCCACGCCCTTCACCCCCCAACCAATCAGCTCAGAGCTTCTCCTTCCCCTCCAAAGGCAGACTCTTAACACAGGTCTGTCTCGCCTTAGTCTGTATGGATTATGGAGTCTTGGTAATTTCTTTAGTCTTCGTTTCCCATCCGTGAATGGGTTTAGTACCTACAACAAAATATTACAAGCCATTTTTAAACAAAATATTAAAGATAGACTGAGGAGTTTAACGTGATGCTTTATCAAACAGCTTCTGACCTGTAATAGTTTGGCTTAAAGGGTCCGTTCTTGTTCAGGCCGAGGTATTTGGCCTGTTCGTCAGTCAGTTCGGTCAAGTGTGCATCAAATGTGTGGAGATGAAGGCTAGCCACATATTCATCTGCAGAAACAACAGTTTAACATTTATTCTTTGGACAACTACTCTTTTGCAGGGTATTACTACAAGGAAGAGTCACACCAACAGAAACTACAGAGTTTGCACCTCAATGATGTCATTCATATTTCAAAAGGTCACATTTAAGAAGACAAAAGCTATCCTAAACAGTGTATTTGGGCTATCTAAAAGACTATGAGGTTTTCTTAATGTATAGTTAGTATAATTAGCCCCTCAAATTCACATGGAAATTATGCAGTGCGCTTTTATATCAAGCATCTAATACAATACCATCCTGGAAAGTTAACTTTTTGTCTTGATCAGCAAGATATAATAGGTGGCTCGTTGGTCTAGGGGTATGATTCTCACTTTGGGTGTGCGAGATCCCGGGTTCAAATCCCAGATCAGCCCAGCATATACCTTGAGGTTTTTGGTTTGCAGCAGGGGCCTTCTTGGATCTAGGTTGTCCTTTTGAAGCACACTGCACTGCAAAATGATTTTTACTAGATTTTCAGCCAAGCAATGCTAAGGTGCTTGGTTGTTTACAGCCTGGTGCTAGTCACACCTAGGTCGCAGTTTCGATCCCCGTACCAAAAAAATGGGCGCATAGGTTAGATGGCTGTTAGATGTAACTTTCTGGCATTATTAACCCTGTCAGAACATTCTTTGACATTAAACTGTTTTTAGCAGAAGTTAATCGTATAAGTGTGGTATAGTGTAAACAGTCATTTGGATGTTGCTGGCATTATACTCTGATAAGGTATAACTATGACTAAGTACTATAATGTATTATAATTGTGGTTACAATTATTTACGAGAAGTTATAACATATTATATGATGTAATATTAGACATTACTAATGCGTTATAATGCCTTTACAATGCATTATAAATATTACCAAATCTTTCTTTCGTCACACCTTTCAGACAAAATATTATGACAATGTATTTTGGAATTTTCATGCTCTTACAAAGCAGCAGATCAATGGCTGCTTTTCCACTATCGGACCATTGCGAGCCGGGGCCATCAACTGGCCAGCTGGCGCCAGTAGCTGATGCCAATGTCACACTTCGCCCATTTCACAAGCAAGGGGAGCTCAAGCTGAGGTATCATGTTTTCTAGTTATCTAGACTATCTAGTTTATTTTGAACGTAAACATTTGCTAGCTAGCAAGATAAATTAGCGATAACTGATCTACTGTAACTGCCATGTCCTGTGTGGTCCCTCAACTAACAGCAAGACTATTTCCCAGTTCACACAATTCAATAAAGTTCACTGAACCATAGAAAGTAATTTCATTGGGCTTTGTCCATTGTGCATTACAACGGATTTGTACTGTACCTGCATTTTATGATGAACTTCTCTCTCTTAATTGCCTGATAAAAAAATGAGTTTCCCTGATAGGCTCCTAGATCTCCCTTTTAATTTTTTATATTTGTAAAGGTGAACTGCAAGTTTGAAAGGAAAAATCAAGAGGTTTGGAGAGGAAAATGACAGAATGATGCAGTCGGTAGAGAAAAGTGGCAGCCGTTTGTGACAGCATGACCTATTTTCAGCTGTCTCTCTCTCTCTCACTCCTCAGGGTCTGTGCAGGATCCCACAAGGATAAACTATACACTGTGGCGCAGAAAACACTAAATCTTTTAACAGGCTGTAGCCCGCTGAAACCATGCTTTCACGGTGCAGACTAAACCAATTACAGCAATTACACTCCTATACAAATAGCCAAGATATAACACAACATTTAAGGATTTTAGTGTGTTACTGTGTTTACTGCATGTGAAACATGTCTTAGTGAAAAATGAGCACTAGAGAACTAGTTAAAAAATATAAATGTTCTAAAATTCGTACATTTAAATGAATAGGTTAATTTATTGCAGTTAATTAAGTATTTTTTTTTTAAAAATGCATAAAAAAGTAACATTTAGTTATGCCCCCTGAGTCATACGTAAATTCCATCATAAGGAATTTTCCTACACAGCCGTTCAATTAGCAGGGGTTGGGAATGGTCTTATTTTGTAAGTGTGTGTGCATGCATGAATTTATATAAATATTAATGGGTGTATATCATACCCATTTTCTTGGGTAGCAGGTACACATCCTGCTTGTAGCGGCCTTCAGGAGCATTGTACAGCTCTATCAGAGCCAGAGCCTGGGGGACAAAGAGCAAGAAATCAGTCACTATGACAACAGCAAGGCTGTGACACACACACAATGCCTGGGGTTCATACACACTCGCTTAACAAACAGACAGAAAAAGCAACCCAGTCTCTGATAGGACCATTGAGTCAAATTGCACCCAAATAAAAGTAGAAATTATAATAATCGTTATAAAAAAGGCTTGATCTTACTTTCCCTCTTTTCTCACCTGGGTAGTAGCAGTGATGGACAGCACAAAGGTAGGAACAGTGGAGCAGCTCAGATTGAGAAGGCGACCCTGGAGAGAAACATACAGTCATTTTCATGTATATGCACCACCTAATACATTGTAATAAACAACAATATTTAGATAAATAGATTTGTACTAAAACACTTTAGTATATGAAAAATGTCGTCATCATCCTGAGACTTCCGTGAACGTTTTTGCATCTTGACACAAAAGAATAATTGAATCAGAGTTTGATTCACTGAAATGGACCGCCTGAATTGATTCACAGAAATGAATCTAACACCATTTTTGTGACTGAAGTTTAAAATCAGATATGTTTTACAACATCTGATACTCGTGAAACTAGTCTAATGACGTGGTCGTTAGGAAACTTAATTGCCTAAAAAAAAAAAAAAAAAAAGCGCATTAAAATCCCTTTTTTCTTTTTTTTTTTTTACTTTGTTAATTCCCGAGCAGCAAGAACATAAATCAACAGACAAGACAAACAATAACTATATATATTAAAATTAGTGACATGATTATGTGAAAATATGTACTTAAACTTCAATACTTTCCATAATAAAGATCCATATAATGGATAAATGGGTCAATATACACAATACAATTGTAAATACAAGCTTTTCAAAATTACTATTACAAAGTTACATTTAAATTCTTTTTAGGACAGGCTTCCTGATTTCCTGGCAAAATGATCACAAATATTATCCAAAGCAAGTTATTAAAAACATACAATAAAAACACACACACACACACACACACATATATATATATATATATATATATATATATATATATATATATATATATATATAAAACATATTTCTACTTCACTTTAACTGAGTTTCAACATACTGCCATTCATTTTTTTCTTTCCTAATTTATGTAATTTTATATTAACTACAATATAAATACAATGTAATAACATTTCAAGACATTGTATGTACATTATACAGCAGAACGGTCACATCTCTGATATTATTTTTTAAGAGCAATCTCTAACCTCTGCCAGCAGCACTAATCTCTTTCCATCCGGCCAGATCACATGGTCCACCTGTGACCTCACTCGCTCCCACGTCAGCTCAGGGGTCCGGAGACTGGCCTGAAACATTTGAAGATGCATTGAAGAATATATACACACACACACACACACACACACACACACACACACACACACACACACACACACACACACAATCTAAAAACGTATGCATACTACTATTCAGTAAACTGTGACTATGTGCACAGTCATACTCCTATTAACAGATATACACACAAACGAATATGCTTTGATGCTGTTTAAAGACAGCTGGGTTGAGGTTTGCTCACCACGTCAATCTCAGTGTTGGAGTGGCCCATGTTGCAGACGATACAGCCGTTCTTCATGCGGTCCATGTACTCTCTTACCACCACGTTCTTATTGCCTAAGGACACCACAAACACAAATGAGAACCAGTGCACAGGAACAGTTTTTTTCCCTCAGGCTATCCATCTCATGAACAGTTAAAACTGCCCCATTGAGCAATAATTATGTGTAATTCACAGTCTAGTCTTTTTATATTTACATACAATATATTCTGCCATTACATTCCCTTGCACTGTATATAACAGATTTGTATTTAGTTTTGCACTATGTATGTGTGTGTGTGTGTATGAGTATATATGTATGTGTGTGTATGTATGTATGTATATATGTATGTGTTTATATATGTCTTAGTGTGTATTCTATGCACGTTATTTTCTATTCAATTTTTATGATTTTTATTATTATCATCTGTCTTGTTGCTGTTTTGTATTGTTTGTACACTGGAAGCTCCTGTTAAGCTACCAACTCAAATTCCTTGTATGTGTAAGGATACTTGGCAGTAAAGCTGATTCTGATCTGAAACTGCTCTGAGACTGCCACAAAATCAGGGAGTCATATCGCTTATTCTCAATTCTCTTATTCCCCCCACTGAACAACTATAAATCAAATGTCCAAAGAAGTTACACTTATCACTCCAAATACAGTTAAGTTTATCTGCTCCAGCAAATAAACCTTCAAACAAAAACAAAACATGATTTTTAAACAACCTGTCTTCTAGTTCTTTACTGCAATAGTGCATATTGGTTGAACACTGTTCTTGTAATATACAGACACAATCAGAACTGTTGTCAAACTGCATTTCATTGAAATTCAAGACAGACTGCAGCTCAGGAGAAACTCTGCAACAGGCATAATAATCTGAGGTGTGTACGAGTCTGAAATGTAATTGACATTAGGGAGAACGATCTATGCAAAAATCACTACAAATGTATTTCTTTGTGCTAAGCACTTTACGGTTTCCTCATTGTGCTATGAATGTTAATGTAGAATGTGGTTATAAAGTCAACTACAAAAGGAAAACTTTAAACGTTGGCTTGACCAGAAACTGCTTAAAAACAAAAGTCTAAGAGTTCTCAGGCATTATGTAGTTTTAAGGTATTATGTTGCATAAGCTGTTGCTTATCTACTGTAGTAGTTGCCAGGTTGGTCTGGATGGTTGGTAGGGATGCTGCTTGGGTGTTGCTCATGGTTGCTAGGCAGTTGCTTAAGTATTTAAGATTGCGATGGATGGATGGATTTAATTTTCATACTGTCAAAGCTTTCAAACTACATAATGCCTATACAACTCTCAGACAGGATGGATGGAACAACAGATAGATGGATGGATGCTGAGTGAGTGGGTGGATTTAATTTATATACTGTTTAAGTTTTCAACCTACATAATGACTATAATACTCTCAGACTGGATGGATGATTTAATTTTCATACAGCCAAATCTTTCAAACTACATAATCCTATAAAGCTCTCAGACTGGATGGACAGATGGACGGATAGAACAACAGTCGGATGGATGGATGAAACAACAGGATGGAAGGCAGTGCAGTCAGTCTTGTAAACATTGAGGTAAATTCACCTGTGCAGGTGATGACGATGTCAGCCTGTCTGATGACTTCATTGAGTTTAACCAGCCTGAAGCCGTCCATGCTGTGTGAAAAAATTTTTTTTAAAAATAAAACAGATTAGATAGGAGTCATTTAAAAAAACAAAACAAAACAAAAAATCCCTGTTGCCATTCAGCAAAAAAAAAAAAAAAAAACTTAATGGTGTGGCATCAAAGATAACAGCACAATTGACAAAATGTATCTGTAATGACAATGCTGTTGTTGAGGAAATGCAGATTCAGGGAAAGTGGCAAAGGACTCACCAGGCCTGTAGGGCACAGATAGGGTCAATCTCAGTGACGTAGACGATGGAGCCCATCGCTTTGAGAGCAGCAGAGCAGCCTTTCCCAACCTAACAACACACACAACAACTATGTAAAACACATACAAGTCCAACATGATTACACAAACAGTGTTCCACATCCAGATCGTTTGTTTCCCCTGAATTCATACAAAACATTTTCCTGAAGTACAGTGACCTCTAGTGGTTGTATCTGGTATCCATCCAGTAATGCAGCAGTACAGTGGAGGTGTGGTCTACAAGAGTGATTGACAGTATCTCACTAATACAGTAGAATACAGAAAACTAGATATGAAAACTAAACCGGGGAAATAAAAAGGGTCCTAAAATGGGAAGAGCTTAGCAGCTCAGATGCTGTTTCTTATTGGTCAGGCTCAATGGGTCTACACTATTATGAGTTTTCAATTAAGTTTAATCAAAGGCTATTAAAGTTGCTCAGTGTCATTCTGGTGTAAGTTATTGTCCAGACTAATGCAGAAGCAGCAAATAGACAGTGATGCCTTTTTTTTGGCATCTCAAGTCAGGATGGACCAATGAACAGTTTGTTGTTACTACATAAGGTTTTCTTTAAAAATCATTAATTAATTTCACGTGGCCAGGTATACATATACATATAAGATACCCTTGCTAATTTGTGTCTATGTCCGAAATCTTCGTAATTTATATATTTAAACAGCTACACTTTTTAGTATATAGCTCCAGTGAGATCAAGACTGTTCTAGGATTTCAATGGCAAATGAAGCAAGACAACTTTGTGTCTCATTGGAAACGGTTGTTAGAAAGCAACTTTTGATCTCACCTCTCCATATCCACACACCACCACCTGCTTTCCACCGAACATCACGTCTGTGGTTCTCTTTAGACTAAAACACAAAACATGATCACGTTTAGTAAAAAAAAAAATATTCTAAACGATATATACTATATAACTGAAAATCTGTTACACTGGACTTCTACTTTATAGTCCATCAACCATATTGATTGTTGGAAAAACTATTAAGTGTGTACAGTTTTCCTATGGATTTTTCAAGGAAAAAGCCATTACGATTGACATACCCATCCAAGATGGACTCCCGGCAGCAGTACAGGTTATCAAATTTCTGCTTGGTCACAGAGTCATTAACGTTCATTGCGGGCACACACAACTTGCCTGCCTTGGACAGCTGGTATAGCCTGGGGAAAAAAATTATTACTATTATGAGAAACTAAAAAAGCATAGAGTACAACTGATCCATGCTCACCATAACACATACTGATATAACTTTAAAGGTTATACAAGTCATTATGTACCAGAACTTGCTTGTCTAAACATTATCACACGTGCCAATTCAACCAATTCCACTAGATGGAGACATGCTCATATGATATGGAAAAATAAGATGGATAGCTCTAAATTATTGTCCAGCAATTAGTCAATAAATGCAGAATATTGAACATTTTCAATTGAATGCACGACTTCTGAAGTGATCTTGAGTTACAGAGATTAAACACAGCACTGGGGAAGGTCATGAGATCATTGCTGTGTTTGTTTTTTTAAAGCTGAAGTGTCATTTCTGTATCACGTACACCACCAAATGAAATTGCAGAAATAAACATTGTTTTCAAAACAGCTTTCTGAAAACACCCCCGTCCGCCGTTGATCAAACAGAGGAATTTTCATAGGGCCTCAGAGACACAGTGTTCACAGTGTTATTAAGCTGTGATAGGAGGAAGTACTATTTAAACACAGAAAAAGTTAAATACATCAGTGTAAACATTTCACAGATTTCTCACCTGTGAACTCCAGTCACACTCTCCTCTACGATGCCTTTGATCTTCTTGAACATGTTGGGATATTTTTTATAAATCCAATGGGTCAAATCTCCTCCATCATCTAAAATCTACAAAACACAATATATAAATATCCTGAAAGGTCATAATATTTCATTAAATCAAGTCTATCAATGTAAAAGTAGAGGAAACAGGTCCAGTTTACCATGTTGGGCTGCCAGCCCTCCACATTAACACATCGATCGATACACCACCAGAAATCATCCTCTGACTCCCCCTTCCAGGCAAATACTGAGAAACCTGCCAGAGAGATTTCAGAGGGGTTAATCAGGGAAAAAAATAAAGAGATGGAATGAGTGGATGATAATGGGAACAAAGGAGACAGACGTACCTCCCTCAGCCAGGGCAGCTGCTACCTCGTTTTGGGTGGAGTAGATGTTACAGGCAGCCCACCTACACTGAGCGCCCAGAGCAGAGAGGGTTTCCATCAACACCTAAAAAAAAAAATATTAGAAAAAAACACAAGCTTGACCATTTACTTCAGAAATATAAGGGTGTTTCTTCAACTTCGGGCACTTCCAGCACTGTGGAGAGCCTCGTGAACATTTTTCATCTCTAACTAGTTTATTTAATTTGTCTACTAACAATGTCCAACAGTGTATGCACATGCATCACAGCAGATTTGCCATTTTTTCTGGAAGTCATATAGAAATACCACCATAATGTAATTTCCAGCACATCTCCAATTCTGTATTGTGTTCAATAGAATTCTGTGGTGGAAATGACACATTTAAAGCGATGACATCCTTTGACATGCTATGGCTAATTTCATAGATAACATTTTATGTATCGTAAACGCACAATTTCTGAAACATTTGGTAAAATTACAGCTTGATTGGACAGCTGCTCATGAGTGACATTTACATTGATTTTTCTTTGTTTTCCCACAAAGAAAAATCAATAGTTTGGTGTGGGACAGACAAATCATTTTCACATGATAAATGTTTAAATGTTATATGTTTATTTCAGATTTTCTTATAGTTTTAAATAGTTTAAATCAATAGTTTCATAATTTTTGTACTGGATTTTCACACTTTAATATTGAACGTCTGGCTATAAGTACCAAAAATAAGTGATGGAGTCCTGGTGAAAAGCAAGATTGAAATTGTTAGTTTGAATTAAAATCAACACCTGGGACCAGGAAAAACCCAAAGTTCAAGATGTCAGGAGACATTTATGCATGTTTGTGTGTACTTGGTCACATATCCTCCAAAATTCTCACAAATATAGTAAAACCT
This sequence comes from Xyrauchen texanus, assembly GCF_025860055.1. Taxonomy (NCBI): domain Eukaryota; kingdom Metazoa; phylum Chordata; class Actinopteri; order Cypriniformes; family Catostomidae; genus Xyrauchen; species Xyrauchen texanus. The sequence continues at coordinate 24,185,964 of NC_068320.1, read as the reverse complement.
CTAAAAAGGACTTGTGTGGTCCTCACCAGTAAACAAAGTTCATAAATAGGGCAAATAATGTATTAATTATAATGCAAAAAGGATTCTGTTAGAGGTATCATTAAGGTGTTGGAATAATATAGTAATGTAATTAAATTAAGCTTAATTTAAGAATAACACATGAAGAGAAGGTACTCACTAGTATGCATGCATGTTTCAGTGTGTTCGTGTGTGTGTGTGTGTGACACTCACAGCAGTCTGTGCAGTGATGTGAGTGCAGCCCACAATTTTGGCTCCAGCCAATGGCTTCTCTCCCTGAGCTCTCTTCCTCAATGCCATGAGAGCAGGCATCTCTGCAGAGCATAAACATACACAGACACACGGAGATCATTAAAACATGCGTGTAATAACAAATGCCTGTTAAACCAATATACATGGTGATTTTCTCTCGAAAGCCCATGAAAGAGTCATAAACCAAAGAAACGTAAAAAAGTAAGGTCATTTTGAGCTGAAAGTGGCATATAGGCAGGCTGACAGTGTACAGTGAATTAATGCTCATGTGGTTACAAGGGGCCGTCCTGACGTCTCACAGTGCACATTGAACATATGGCCACTCAGCAGCACAGGAAACAATCAAAACATGCCTCGCTCAATTTCACTCTCACAAACAAAAACCAGTGGCTCAATCTGTTGACAAGCCTGCAGACAATGCAAAATCAGCTGACACACTCAAAAAGATTTACAGCTTGTTGGCTAAAATTCAACGCAACAGGGCCCTTCTCACCTTGCTCTGCGATCTCGATCTCTCTGCGTCCGAAATCAGCCTGTTTGATGTTCTTGATGCAGAAATCTCCATTGCCCTTGGAGTTCTTCTGCTGCTTGTCACGGGGAGAGGTCTCATCATCAGAGCTGTCAGTATATGAGGCAGCTGGGGAATTTTATATAATAATAATAAAAAAACATGTAAAACAGAGTGGTATGGGTAGGGATGTGCAAAACTACATATTTTCCAAATCAACTAGTTGGTGAGTTACCTGAATGACTAGTCAGCTAATTACACTGACACACAAATTATTAATCAAATGCTTGAAGACGCGGTGCAGTTATGGTAAAAATGTAATTGCTGTGATTAGTGGTAATGTGACCAACATTAATCTGATTTAAATTGGGATCCACACAGAGTAGTGCTGAGATGAGTGACTGATGAGATATTGAGCTCACCTGTTAGTTTGATTGACACCATGAGTGAGCATATTGAAGGGAGTGAAGCTGAAAGTGCTCATGATCAATCAAACAGTCTCTATCGCTCAACATAATATCTGATTGTCACGACTGACATTACATCACATGTACATGTGGGCGGCTATGTCTGAGATGGTAGAGCGAGTCGGCCACTAATCGCAGGGTTGGTGGTTCAAATCCCGGCCCACATGCCGAAGTATCCTTGGGAAAGACACTGAACCCCAAGTTGTTCCCAATGGCAGGCTAGCGCCTTGCATGGCAGCTCTGCCGCCATTGGTGTATGAATGTGTGTGTGAATGGGTGAATGAGTCTCAGTGTAAAGCGCTTTGAATACCGTTAAGGTTAAAAAGGCGCTATATAAGTGCAGACCTTATTAACCTATAGAAGTGCTAGTTGGCCATTGGGTGTAGTCTTTGCAGTGTGTTCAAGAGCAACTTTTTGGCACAGACGCAGCAGACGTGAGGTGACACCACAGTCGGCTTTTGTCACCGCTAGTTCTTTGATGTTGGTTTGGTGTGTCATAGCCTTAAGACGAAGATTGGCCAATTTAGATTGGTGGCCGATCGATCGGTGCACGCCTAAATAAAACCTAGACATAGTACAACGTAATTAAGAAGAATGCAGCGGTTCTAAAAGTTTAAGTATTTTTAACTTGACACAATGTCTTAAAAAGCTGCAAGCAAAATAAAAAAAAAAAACAATACAAAAAAAACACAGTACGAGATTCACCAAATTGGCCAAAGACGTCTGTCTCTACGCCCTGTGTGACCTCCTGCAGGAATGTAGATTTTCTAGCCCCTAGTGAGGTCTATTCTGCTGTGTCAATGTAATCCTCTTAAAGAGGCCTGCCAGAGAATCTGCATGCACACAGGAAACCCTTTGTTCACATGACTCACCTGACCACTCTACATTAGAACCGTGATGTACTGTACTAACCTAAGGCACACATTTACAACCTACCTTAGTCACACCTAGCCCACCCAACTCATGTTTGACGGGGTGTTTGCAATAACCTCTAATGTTTCCTGTGCGATTCTTTAAGAAATGTCACAAAATGTAAAGCCATCTAATGCAGAAGAATTAATTTCTTTACAAGGCCTCTGCATTATTTACATTTTTACTTGGTTGTTTATTACAGTTTAGGTAGAAATGCTGTTTGAATGCTTATTATTGAATGCTTATATGAAAATGAGCTAAAGCTAAAATCATACATTACAAATATGCATATATTGCAAATATTTTGGCTAAGTGTTTCAGGTTGATAGTGATTGGTCATTTATCTAGAGGCCAGACATTATGGTCTAATATTCTAGAGGGAAAAACTTATTTGTTATACTGTGAATACAATTTGTTTTCATGATCTAAATAAGATTGTATGGCCTCTGTGGGTTTCCATATGCAGGGCTGTAGCAAGGTAATCTGGGCCTGCTGACTGTAGGCCCCTTTCCTATTAAAACATTCTGTTTAGAATTTGTTATGGGCCCCTAGAATTGAATACCACCTTTCACCCCCACTAGCTACGGCCCTGTCCATATGTACGGAAAGACTAATTTTTTGTAATTAATTTAGGTGCTACTATAAACTTGAAATCTCTTTACGGTTAAATCTGTCTCACCAGTGCTGTGTATTTCCATGCAAAAGGTTTCATACAGCTTCATTTCCTTACTGAAAATGAATGAAAATATGGATGGACTCCAGTTGACACACTGCCAATTCCTTCAAATGTGATTTAAGAAATATCTAGCTTTTGTCATAGCACTTTTAAGTATTTTTTTTCATGAATGTATGCATTCACTGATGTTGCCAACTGACATACAATGCCGTACCTGAGCTGTAGCTGTCTGTAGATGACTGTGAGATAGAGCGAGACAGAGATCTGCGGCCGATCTTGGTGGGACGTTTGTTGAACTCCTGCTTCTGGTCTGCAAACTGGATCTGCAGAGAAAAGGGTGGAGAAGAGAGAGAAGAACAGAGTGAGACACCTTAAAAAAAGGTATTGTGCAGAGTTTTTGAGATTGGATTACAAAATAGTCCTTCTTTAAGCCCTTCAAAATAGCCAAATAATCTTTTAACTGTTCTACGATTGTCTGAGCTGTAATACTCAGAGATCATGTTCAACAGCGCTCCAATTACCAAGTGTCAAAATACCAAGAATTGAAAAGCCTTTAAGTATGTAAATAAAGACCAGCTCGAACACAATGCTACTATTCACATATTAAACCAAATACTGCAAACTATGCAGGAATAATCCTTCCGATGCATTACTCAGAAAGTGAGATGGAAATCATTTAAATCCAAGATCCTGCAATCTGTAATCTTTAACTAAACTTTAACTGTTAGGCAGGCACTTCCTTTTTCCCCACAGATAAGGTGCGGCCAATTTAGGCTTTGAGCAAGCTAAATTAGTTTGGCATGAAGCACAAATTCAAGTGTTTGCGCTATCGTAACAAAATCTACTACATCAGCATCCTTTTAGCGTCGTCACCCACTACAGCGCACCTATGCAACTGAAAGTCTCGATCAGCAGTGGAAACTATTTAGAGCTCGTTGTGAAGCAATCATAGATGTGCCGGTAAACTGCTGCAACAATGAGGATCAGGCTGTGTAAACCATGAGAGGATTACGGCATGGTGCCCTGCTGGTGTTAACTGACGTGCCCCACTGGGGGATTTGTGTCAACAGCAGGAATCAAATCTCCCAGCCCCATCAATTCCATCATTTTAAGAGCACCACTCTTATATAATGCTGGGACATACCGGAGCCCAATCAACCTCATATTGAGTGATCGCAGTGATTAATCTTTGGGTTTTAGGTTTAAGCTATAAGAAGAGATGCTTTCAGCAAGTTTGGATGGTTCGATTATAGAACACACTATCACGCAGACGAGTGCAAGGCCCTGACGCGGTCTCTCACAGACCTCGAATCACACAGGCATGTCGCTGCGCCCCGAGCTGAAAGAACTTGCGCGTGATTGTCACTCAGTGGGGTTTTGCAACAATAGCAGTACAGAGAGACCTTGAATCATTAAAAAAAAAACTCCCACAGACTTAAATCTGGCACCTCTTTATCTCTTATCGTTTGACACAAAAGGGCCGAAGGACTTTACTGGAACATTTCAATGTTCAGGAAATCACAGATATTGTGTGCTCACAGAAACGAATGATAAAATGATAAGAGTAACGTTGTGGCACACTTAGATTAAGTAAGAAATGTGGTACAAAACCACAATAGCAGGACACACATCTAATTCGAAGGAGCTACCTTCTTAGGGCATATTGGTTCCGGAGGTGTTTTTCCACATTCATTTCTTCCAGAGGGATTTCATAAAATCCTTCATAAGAGTTCTAAGCCATGAACCAAACTTACCAGCTTGCAAATCTTGATTTGAAGCAAAAAAGTATTTTAAAATCGGACAAAAGGTACAAGACTTTGTACTTAATGGCTTTAATGAATGAGGGAATGAACAACAATCTCAAATTGTAATGAATTTAAAAATATAGATTTTATGTTGTTAATTATAAGTATAGAAATGATATATTTTATGCTTATTGTAAATATTCAGATACAGTATTGTGAAAAAGTCTTAGGCACATAAGATGCTTCAAAATAAAAATAGTCTTAGGATGGTTATTTATATTTTCAGCTTTAGTCTGTCAATAGGAAATATACATTTTTGACTCCCAAACATTTATTTGCAAATAGAATAGAAGAACAGGGAGCAATGCAACAGATGACATGGTCCCCACAGAGCCCCTACTAAATGCTTGAGTTAGTCTGGGATTACAAGAAGAGATTACAAGCAATTGAGACAGCCGAAATAGATTGTAAATAGAACTGTGGCGAGTTCTCCAAGAAGCTTGGAACATCCTATCTGCCAACAACCAAGAAAAACTGTGTCCAGGTGTCCCTAGGATAATTGATGCTGTTTTGAAGGCAAAGGTATTCACAACAAATATTGATTTAGATTTTATGTTTACTGGACTTTGTATGACATTAATTGATAACTGAAAACTTTAGCTTATTTTTGAAGACATTCTCACTATGCAACATTTTCCCAAGTGCCTAAAACTTTTGCACAGTACTGTATATACAAGTATGGAGAGTGTCTCTGCAGCCCCGTTAATCCATGCGGAGCACACAGATGGCTCCGGGTCTATTTCCATTCCAGAAGGTTAAGCATACAGCCCTCGGGAAAGCCTGGAGTGCATCTCACCAGCCAGGGGCCTGAAGACCACCCCATCGCAGTCTTCACTCTTGCCTACTTAACAGAGGGCTCAGAAATCGCTCCATCCTTCTTTTCCTTCAGCATCACAGAGCTGGAAGTGAAGAGCAGCGGAGAAAGAAACAGAGCTAAAAGGAGAACAGAACGCAGCAGGGCAACTGAACATTTATACCAGCTTTACGCGTGACCAGTTCGGACTGATCCCATGGCCCGTGTAGCACAATGCTGGACTGTTTATCTTTGCAGCTTTACTGTCATCTCTCTTTTAATTGTTAATTCTTTACAGTCTGGAATGCTTCTGGTCAGTGTTGGCAAAATGTGTATGTTTGAAGCTTTGAGTTTGGGGATATATGAGGTGATCACTGAGTCTCAGGTACAAGATAATGGAAACATGCCTTTGTTCTTTGTGTCTCATATTCTGAGACCTATGACCAGGAGGGGACAGATCTCATGTATCAGAAAGACAATTTACTCAAGTGTTCTAGAGTTCATTAACCCCACATTTATGGCCAACTTCAAGATAAACTACAAGTATGAGGGCTTCTCACTAGTAAATTTGTGCCAAGACTTTGACTATTATTTCAATATTGTAAAAGAGACATAATACTGATAAATGTTTTATGATGGCCCATATACTGTTTGAAAATAGAGCCAAAAGAGAGAGTCAATGAGCTGGAGAGTGTCCACTTGTCTATTCAAGCTCTGGAGTGTTGGCTTGAAAACATCCTCTCAGTAGGACTGTACACGTTTCCCGTAGAACTGGATGATTACATTATGAGTCAATAAAACAATTAATAAAAAATAAAAGGTATGTCTTGCCTAAAGAGCACTTTAAATATGTGATAGAGCGCAACAGTGCAGGCACACTTTCAGCCACCTTGGTTCAAGAAATTAAATTATTCATTTTTTCCAATAGGATTTCATAAAATCCTACACAAGATTTATAATCTATGAACCAAGACAACCAGCTGCACGGTGAATCACAACATTACAAAATTTGATTTGAAGCAAAAAAGTATTTAAAATTTTAAAAAAGACAAAAAGGTACAAGATAGTGTACTTAACGGCTTTCATGAGGGAATGATGAAATGAACCGAAACTTATAGAAAATGTTCAAACTATTGATTTAGAGCTGTTGATTTTAAGCATAGAAACAATAAAAAGTTTCTTTGTATTAGTAGTTTGAGTGTAGGGGAGACCATATCCACAGTGTGTCATGGGACCGAGCAGACACTGCAGAGCTCTTTTGGCGCACTTTGTTTGGCGCGATTCTCTGATTGGTTGAATCTCTCTCATCAGGATCATGGTTGGTAAAGTTCATCAACAGAAATTCTGCTAATAAACTATTTTTTAAACAATGAAATAGAAATAACTAGGAGAAGCTTCAGCAGAAGCATATACCATCGATTAACCACCTTGGAGCTCATAGTACGTCTTTAAAAGGTTTATCTTCCAAATCAGTTAGCCAAGCTTATGGAGAAAATGAATGGGGTTTTTACTTCCAGAACTCGGATATGGTTTTCATTCAAATGTCTGTGCCACTATACTAGACATATTATTCATGAAGCTAGCTATAAACATATCAATGCAACTGCATTGGCAACTGAAGGACTCTCAGACCATGAGAAACAATTCTCTGGTATCATGAAACAGAGATTGAACTCTTTGGCCTGAATGGAAAGCGCCATGTCTGGAGGAAACCAGGCACTGCTCATCACCTGGCCAATACCATCCCTACATTCAAGCATGGTGGTGGCAGCATCATGCTGTGGGGATATTTTTCAGCGGCAGGAACTGGGAGACTAGTCAGGATCAAGGGAAAAATGAATGCAGCAATGTACAGAGACATCCTTGATGAAAACCTGCTCCAGAGCGCTCTGGACCACAGACTGGGGTGAAGGTTCATCTTCCAACAGGACAACAACCCTAAGCACACAGCCAAGATAACAAAGGTGTGGTTACGGTACAACTCTGAATGTGCTTGAGTGGCCCAGACTTGAACCCGACTGAAAATCAGATCTGAAAATGGCTGTGCACTGACGCTCCCCATCAAACCTGATGGAGCTTGAGAAGTCCTGCAAAGAAGAATGTGAGAAACTGCCCAAAAATAGGTGTGCCAAGCTTGTAGCATCATACTCAAAAAGACTTGAAGCTGTAATTGGTGCCAAAGGTGCTTCAACAAAGTATTGAGCAAAGGCTGTGAATACTTATTTACATGTGATTTTTTTCATTTTTAATACATTTGCAAAGATTTCAAACAAACTTTCATGTTGTCATTATGGGGTATTGTTTGTAGAATTTTAAGGAAAATAATTACATTTAATCCATTTTGGAATAAGGCAGCAGCATAACTAAATGTGGCGCTGTGAATACTTTCCGGATGCACTGTATATATGTATATATGTACAGTGCATCCGGAAAGTATTCATTGATCCATGACAGATTCTGAAGAAAATTATCTTTTGAGTTCTGTTACACACATTACTTTAACGGTATTGAATGTACATCACAGTAAAACATTCTACAATGTGCACCAACATAGATATTAGGTCTGTCTCTCACTCTTGGAGCAGTCTACAGTGTTTACAGACAGCCACAGTATAATCATTTCCCTGAGTCCGACTAGCATCCACATTATCTTACTGCTTTATACATTGGATGTGTGCTAATTTTGAAACAAATGAAAAATGAATAATAAATGCAATGCTACATGAAGTGACGGCTTACATCATCGGTGTTGTGGGCGCAGAACAGAGGTCAAAATAGAAGCCGACTTATCACGACCCCGCAGTGACTCTTTTAGATTGCTGTCATGGTGACGAAATCCAAGGCTGGTGTGCCAGGGGGATTGTTAATTTAGGATACAGTGGAACAAGTTGGTAATTGTACTGGCATAATGGTGGCACTGGGAGGCAGTGTGTTCAAAGAAGCACCCAGAAAGGGTCTCATCTACTGCTTGGCTTATATCTTGGAAAGCTATTTTTTATGGGCACAGCTACAGACAGGAGATTAGACTTGACAGAGTTGAAAGGAATTGTTCATCTAAAAATGACATTTCTGTCATAATCACCCTCATGTTGTAAACCTAATAAGCCTTTATTTTCCCATGAAACATAACTATTATTAAAAAAAAATGTACTTATGCAGCTCTTGCTATATGACAGTTCATAGTGACCGGGGGCTGTTAAGGTCCAAAAATGACAAAACGCCATAAAGGTAGTCCATATGACAAGTGCACTATATTATAAAGGCTAGGATATACTTTGTATTTCTGCATGCCATTCCATATCACATTGTCAAACACTCAGACTTACAAAGTATACTCTAGTTTTGACTGTGAGCCCATCCGGACACATTTGACACATGCGTACTATGACTGTTTTGTGATACTCTACACAGCAATGCAAAATAATCTACTAAATTTCTTCTTTTATGTTCTATTGAAAAAATAAAAGCATATGGCTTGTGATCACCAACATTTTCATTTTTAGGTGAACTATTACTTCAACCCCACATTAATAAATGCAATAAGTGCAGATCTGCCAGACTTTGAAGCGGAGGGCATCTCTGTACATTTTACATCATCTGAACACAACTCGCTGCAGGCTAGAGCTGTACAGCAACTCCAGAAAACAAATTATTAAAAAAAACATTATCATCCAGCCGAGCTCAGAGACAATAAACAAGGACATTTCAAAGGGAAAATTCATGAGATATGATAGCTTGGAATTTACTCCAGGACAAAAGGTTCCACATGCACACAAATTCTTACATAATCACATTAAGCAAATGTTTCAGCAGGGATTTCATAACTGATGGACATTTTCAGTGCAGACTCCAAGTTAATAGGAGAGGAGAAACTAGTATTACTGCTAGCAGGTGAATAGAGAATAACTGCACAGGAAAGAAACAATGCTAAAAACAAACGGGCTTTAAAATCGAGAAATCATACAAAAATAGCTGAGCATTCTTCCTCTGTCTACGCCAAAGCATAGAAAAATGTATCATGTGCCTGTGATGAGAGCTATTGCTTCTGTAATGGAGCCACTTGAGTGTCAAAAATCGAATGAAAAAATTGATGGAAAGCTTTTCCTGCAGAAGTCAGCGATGAGGGCTAGCTCTCCAGAGAAACAACATGATGCTTTTCATTACAGGAGGGTTGTATCGCCAGTCAGTCAGAGGCCCTGAACGTCTCTGGAGGATCATTAAATTAATCCGTGGAGAAATGTGTGTACAGAGATTCACCTGTCATTTTGTTTTATCCTACAAAGAACCTGCATCGACTACGATACCTGATATTCACATCACATTGAATATTCACAATATACAGTATTTGCAATGATATTGCTGCAGATATCAAATTAAGCAACATTGTGAATATCATTCTACAACTTTAATGTGCTTTTTTTGGGGCATTAAGCTTCCTAAAAAGCGTGTCATAAGACAATGAACGTCACATTATTCCTTCATTTAGTGAGAGAAGAGACCTATTAGAAATAGTTTGGTGGATAGTTCCTCTGTTTGATGGAGAAAAAAAACACAAGCTATTTCAGAGATCATATCAGTGGTTGTTTCAACCGTTAAAAGCTAAGACCATAGCTTTAATTTGACATACTACGATATCTCTGTGGCTATGTGCTCTCTCACACGTTCACAGATGGTTTCATTACAAGCCATAAAGAGACGCTTACAGCGACATCACTTTTTACAGTCGGGTTTTAGGTATGATAAGTAGCGTGGGTAATGCGATACAAAACGGTGAGCCGCTCTGACTAATGATGGCAACAGAAATAAGAGAGCCTGGTGGAACAGACACTGAAGATCATCTCAGGACGCTTAAACTGAGAAAGAGCTTTCAACCATACACATGGCTCAGCTAGTAAATCAAACAAATTAGCTCTACGCTTGAGTCAAAGTGGTAAGTATGGGCACATAGGAATATTCTTCAACCAAATATTTAATTAAAAGACTGCATAGGATTAATGCATGGGTATTACTATTAGGACAGGTTGATAGAATATTCATGATTTCAATGAGCTTCTAATTAGAATAAAGTTTCATAAAGACTGTGAAATCTTGCAACTCACAAGTATGAGAGCATTAAGGCATGACGAGACTGTTTAATATAATCTCTGGTTTAAAGTTCAGTTACAAAAAACGGCACAGAGTACAAACGGTAAGTTTGATTAATTTGTGAATCTGTTCAAACTGTCCATTTAAATAAATCGGTTTAAAACCCTCAATCTTCAATGTTTTATTGGCGTCATCACACAAAAATGTTCATGGAATCAAAGCATCATTCTAGTGTTCATTTAGTGAAAAACAGTGTCGAAAATGTAATACATTTATTTGACTACTTCTGTTAAACTTAGAATCTCTCTGCCAACAATGGCTCCACTGATTTAAAAACAACAACAACAACAACTTTTTAAGCCATTTTATGTCAAACGTATTAAAAAGGCTGAAAAACAGATTAGGGCTGAATGATTAAATTGAAATAAAATAGAAATCACGATATGATGTAAGTGCAGTTCTCAAACCACATGGGTTGCAATTTAATTAAATAGCATGCACTCACTGCTCACTGCATAGCAACACTGCATGCAAGAAAAGAAAATATTAAATAAACATGGACCAGTTTTAAAATAACATCAATAATACTGTTTTTGTATTAGTTATTGTTGTTGGTTGTAGCTAATATTAAGTGGGCTGAGACCCTATCACAAAATGAACAAAAACAGATACAAAGTGAACAGATACAATGTGAAGGTGATGTTAATTTATTACTTTTTTCCCCATCTATGTTTCACTGTATTTTGTATTTATTTAGTCTGGTTCTTTTTAAGAGGACTCAAGTGTGAACTCCCTTTCTTAAACAATATTTCTATTGGCAGTAGAGCATGTTTGCTATTTGTTAGCTATAATCGCCCACTTCTAACAGTTATACAAACCTGACCCAAAATACATTAATGCAACTAAAGGGACCGATTAAACACTAGCAATTGTGTGACAAAGAACACTAGAAGGTGTGACAGGTTATTTGCTTCCTGCTCGGTTGATAGATCACATTGCAGGACATGTGAACGGCGTCAAACATGAAACGTACCAGACAGATTTGATTACTATTTCTCGAAATTCAGCCCTTCCTTTTTTCTCTGTATATTTCAGCAACAAAATGATAGGATTTTATTCCTACAAGGGAAATTTATCACTGGGCATGGCAAGGAGTTTGACCTTTCCAACAATTAAGTGTTGAAAAGCACTCACGCAGTGCAAAGCGTCTGAACTTTGATGTGTTTTTTTCCCACTCTGAGGTACAGAGGTTTGCCGTATTTGAGGTGTCTGTTCAAACTTTACCAGTATTGTAAACAGAAGTCAATCCAATAGATTGTAATGGAAATTCACTGAGTAGTTACCAGGCTCCATGCCAAGCTGTTTTTATTCTATTATAATTACTGTAATAATAGTATATATATATATATTTTTAAAAAAGACTGTTATAGTAATGACAGTTTCTGTATAATGAGTAAAATGTCAAGATGTGTTACGGTTATGAGAAAGGGGTGGTAAAATGTGTCCTGAAAATGTCACATTGCAAAAAATCTTAATGGTCCTAAATGTAGGCTATATATACATATATAAATTATTCAGATAATTAAAATGCATTACATTCTTGTGGCAGAGGAGTTAATCATTGCTAAGACAATACAAAAAGCAGCTTTAGAATACAATGTATTGTTTACTACCATAACATTTAACATAAGCCAATCATTGGCATACAGTTCACAGCAATCCATTTCATAAGTGAAGTTTATTATTCGAGATTTATTATGAGGGCTTGTTTAAGGACCCGTCAATGTACACCTGCGTCAGACAGATGCTTGTGTAGCGTCTTGGAGGCGTTGCGTCATAAACATTAAATTTTTAGGTCACTGTGTCGTTAAATATAGTTTAATACTTAGAACACATCTTGAGATCCCTTAGTTCGAATTTTGCGCTCCAAATGTTTGAAGAAGAACGTGTTTCGCAAGAACATAACGCAGGTTTGTGTTGTGCTGTCTGCGGAAGGGTTGTTTTTTTCACTGTATAAACTCTGCGTTGCCCATACATCTGAAGTTGCACTTACTGCCCCTCACTTAAGTCATGAGCCATCACGTTATAGTCTAGCTGCAGCAAGCGTGAGCACTCATGGGATGAGCATCCTAGCGACTGAGTGTGCACCAGCCTGTTGAAACGTCAGCCTAATCGTTTCAGCTCTAGTGTACATTCAGCAGGTCTTAATGGGAGGGGATGGATATTTCTGTTTTGTATGCATGCCTTTGGATTTACAGATGAATATGTGAAGGAGAGCAGACTGCATACAACAGTCTGGAACACCAAGTTGGATCTTGAAAGGAGATCATATCAAAATAACAGGTTGCCCACTTAAGGTCTTACATCCAGGTACAAGCGACAGAGGCCACCATCACCCAGGTTGTTGCCCAACCAGTATGAACCTGTTCATGCAAGCCCATTCCTGAAACATCCCTGGTCTTTTGGCAGTGCTGTGCGGCAATCATTGTCTCAAGGTCTTTGGATAAAAGGCTTCCATTTATGTGCCAGATGGTGGTGTTCTGACGAAGCACAAAACAGTGTGTGAGTGCAATGTTCTCTCCAATCTCTTCATATTTGGGTTTACCACAGATGCCCATCATGTTCTTTCACAGTTTGCTTATTCAGTACATGTGAGGGGAAAATAAAATCAACCCACAAGAGAAACATCTTTGATAAAAGAGCACAACTGTGGGCTTAAGAGGCAATAAAAGGGGTACACCAACATTTTTATACATGTGCTAATTTACCAAACAGTTGCTGCATCCAGATTATTTGCCAGCCATGTCAATTAATACCTCTGTAGAATTCCAAGAAAACTCCAATGAGAATTAGGGATGTCCACGAGTTAACAACTAATCAAGTACTCATTCTGCACAAGCTAGCTGACTATTAAAAACACTACTTGAATATCGTAAATTAGGGCTGGGCGATATGGCAAAAAATATTATCACGATATTCTTTTTCATATCATTTGCTAATTTTTTTGAATTTCCAAAAAGGTCTACATGGTCTTTACAAAACTGCATTGGGGGCCCAGACACTGCCAATGCAGTGGTGTCTGAGGGATCTTCAATGAAAATGTTGCAAGTTTATCAGTTGAGTGCAGTTGGATATGAATGTTAATACACACACACACACACACACACACACACACACACACACACACACACACACACACACACACACACACACACACACATATAGGGGTTCAGGGGTATCTCCAGAGAGAAACCTTTGAAAATGTAAAAGTCTGAATGGACCATTTTTCTATTTTCATTAAAGTGAGAAAGACTAGACTACAAACTAGTAATTGTTTTGCCTTTCATCCTTGTCAGAGATGAAGAACTCTGAATAATTTCACAAAAATTTGAACTGAAATCTATTTGTTTATTATTAAAGTCTTGGAACATGCAGATTAATCTAAATTTAGAAAGAAAAAAAAAAAGTTATGGTCTAAAGGCGCTCTGGAAACACACACCTCATATTTACGCACATGTGGTTAAAAGATGATGCGGGTGCGGCCCGGGACAGGGCATCAGTGAAGTGCATTTCAGTGCTAGAATAAAATATTCAAGAATACAGCACAGAAAGATCAGATATGATGTACCCGGCACTGTTGTTTTGTCACGCCGCTCACTAGAGACGAGGAGACATTCGCATTCGCTCACTACGCGCCAGTGGAAACATACGACAAGCCAAACTGCAAGTGTTTTTAGCAACACGCATGTCTAGATGTAGAACACAGGATAAATAATCTCCTATGCTGCATCGAAAACATAAGCGGCTGACTTGCTGCCTTACCAGGTAATGGCTTAACCAACAGCATTTGAATAATGAATGGAACTCTTCAGGAAACTAGTCTTAAGAACGGTTATAAAAGCAACATATATTTTCATCCAACCTTCATACACAGCCTGCAAAAGGCAACTTTTATCAGTTTTCGGTTCTTGGAGTCATGCAACCCAACAGACGAGGATCTACTGTTATGGTGTGAAGAAACTGCTGAGAAACTCAGAAGACTATAAATGTGTGTATGTGCAATAAATCTCTTTATATGGGCAGACCGCATTTGATAAAAAGCAAACTTGTTTTTGTGAAATGATAAAAATGTGATGGCCTTCATGTAGACTCAGAGTTCATATATGTGCATTACCCTAATGCCATCAGCATTGGTTTCAACGTTTCTAAGATCAAGGTGAGCATAAATGTTTTTTACTTGTACTTTGTTATTTACTTAAATGTCACAAACATGCAATTCTTGTTATTTTTAACTTGTCTTTTAATTCACTAGTTGCTGAATACTCGTCTACAAAATGCCCATCCCTATTGAGAATCAGATCAACTTCAAGGTGCTATGAGAGACCTTTGAAAAACATGGGATGTCTAAAACCATAATGAGTATGTTTGGATTTTCTCAGTGGCACAAACCATAATATCTATTATCCCTGAATTTAATATTGTTGCCGCAACAAAATGGTTCACTCAATTTCTGCGTTGTTGGCCAAACAAAAAATGTATAAGATATATTTCACCATACAGGCACTATGCCCTTACTGTCATCTGTTGCATAAATACAGAGCAAGAGAAATAGGTGATGGAGAAATAACTAAATAAGTCTATAATGGCTGCGATAATCATCTCCCAGTCTGCTCTCTTCACCATCAACCATAAATGAAACAAATAGAGGTCCCCTTAACCACTGTCAGCAAACTGCATCAGTTTGAAAATGGAGTGCATCATTTACTACAGCAGGTTTGGGAAAAACAAGTGTTCCAGGACTTATTTTCTACACATGAGCTTACAAAATTATTATGAACTTAAATTGATTTTATGTGTCTATCCAGTCAACATTGTGATTTGAGGCAACACAAACTAAAATATAGCAATTGCCTGTTTCACAACGGTTCATATAACTGGCCAAACAGGACAGGGCTTGGGTGACTCTTTCCATGAGCACACGGAATATTGGGTGTAGCATACGATAACTGAGATCCTATTGTGAAAACAAAAGGAGAGTACATGGGCTTTTGGAGTTACTCTCTAATTTTACTATGAGGTCAATTGAAAAGTAATGTTAACCCTTTGAGCTCAACTGCATATGTTGGCTGCCGCCTGCAATGTTTCACACTGAATTTAAAAGCTTACATTCATAAGGGGACTTTTACAGAAACCCCCCAAATAAAAAAATAAAAGAAGATTCCAATAATTCAATCATATGACGAACATAATTTTTTTTATCCCGTCTTTGAAAGCCTGTAATTCAGCCATTTGAAAAACAGTTCCCATGCATATTTCTACATCACAACCACAGGGTGGCGGTTATTTGCGAAGCAAAACCTTAATGGTTTTCGGGACACAAGTAATAACAGTAGTAATAACTGCAGTATAATTGTCACATTGCAGACTCTATTAAACATAATTTGGCAAAACCTCAAAGCTCTCGGTGTTGGAGCCTCCGTCTTGCTAATTTTGGGTTTGACAGCAGATGGTGGCACCATTTTTAGGATCATCAAAGTGTCTGATGCTCAACCACTCTTGTTTCTCTGTGTGTCAGACTAAAAGCAGCTCAAGAGAGGGAGAGAGAGCATGAGAGATGAAAATGAGAAGGATCTTCTTACTCTTTGCTTATTACTCTTATTACAGTCCTCAATTCCTAATTCATAAGAGTACAGCAAGACAGTCAATGCCTGAAAGGCAAGACAACACTCCTAAACCCTAACAAGGCCCCCATCTTCTCTCTCAAGCTGATAATAGCAACAAAACACTGACAATAAAATCCATCCACCATACAGCTACAAGGGATTCATTTTCCTGAACAAAAACATGCAGATCTGGATTTTGACAAAGGCAGAATCCACATATGAGGCGCTGAGATGTGTTTACTGACGTTTTGAACATATTCATTGCAAATGCTTACAAAATGCTAAAAAATTGCAATCTTTCCAACCTCACTACTTTATTATTCATCTAATTTAAGTTGTGCTCTAAGATGAAAAATGCTTTTAATATGCAGTAATGTGGAAAAGGAAGAAACCTCATTTAGCAACTGTTTTAGGTTGGCCAATGGAGCTACTGGGACACAAAATGACCATTTATGCTCAACAAGGCCCTTGAGCTGAAGTGCTAGGATAGCAAAGCATTGCTACACTGATTTATCGACAAAGACAAGTGCTGCAGCATATAAGAGCAGTGCATGCAACCATTACAGGCTTCCATGGGGGTTAACATCTTCAGTTAAAAGTAACCGTTCAAATTTAATGGGACAGTTCACCAAAAAAAATTATCTTAGAATTGTATCTTAATAATAATAAGTCTATTTACTCACTCTCATGTTAAATGATCTCTTTACTATTAAAAAGTTAATTAAACAGGGCCTGACACAGTGATTGGTGTTGGAACTAACAAATCCCAAAGTCAAAATCAAGATTTGTGGTCAATGCCGCAAATGCTGTCGATTGCGCTTAACTTTTATTGAACCCGGAATATTCCTTAAAGCTTGTTACCTGTATGCCGAGTCAGAGAAGCTGGAAATCTCAATGCAGTGATGTTTTTTCCCCATGATGCACAGCACCACTGTTACACACCCTTAGGAGAGAGGATGACATCATGGCCTGTGATGGTCATTGACAGGAAAGCAGGAAATCAACTATCAGCTAATCAATCCACTCACAAAGTCAGCTCCAAAGAATTTTTATAGGTCATTGGCCTGTACAAACAATGAAACCACACACTATTCTGTTGACGAATCACTCTGTCATTACTCGTTCAAACGGTTTCTGACCAATGGTTACATGAACACTGCATGATCAGACTGACTACTCTGTCCCAAGCTCTCTCATCAGAGTTGTTTGGTAACAAATGTGTGACCTCTTTGAGGACAAAGTAACAGGCCACAGCAACTCAAAGTAGAAAGTATTTCCATCCCTTGCCTAGATCAGAGGCATTAACTACAGTATTTGGGCTCCACTCCTTTGATCAACAAAGGTGGTAAATGATGGACTGCAATTTAGGAATCATAAACCCACTACAAAGAAAGCTTAGAGTATGCTGGAAATTACATGTTTTTGTGGACAGGCGTCTGCAAATAGAGCTTTTACTGACCAAAATATATAATTAGGAACACTGCATTGTGCCATAAAAGGTCATTTTTAGGTTTGCCTCATTTCTGGCAAGCTCTTTAACTATTGAGCCTGGCATTGTAACTGTCCTCACAGGCAAAGACTATTTAGTCATTCCATGTCAACTCATCCTGTGAAGTTTTGTTTTATTTATTTTACAAGTGAAAGATAAACATAAATTATGAAGAAAGCCAAATTATTAAATGCAATGGACGAATATTTATTGAGTAATTCAGTATTGTTTAGAGGTGGTCAAAATGACAATTTCACCTATGATTTGAGCAAAACTAAAGCAAAAGAAACATTAGAAATGTGGCAGCGTTATTATTGTATTTATACACAGACATAAGTAGGTCTATTAATTGAAATAGTCGACTTTAGCACCCCTTGTTGGCATTACATTCCAATGGTGCGAATCCAAAAAAGGGGAGAAAAATACTTTGTGTTTTTCCAAAGTTGGAGAGCTTTTAACTTCAGAAGTATTAAAGATAGGCTATCTTAATATCCTTTTAGATTCTGTTCAGAACAAACGTTCCTCTTTATATTATTAATTTTTAAGGCCTAAAATGGTTCCCAGAGATAAGAGGCTCTCAATGTGGCTTTATTTGTAAATTGTTAAATTTGACCCATTTTCAATGGCCGAAAACTATACCATGGGTCACATGGTATGAAGCTAGTTTTTCTAGTCCAGCAAACCAAAGTTTGAAGTACAAATAATGTTGAAACTAGAAATATACATTTTTACTGAATACTCACATAAAACAATAGTCCTGTTTTTATTTCAATTTTCGTGACTAAAAATCTGTGTAAATATAAAAAAAAAATCTATATTAGGTAATTTTTTTGACCAGTACATTTGCTTTAAAATCATGGGCGACAACTGTCATTTTGACCCCCATCTACAAAATAACGGATTACGTGGTTAAATATTGATCCATGGCATTTTGCATTTTATGTCATTTTTTCAAAACAAAAGTTAACAAAATCCAAAATGTAGCCAGGGAAATTTCAGAAGTGTAGTTGATTAAACATAGAATAACACTCTTCCGTGTAAATATCAAAACCAAATTTCTCCTGTTTAATACAGAGAAGACAGCAGAAATGTCCAAATATGAAATGGCTAATTTCGATGGTTATATGCTGATAAATGCAACAGTATGTTGTGAAGCTTGAAGCAAGCCAAACAACTAAAATATGGGTAATGGTCACAATGAAACCATGCATTACAAAAGCTATGGTCTGATGTATTTTTACTGGTAGAAAGGAAATGAAAGAATGAAGGGTGGTATTTTCTTGCCCTTTTGTAAGACTTCACTGTGATACAGCAGTTTTTTAACACAATGAAGGTTCTTTGTGAAGGGCTTAGGGCTGGGACGATTACGTCGACGCAAAAAATACGTAGACGAAAAATATGCGCGTCGATTCGTCAGACCAAAACAAAGATGGCGGCGCCGGAGAGTAGAAGCAAAACGAGTGGCTCCTCAGACTACCAGAAGTGCAAGGCGGCACGCACTCGTTCATCTAAAGTATGGGAATTCTTTAATTTAAAAGGAAAAAATTATGTGATATGTCGTCTTTGCAAAATGGAGATGGCTTTCCATTCTAGCACCACGGCAATGCACCAGCACTAGGGCTGGGATGACGTCGACGCCAAATATACGCGTCGAATTGTCAGACCCAAAACAAAGATGGCGGCGCCGGCGCCAACACGAGTGGATCCTCAGACTATCAGAAGTGCAAGGCGGCATGCACTCGTTCCTCTAAAGTATGGGAATTATTTAATTTAAAAAGGAAACAATTCCGTGATATGTCGTCTTTGCAAAATGGAGATGGCCTTCCATTCTAGCGCCACCCGGGAGCAGCCGCAGATGACAGAGCACCGTAAGTTTTTTTCAACTCCCCACTTTGCACTCGATGTTGGAGTAGGCTATAATACGTTGTCGACACCTAAAGTTTTCGCTTATAGCTATTAATAATGCGCTTATAGCTATGAATGTCGTGAAAAATACATAGAGGACACTGACAACGCGCTGACAGGACCAAGCAGGTAACATTTAATAAAGTCTCAACTTTCAAATTTGGTCATTCAAAGAAAATTAAATCATAAATAGGCCTACTATTTTGTGGCTCTTTAATGTGTCGTGACAGATTGCCTCAGTTAAAGCTGCTCGTGAACCGATCATCTTTTCCTTGGTTAATTTATAGCATCAAATAGGCTAAACATGAATGTAGCCTACATCAGAAGGACTGTTGTTTTAACCTCGGAAAGACGTCAGTACAGTAGCCTACAATCCATTATTCAAATTCAAATCCACCGACGTTAATCTTCTCTCTCCTGACTACTTTGTCGGACAAAAATGGCGTATTATGATTGATTGATCAGATCGCCAGTCAATCAAACTCCCAGCAAATGTTTTTTGTTTTTTTTTACATTTTATACACCCCCACCCCCGATGAAACCGGTATTACCGGTGTTGACACAAGTCGATTAATCGAATCGAAATCGGACTGGAAAAAATGAATCGTTAGATTAATCGTTTAAAAAATAATCGTTTATCCCAGCCCTAGAAGGGCTGGTTTAGGAATCTAAGTTGCAATCCTTCACTGTGAATCTTGCATGTAAGTCCATCCCAAAGTTAACCAAATTAAAAACCTGAGGCACCAAGTAGTACTTTTGTATGGAATGGACAGCATGTTTGAGTTACAGATTTTCATTTGTGCTCTATTTTTCTGTCATTATTTTCATTACTATATAGACATATGTCATTACATTACAGGGCTTGACAGGTAATGTTTCAAAACGTAAACATTAATTCGACATTTTAACTTATCGCGGCCCATTTGGCCCATTTCGCAGCCGAACCACCAGACCCCTCGGGTCTCCCGATAGCCAGTCCGCCCCTGATCGGCCCCAACGTGCATCGGCCCACCAGGAAAATGCCCGGTATGTCAGATTACCAATCCAGCCCTGATGGCATTTGATATGCAAAGAAGCAAGATCACTATGGCTATCAGGCTATTATCATCATCAGAGCGGTTAAGCTGCAGGGTTAAGATGAATATTCATGTCATCCTCATAAAACACCTGTTACATGTCTCATTTCTGGACCATACAGGTGTTTTTGTTCTTTGTATATCAGTCAGTGTTAGTCTTGATTGGGTTGTCTGATTTCATGTTAAATACACATTGTTAATTCACAGATTAGGCCTAATGTCAACCTACTATATATTACACATCACAACCGATTTAGTAGCAAGTCTGTTCTCTCAGCCAATAATCAGATATTTAACTCTGTGCCTAAATCTTTGATCCTTCTTGTGAAAACACTACACATGAGCAAAAGTTGCACGAAAGTATGTCTAAACGGGTGACCGAAAACCCATCATCTCTCCTCCACAGAACTCTTGGTTTAAAAGCACATGTGTAAATGGCAGGACGGCTGAGGTTAATATGATGTATTTATGATTTTATATCTGTAAAGGGCATATATGGGGGCAGTGGTGGCTCAGTGGTTGAGGCTCAGGGTTACTGACCAGAAGGTCGGGGGTTCAAGCCCCAGCACCACCAAGATGCCACTGTTGGGCCCTTGAGCAAGGCACTTAACTCCAGGTTGCTCCGGGGGAGATTGTCCCTGTAATAAGTGCACTGTAAGTCGCTTTGGATAAAAGCGTCTGCCAAATGCATAAATGTAAATGTAAATGTATATGGGATTACATAAGGCATAAATCATTTCTTACAAATTATAAATGGGATTCAATTTTGGGGGACATTGTATTTTTTCTCCCCAATTTGGAATGCCCAATTCCCAATGTGCTCCAAGTCCTTGTGGTGGCATAGTGAACTTGCCTCAATCTGGGTGGTGTAGGATGAATCTCAGTTGCCTCTGCATCCAAGACCATCAATCCACGCATCTTATGTGGCTTGTTGAGTACGTTACCGCGGAGACATAGCTCCGTGGCTATTTGTCATTTTTGTGTTGGGGCCAGTGAAAATTTTGCTAGGGCCAGTAAACATCTGAAGCACTGGCCCAACAGAAAAAACCCTTAACGTTGTGTTACGCCCTAGGACGTATCTTTCTTTTAGTTCCTTGTCACATCTGTGGATGTAGAAGTTGACTGTATATTGCTTATACATTGTCTGTATGTTTTCTGTTGTCTCCCTTGTGTTCTCTGTCATCCCATCCAGGTTAATTTACATCAGCTGCAAGTAATTAAGATCAGGTGCTGAGCAGCTCTGATTGGTGCACTACCAGAAGAACCGATGAATAAAGCTGAGGTGGAAAGTCTGCTAGAGGAGAGACACGTTCCTCCTGCCCCAGCATTGGTAGTCTTTGTGACTTAAGAGCTGTTGTTAATTGTAAACCACCAGTTGTATTTTTATGTTAAACTGTTATCCCACGTTAAACATTATAAGTTCCTTTGTTGGGTGTGCAACCATTTCCACCCATTGGTCTACGGAAGCGGTAGAGAGGTGGGCGCCATTTTCTTCACTATTTAACCTGTTTTCTCCTGTTTATGGCCAGATAGGGAGTGAGGCAAGATTTATGTTGTTAATTTTCTCTTTCTTTGTGGTAAGGGTAAGTAGTTTGTGCCTCCCTTTCAGTTAGACTCATTTTGGCCTGGTCCCCTCTTGAAGACTTTATGCTTCCATTTGTTTTGTATTTATAAGAGGAAAATAAACTTGTTAACTGTCTTAATAACCTGTTGTGGTAGTTGTTGGCTGGGACAGGAGTGAAGACCCCCAAACACGTCTTTTTTTTTTCTTGCTTTAAGTTCTTTATCTCTTGTTAGTTGTCTTCCCGACCCCTAGATGGGGAGAAACATAACAGTTGAGCCCTGCATTACATATAGACATATGTCATAACGGATGGCGTGTTGCTCAAGCAAATTTATAGACAGAGGCTCTTGGAGCATTCAAGTCGTCCAGGGAAGTTCGTATATATGATGTCAGATATTGTAAATATGAATTGATGCGTGTTAAACTGATTTTAGTTAGAAAGAACAGACCCGTTTCGCAATTTCATATCTCTTTTACACTTTTATACTTGCTGGAATAGACAGGAAGCTTTTTAGCACTAATGGCAACACACAAAAAGAGCAAAACCATGCATTAGATGTGTAATTGGTGATTTATCTATCCTTTTTATTACTCGTTTCATTGTACAAGTCTATCGCTTCATCAAACAAATACAATTTTCTCCCAAATTTGGAATGGACAATTCCCAATGCGCTCTAAATCCTCGTGGTAGCGTATTGACTCACCTCAATCCGGTTGGCGAAGGACCAATCTCAGTTGCATCTGCGTCTGAGACAGTCAATCCGCACATCTTATCACGTCGCTTGTTGAGCGCGTTACCGCGGAGACGTAGCACATGTAGAGGCCCACTCTAATCGGGCCCACTCTAATCGCCGCAGCATCCACGCACAACTCATCACGTGCCAAATACTTGCCGAGCTACCCAGGCCCCCAATTTCACCATGATTCTTAAATCAACACGACCCTTACTTGGAACTACTTGGTTCAAAATACAGTACATTCAGTTCCCCACTTGATATTACTTAGTGGTGCTGGTTTGTGGTGTTCATGACATGACTTGAATGTACCATCTGGTCCCACTGAAACCAGAAAGTAATCGCATTTACATAATCAATGATGCATGCGATTCTGAGGTTGCATTTTCACTCTAAAATTACATTTGTACTCCACTGACAGTTATATTTACGGCTGGTGTTTGGGTTAGGGCAAATGGTTAATGAAATATGCATTCCTATTGACTGTATTACATATTTTACAACAAAAAAACAGGTCACATTACAGTTTGCTCTAGGTACCTCTCTGTGGACATTTCACTTGCAAACTGGAGCTCACACTTGCCCATACATTCAACCTAGGGCTGGGCGATATGGCCAAAATTGTTATCACGATAATCTTTTTCATATTGTTCGATATAGATATTTATCATGATATATATTTACACATTGCACTTTCAAAGTTGACTTCTAAACAGTCAAAATAGTCTCTACAAAACTGCACAGGGGGTCCAGAGACGGCCAAAGCAGTGGGGTCTGCGGGATCTTTTACCGTTTATCAATTGAAAATGAATGTTAAAAGATCATCTGTTTGTTCTGAAGCATAGTGACAGCAGTCCAGTATTTGTTGGAATATTTTTACATTAAAATGAAATATTTTTTATATTTCTTTAAATTCAGATACCCAAGTATGGGGCATAGAAGCCCTTGTGACTGTGGAATGATGCTGAATGTGGGTTCAGGGGTGTCCCGAGAGAAAATTTAGAAAAAAATTTTAAAAAAACATTTAAAAAACATTTGTATATTTACATTAAAGTGAGAGACTAGTCTACCAACTACTAATTTTAGTCTTTCCTAATCCATTCCAGACATTCACAAAATTAGAACGGAAATCTATTTGTTTATTTGATTTGTTTATTATTAAAGGCTCGTAACATGCCGATTAATAAAGATACATTTAGAAGGGAAAAACGTTTTGGTCTAAAAGGTGCTTTGAAACCACGTTAACTCATGCGGCGCTTCATGTCTACACACATGCATGGAGAAGAGGCAAAGTTTGCGGAGTGGGACAGGGCAGAAATCTTTGTTGCTAGAGAACAATATTCAAGATTACAGTGCAGAAAGATCAGAGCTGTTGTCCACATCACTGTTGTTCTGTCGCGCTCTTCACTAGAGACGATGAGAGGGCGCAACCGTTGTCATGAAGTCTTGCGGTGCGGATGGAATCAATCCGGTGTCCGATGTAGCCTAATCGTTAGCAAGGCAGCTAGCATTAGCAAGTTCATCCAGTCTGACCCTACGTTACCACTGGAGCATTTGTGAGAGAAGCTGAGAGCGTTTTCAATTAGTTCCTATGAAAGCCGAGCGTCATGCTCGCAAGGTGGGTCGTGGGATTGGCAGCGGTGCGGAGCAAGCTCTCTCCTAGCGCTGTGAGCAGATTTCATCCACCCCAGTGGAAACACAGTCGAACTGCTTGTGTTTTAGCAACACACAGTAAATATCGAAAATTCCTCAAAAGCTTACTGTGGATTTTCTTTATCGTGATATATATCGCTATCGTTTTATCACCCAGCCCTAATTCAACCACAATTCCAGCTTCAGCAACTGGGGCAGTGTTTGGAATTTCGGCAAGCATAGACCTATTTCACCTGAAGAACTTTCAATACAACACATTAGAACAGTTCCTGTATTTCTTTATCTGTCAAATGACAGAAAGTATCTTGAATTATCCATCAATGTTTTTACAATTCTGTAAAAAGGATCATTTCAAACTTCTGAACACAAACACATTCAGAAATAATTTACACCATTCCAAGGACCACAAACCAATCCGGTCACCATTTGTATATGGAATGCCAATTTTGTAAATGGAAAAGCTGTTCAGTAGCACATTCCCAGCAACCTTCTGACCAGTGGTTAATCTTTCACTTGCACAGCTTGAATAAGTGATGCGAATTCACTCTTTCACTCAACATCAGGCAAATTCAAATGTATTCAGTAAGCAAATGTATAAACCACGGATTAAAATGTTCTTATTTCACAATAACTACAAAGCAAAGCTTAACATGTACTATTGAATACATGACTTGCAGCAGAAGGAAAACACAACCACCTGGCAGGCACACAGCTTGGACCTGGTGTTCAAGCTTGCTTCCTATGGGTTAGCTAAACCAGCCATGCAATCAGACAACAGCTGGCAGCCACCAACAGATTTGCCTCACTGATGCCTATTTTGACTGGTCTTTAGCCTTGCTATTATGAAGCTTAGTTGTGATGATAAACCATAACGAGCAAGTCACAGATTGCACTCCAATGGCTTATCAAGCAACGTTATGGAAACAGCAATCTCTTGAGCAGGTTCGCTGGGAAATGGAAGCAACATATGGCAGCACACATTGCACAATATCCTAATGCTCAGTCTGAGGGAAGAGTACAAACATTACATTTATGAAAGAAAAAAGAACAGGAGACCAATCTCAAGGAGAGATCTGACACAAGGACTGTCAAGATTATGACATTTGCCTGATGATTAATTGTCAAACAAATAATTGAGATTATGACGATCAATTGTCTGTTTTAGGGCTGTGGCGATTAATTGTCTAGTTAAGGGCTTTCACGATTAATTGCCATATAAACTGTCATTTTTTAAAGTGTGCTTTTCTTCATACACAATAAGAAGTCATTTTTTACATATTCAACATCAAATAATAAAACAGGCTTTAATAAAAGAATTTAAAATAATAAAACAGGTTTTTAAGGCTTTAAAAACGTATGAATGATACGAAAAATTATGTTTTAAATATTAAAATATTCCTAAATATTTATAATGTGTCTCTTTTTGGTGAAATTTAGTTTTGATAAATTTTACATGTGCAATTTTATACTTGCTTTTTGAACACCTATTTTATAATTTTTTTAATTAAAAATAAATCTATAATTTTGATATATATATTATATTTCAATTATATTATGCAATAGTAAAAAAAAAAAAAAAAAAAAATCCCTAATTTCTTCACTTTCACACATTATTTTAGTGATCTGATTAAAACTACGAACCCTTATTTGTCAAGTAGCAAAAGCCTGTGTCTCCTGCCTGCTTAACACAGCGTGTATGAACCAGGAACCTCTGCCATTACAGGATCATTTAAAGTGAAACCGGAGCTTTCACTATCAACATATACATTTTCGCGGGAGTTTGGTGCGTGTCTTTGCTGATGGTGCGAGCTGCCAGTGACAGCACGCGCATCAGAGCGCTTCACACGCTCTTCAGGACAGGAGCTAGTTTACCTCTGTGGTGCGGCTCAGTGATGCTCAGACTCAGTTCAATGGATTGACCGGAATGTAATTGGAATTTGAATGCCCAATAATTGCGGTTGTCTCAAAAACGTGGTAAGATAAAATAACTCCGATCAGACAGTTATTTAATAATCGCGACACAAAAGTGCCACATCCTACTGAAAGCAGCAGTGAGCTGGCACATTTGTGTTTATTTGGTTGGCATTGGCTCACACACGGTATATCTGTTGTCTCCACATTACATGGAGTCATTATGGCACTTGAGCAGACACTGGGTGATTTCAGTGAACAAGCTGGGATGTGGGTAAGTCTGCATGAGTAAAAGGGAAAACTCAGCTGTGCCCTTTAAAGTGATAGGTGGTCCTGGTGAAGTGCACCATTAGGGTTGCTGCCAAGGACACAGAGATGGGTGTTTGAGAACGGGAGATGATGATTCAGGGAGGGCACTGTTTTCTGTTAGCGGTCAAGGTACCAGACGTGCAGTTCACTGTACTGATGATGAGTCCATCACTCCCTAAATGCATCAGTCGGCATGACCACCATGTTCGATTGCTTGACTGTAGTGCCACTTTCCTTTAGAGCATAATCCAAGTGTACTTAGTTTGTCAGTTTGAGTCACAAATGTTGTCCATTGCTTCAATTCTTCAACAACAAGTGGCATGAATAAAATATGGTGAACCAGGCCTCCAAAGTTCACGGCTTCAGACTGTGACCAAATTACAATTGCTGACAGATGGGAAAACTTTGAGTGGATATGAGTTTATCAAATTCATCTGTTGTGGAAATGTTAATAAGCACATTTACATGGATGCTCTTACATCAACTACGCTCAACAAGCCAACAACATATTAGGCCTTGTAAACGCCTTTAACAGTTTTACTTGAACGGGGTAAGGTCATAAACTTTTTAAGCAACAAAAAAAAAAATCAGGATTTTGTCCACTACCTTGATATCTAGTTGCATGTAAACAACTTTACGGTCACTGTTTATGTTTTGATATTAAAGCAGAGAATAATCAGATTTGAAATCTCATGTCAACGCAGGTTTCCTATATGCTGAAATTTGACAGTTATCGGGTGATTCTCATGAAACGTTTCAAGAAAATGTTCTGGCCCTATTTTACTCCCAAGTCAAAAGAAACAAAAGAAGTATTGTTGTATAGAAATTGAAACCTTTTAAGGGCTATTAAGATCATTTACTATCATTAAGATGTTTTACATTGTGACATTGTTCATGACAGTTCGGCCAATTCTCAAATGCAAAGGATGATCATTATGATATTCACATTAGCGCGACATGAAAAAAAAATATTTAAAATGTAATGAAGAAATTAATTATAGCACAAACTGCCTTTCATTATTGCAATTTTAAATAAAAAAATAGGGATGCAAGATAATACAATTACCACCGATATTTCCGACCATAATTTGACACCGTTTATTTTCTTGAAACTACCTCTGCTTCTTTCCTTCAGGCAGGGACTCGGCATGTATGACAATTAAAGAGAAGCTAATGTTGCAAACCAAGCACTTGTCACTCAGTGAGATCGTTATCATTTTTTTTAGGATTTATGATGATTATTATATCATTAATTATTATGAGGCATGTTTAAATCAGGATCATCTGCTGTAAGTAACAACCATTTCCCATATTCTGTTTATGGAACAGTAATACACAATATGAAAACCTGATCTTTATTAGAACAAATGATTGTGATTAAAACAAGCCCAAAAACAAACACATAGATCTTGAAATAATTGTCACAAAGTGGCATGAGATGGTTAAAGACACTAGTTTGTGAGTGAAACTAATGTGCTTCTTGTATATGACGAGTTGAGACTTTTATAACATTTCCAACTCACAAATATTCAAACTGCATTATGTTCTTACCTTTTCCCGTTAATTGTGATTAGTGGTCGACCAACATGGGATTTTTAATGGCCGATATCCAGAGAGCAGGATGGCCGATAGGCTGATACAATGACTATTTACTATTTAATACAGTAAAGAAGATAAACATAAAATTGTTAAAAAAAAATGATAAAATCTTATTTAGCACTATATTATTTTTATTTTAAATGGTAGACAGCAGTTTCTTCTGATTTCTGTTTAGTCGTCAAATTTTTGCAATTTATTAGCACATGAAGAAATTGATAATATATTAGGAACAGGGTTTTTCCTGCATAGAGAATTACTAGGCGGCCTCCTCCGTCAAATTTCGTGCCGCCTCCGGCTGTCTACAAAACTCTGGTGGGTGCCTTCATGGAAAACACTAACAAGCATTGCACTCGATGTATTGTCATTTGTAACTGCAAATCTCAGCGAAAATAAGAAAAAAATTCCATTGTCGAATAGTCGCATTGTCATTTAACGTAACTTGAGATCATATAAAACTAAAATTATGACAAGCGAGATGAGGAGTGCTGCAGCTAATTTTACAATTCCCTAAACAGCAATAAAATACTTTATTGTAAAAGATAGTGTCGATAGTGCAAATTGTTTATAGTGCATTTCAACATTATGTACGCTGAATTCAGCATATGCTACATGGTCACGACCACATTCACTAGTCACAAAAAAAACTCACTACAAGGGTACTTCTGTGAGTCAGAATGCAAAAGAGGAAAAGTCATCACAGTTGTTCCACTCCTCATAAGAGTTCTCATCTAGAACGTTACTAAGGGGAACGTCCTAAGACTGTAGGTGGCCAATCATGAGCTCAGGCACGTCTATGGTGGTTCTGATATGCGAATGTTGTTGGACACCGGTCTATTATTGTAGTAACACGATGGCACGTCACAAAAGAACATTTACATGTCTCAGACGCTTCACATGCAAACGGCCGATTCGCTGCGCCCTCGCGTCCTTAAGAAACAAATCGGGAAAATGGGAAAAATTAACGGACGTTGCCAATACGGAAAACAATTCGAATATCGGCCAACTTATAGGCCTCTACAGTATATCGGTTGACCACTAATTGTGATCGTATTTTTAAAAACAGTTTTTAATTATCTGTTATAGTATCGGCCACAATGAGCTGTGAATAATCGTATCGGTCCAAAAATTACATATTGGTGTTTCCTATTAAAAAACTATTGTACAACAGCATCTTTTTAAGCATAATACATTACTGAGTGATGGTAATGAGATTAATTATTGAAAATTACGGGAATAGTAAAAGGAAACATCTTATGTCAGTCTAACACTAGCAAATGAAAAACTGCCTCCTAAATGTTTCATTGGGTAATTTCAGAGCGCAGATAAACACAGGCAGGCACAAACGTATAGATCTAGCTCTCTACTTCCATTTCACCATTAATCAAAGTCAACAAACTTCACACCATAGTGACAAATATTTTCCTGTCAACTGCTCTCACCGAGCGCAGGCTGAAATCTCAACGGACGTCATGTGAGCAATGAGGAACTTGGTAATGAGCGAACTGCTACAGACCAAATCACGGTATGTTCCACAAATGTCCTTGGCCTTAATTTCAAAGCAAAAATTTTAACACTCCCCAAAAAAGAAATAGAGGAGTGGATACAAGTAAAAAAAATGAAAGATACAAAACAAAGAAAGAGGTAAAAATCCAATGATAAAAAGCTAGCTGCATTGCTTTTCTACATACTTCGGAGTATCATAGTTGTGGTGGTTGTTGACATGATAAAAGAGACATTGGTGTCATACAAGCTCTGACTCAAGGAAGGACTCTCGAACTGAGAGCCACTCACCAAGATATCGAGTCATGGGAACTTGGAAAGTTCAGGCAAACAGAACTCCACCATATATATCAGCAAGATATCACTGATAAAAAAAATTGTGATTTAAGATTGAAAGGAAAAAAGAAAAAAAAGAAAAAAAAAAGAAAAAGAAAAACAGGTCTTTGCAAGCACCATCTTGACTTCTAGGCTGTTTATAATAAACATGAGGCCTAGTTTCTGTGAAAAGCACAAACTAATTGGGAAATAACCTATATTTATATTGCTCTAAATAAAGAGTAAAACTACCAGTTTTCCTTGTGTTATTTGAGAAATAAAACCACCCTATCACTCACCTTTAAAATTATTATGTACTCTATTGCATTATTAACTAGGGATGCACCGATCCGATACCTGGATTTTTATCGGCTCAGATGCTGAAGCTTTTAGACGGATGGAGTATCGGTCCGACGAGCCCGATCCAAATTCGAAACTGTGTTAGTCACGTTCGTTACTGTCAAGCTCAAAAAATGACATAAAAGACAATTAAAGTACTTTATATGACTCGTGCATTTTATTCAAGGCCACTTGAAGACGTGCGATAGCTCTGTGAATAACAAAAAGCTGTGTTTAATAAGTAAATATATAAAATGCACGCGCAGCTCCAGCGCTTCAGTGAATGGCACTGCTCTGTTCACACAAGGCTATTTTTAGCCTTAACGTGTTGCGCAATATTTGAGTGCTACTCACGAACAACATCTCAGGTGTAGATGCTCAATAATTCGGTTCATTTATAATGTCGCCAGAGGTGCATTTGACAAGAATTTTAATAAGAAGTGAATTAAACTACTGTGAACTTGCCTACAAACAGACACTTACAGGAGCTCCTGGAGAGCTCAGAATGCCAAAATAAAAGAATGAGGGTTTAAAAGGTAAAGTTGGCATCTGCCTGGCATGAGACTCAACCTCAGCCAATACCCGGACACCGATACACGTGCATCCCTATTATTAACGTACAATACCAGTCAAAAGTTTGAACACACTTGATTTAATTTGTTTGTCATGATCTTAATCTTTTGACCTCAAGTTTTATGCTTTATTACTTGACTTTATTTCTGTAGACAAATACAAAACAAAACTTTAATTATTAATTCATTTTTTGTTAAATGGATATGTTGGACCAGATAAAGAAGGAAAAGCAGCCAATAAGTCCCCAGCATACTGGAAACAATAGCCTGCTGTTTAAAAACATGTCAAATATAAGACCGTTTTCATTATCTATACATTTTCTGGTCACTAAATAATTCCTATATTCCACTTGTGCCATTTAATAGTTTTGATGACTTTACTTTCTTCTAATCTGTAGTATATAGTAATGATAATGAACTCGTAGGTGTCCCCAAACATTTCACTGGCAGTGTATAAATGATAAATAATAGCTATTATAAGAAAACTATACCTGGAACATTCCTAGCATTGTAACTTGCAAGTCATGTAAAGGGCTTCCCCCGCATTGTTTGCATCACACCATAAGCCTGTTAGGCATGAGCATCCTGGGAACAAAAGCTTAGTGACATAACCTCACAACAGTGCAAGGCATGTGCAAACCTCACGTCTGATGCCAAAGTAACGGCAGCTCACTCGCTGCAATGGGAACAATGTAAGAGGAGCAGTGTGAACATCTATTAGCACCCCAATTCCTCCTTACACCCTTATAATCTCTAATCCATTAAATGCAAATTTCAGGCCAATGCCTGGAGGTCACAAAGGTCATAACAGTCCTTAGTTGAACTACAAGCCATAAGCACCTACATATAGCTGAATCTGTGATGAGACAGAATACACAGGCATGATACCGATAACTAAGGTGGTGGAAAAGGTGATAACCGATTAATCGGCTGATAGTTAAAACTGATTAATCGGTCTACCTAGTAATAAGTTCCCGCCCTTCCCTCTCCAGTCATTCACTTCACAGAATCAATACAGGTATGTTCAGAGCATGTAAGTGGAGTGGGAGAGGAGCAATCGAAATTTCGCTGGAGCAAGAAGAGCGGCCTCCCACGAGGCGCTAACTTTCCGCTCTCTACAGAATGCGCTACATATCTTGTGTGGCCACATTCATTTCTGTGTGCCTCTACACTGACAAATATCTGGTGTTGACTGCTGTATTAGGTTCAAGATTTTAAACAGAGTGGATTATCAGAGATAAGGCAGCGTTTAAACTCTGTGTGATTCGTGAACTGATGGTGACATGCCGATTTCAACGACTACAGTGCAATGAGAGCACAGAGGCAGTTCTTACGTCTATAAAGTTAAATCATTTTATTAGGCTACATCGGACGTCTGTAAGGTTTACCTTCGATTTGCACGGGATAAGCAATGTCTGTTTAAATCACAGAGATGAGATTGTTGACTGCATTTACACACTGCTGTCACGTGTAACTGACCCATGAGAAAATGTATGCTATTTAGCAGTGCTGATTAATTATGAAGTATTAAACATTACATGTTCATATGTTTCTGGGATTATTAGAAGAAACTGACTTGAATATCTGGCAAAATACAACAGAACTGGTTAAATTAGCAAGCCTGTAATCTTATGGTATACTCTTGAATTAAAAATATAGACAATCTTTTCACATTATGTAATTTTATTTTTGCGAAACGCGGAGCTCAACACAATTTTTCCCATTCACTCTGCTAAAAATCCCAAAATTAGCACGCAACGGTCAGCGTTAGATGAAGTTTTGAAACGCATTTTCACACATTTTCTGGTGTATTCTCAATTACCAACATCCACTTCAGACACTTGGTGAACTTTAGAAACAATTAGTTAAAGAAGATTCACTGATGTTTTACCAACATGTTAATTCACATGGGATAAGAATAACAGGGGTTATTTTTACAGAGTGTTTGATAGGTAAAAGACGCTACTATCATTACCGGTGCGGGAACGTGTAGCCCGCAAAAAGTACATAAAAATTATTGACATGAACGATTAACATGATTACAATCAATGAGAAAATTTGGTAATTAGGTTACATTCGCCCACGTCCCCATATAAAATAACCACGTCCAATTAGGGAACAAAGCAATTTTTTTTAAAGTAGCCTACAACAAGGAATTGTTTGTGAAGTGAAATATTAGTTTGTATGCCAAAATGAAGAGGGATTTTTTTGTACCTGATGCAACAAGAATGTTGACAAATAACTTCTGCAAAATTTCTTTCTACTTTATGCTGCTCGCTCATGAGCGAGGAGTGGAGCGATGACTTTTGAACATGAGCGATCGCACATAAGCAGAGAGACAACTAGCTCCACTCCGCTCACATGCTCCGGGCATATTTTAACAAACACTTCCAGAACAGTGAACGTGCTTTATAAGTGTCTAAATAGACAAAAGATTATATAAAAAAAATGCTTTTAATGGGGCGGCTGTGGCTCAGATGGTAGAGAGGGTCGGCTGCCAATCGCAGGGTTGGCGGCTCAATTCCCGGCCCACATGACTCCACATACTGAAATGTCCCTGGGCATGACACTGAACCCCAAGTTGCTCCCAATGGCAGGCTAGCGCCTTGCATGGCAGCTCTGCCGCCATTGGTGTGTGAGTGGGAATGTGTGTGAATGGGTGAATGGGACACAGTGTAAAGCGCTTTGGTAACCTCTAATGTAAAAAAAAAAAAAAGTGCTATATAAGTGCAGACCAAATACCCTTTCAGATAATCTGAGCCATAAAGTTCATGGTCTTGACACGGTCCACATAAAAAGTCCAGAACACTGCTAGATTGCACTTATATCCAGGCCAATAATTTCCAATAATTACTTTGTTTATAACAACTTACTCTATCTTATGCAATATTGCTTAATTAATACGATAAAGAGTAAATATCTAATTTAAGAATTCCACTTTGAACTATGGACCATCTTGTCGCGATAAGATTGGAAATATATTATTTTATTGTAAAGAGATAAATTCAGAACACAGCCCGTGCCAAGACCTTCCGAGCAACAGCCAGGGCTGATAAGAGTCAGAGGTCAAGCCAAGAGAAACTCGGCGGAGTGATACAGCAAAGGGAAAATTCCCTTAAGCACCTGATCTGTCCCTGGCCACACACCGCTTATGATAGAGAGAAGTGTCAACGGTATCCGCGTATTGGCTGAAGTTGAGTCTCATGCTAGGCAGATGCCAACTTGATTTATTCCCATTAAAACATCATAGTGGGGTGGAACGGACTTTTTAAAGTTATATCGAAAGTGACAACCTAAAAAAAACAGATATAGAGAAACTAAACAATTTTTAATACAATCTGAGACCAAGTTTGTTATTTTTATCACCACAAACATTTTCACATTGTTTTTTGAGAGGGAACAAAAATTGACATTTCAAACACAGAAGATAAATCCATATATGTGCAGTGTTTCCCAATTAAACGTTCTCAATCAGGACACAACCAGGGGCGTACACTGTAACCCCACCAATGTTCAAGCCAAATCTACGCCCCTGCCCACAACCACATGAATGATTTTGCAGAGGTACTAATAGTCAATCTATACTTTCTTTTCTATTCTCCCGAGGGATCTGTGCTTTGCCACCTATAAATGCATTAAATGGCACAAACCGGCCTGCATACATTGAAACATACCTTTCTACTTTTTGAACGTGAAAAGAAAAGTCCTAATTCTTTATGTTGTAAACTCCTGCACAGGAAGCATTGCCTGATGAGTTTAAATGAATGCTGGCATGTCTATGGCCAAAAAGGCAAGCAGAAAAACCAAAGTAACATATAATCATAACCATGATCGCCAAGATAAAGACATCAGACCGTAAATACAAACATTTAATTGCAATGTCCTTCCATAGCTCATCACAACACTCAAATACAAAGGCAAACCAACCTGCTGGCTTTTCACGTTGCATTTTTATCTTAAAACTAATTTTACAAATGACAATGTTGCACACTTAAAAAAGCATCATAACTTTAATTAAGACCAATAACTAATATTATGGCATTATAGAATACTTAACAACCCATTAATGTACAATGAAATGTCATTAATCTTTCATTTTCATTTTAGAATGTAATAAGTATCGCCTACTGAACTGTTATGTTACTGACCCGAAGCATTGCATAATGTTAGTTAATAATAACTATTATAAAGTGTTAGTATTGCAACAAAGAGATGTTTCCAGCAAACTGTCTTTTGCCCCCAGATGAAACGCATGCAGCGCCACGACACGCGCACTGCGGGTCTCTATCAATCATTAGAAACATGATCAAGATCGACGTAGTCAGATACAAACCCTGGTAGATCTGTCAGACTTCATCTGTGTGATAAAGACCGTTCGTTTACAGCTGTTACGGTGCTGAGGGACAGTTGTTAGGCCAGAATCATCGCCACACCGCGGCGGACGGACGCTACAAAACGAGCTCCACCACGGATCACACGTACTGCCCTGTGTCGAATCACGTTACCTTTTTCATCCGTGGGGCCTCGGCCACTGTGCCGTCGCAGTTGATGAACGCCTCGCCGCCGTTCTGCTGCGGGTCGGACCGCTTCATTGCGGACGCCTGTGGCATCTTCACGGGGTTCGGTGCGGCGGCCAACGGGCTCGGCTCCCCCGCCGCGGCCGCCGAGGAGGATGATGACGATGATGATGAAGAAGAGTTATTTTCACTCTTTTTCTCCTCTGCCTTGGGTGTCAGCGGAGAAATAGCGGGGCGAGAGTCTTTAACGGCCACGTCTTTTAATTCGACCTCGGCCATTTTCGCTGCCACAGCCTGGACTGACATCGCTGTGATCCACACGGGGCTTTTTTCCAATACAGAGAGAAGCGACACACGAGCGCATACGCACTGTGCGATGACGCTCCGCGCAAAGCATTGTGGGGCGTGTAGTTCACCTGTAGTGGCGTGATCACGGATCATTATGTTTTATTCGGATGGTGAATAATAATATTTTTCTTAAATATGTAAAAAAAAAAAATAATAATAATAATATAAAATATTTTATCTAGTATAATTAATTTTCAGAAGATAATTTATTCAAAATCTTTAATGTAAATGCCGTTTTAATCCATGACAACAAAATTGCCCTTACAATAGAGTAAGATAGCAGTAATGGTATTTACCATGGCACTGACTTCAAAGGGCACCATAATACTTTTTAGTGTTTTCTTGCTATTGAAGCCACTGTTAAATGTAGAGGAATTTTATTAAATCTATTCCAGATGTAGCACATAAAAAGTTACAGCTGTGAACTATAAAAAAGAATGAAATAGTACTAACTGTCCATGTGCCCATTTAACCATTAAGATCACTCAGTAGGGAACAACACTAGCGTCCAGTGGTTAAATCTGTGAATAGAGTTCAAGGTTTTGTTTGGAGCAAAAAAGAACAACAACGTCAGGCATATATTATTTTAAAAACCAAAGACAAGTTTTAGGTCCATTCATTTCAAGTTTCATTTTAGACAAAGAAAATGCAAACAACATAATTTATGTAACTTGCCATTCAAGAGCAGTGTCACCAGCCCTCCAAACTATAAAGAGATGAAACATGAAAAGCCCTTCTTTTAAACACCGCAAGTAATGCAACATTACTACATCAAAGTCTTCTTAAAACCTAAATCATACATTTGTTCCTCATAAGGATAGTTATTGTAGAATTATGTTTATGGTTGCATGTCACTACATGTGTAACAGATGTTCATGTGTACAAGCGTATTGATCGACTGATATAGAGCAACCACCAGTGCAAAAAAACATTTTCTACTGTGTTTGCTTTATAAAAAAAAAACGTAATTCCTGCCGCACCCACCAAAACCCAGCTAGCCCTTTTACAGTTTACTTATTTCCAATTACAATGTACAGTAAATAGGCTATTATTTACACTCATATAAAACAACATTATTTCCACCCATTCAAATAAAAAAGTAAAACTAAACATTTGGATATGAAGCTTTCATGAAAATTAACCACTTATAAAGTACAAAATCAAAGATCAATTTTAACACTGTTTGAAGGCATAAATACTTGTGAAGTTTAAAAACAATTCTTGTACATTTATAAAAGACTTCTGTGCTCATCTGTATTTGCATTCAAGTTGCAAGTAATGATAATCCAGTCAATGCATCTCAAAACCATACAACGTCTTTATCATTTCCAGAGGGTGTGTACAGTGTTGTCCTCTCAGCGGATAATTCTGATGGCTTTAGTTGTGCCATTACAAAATCAGTCTCCAAAGATCCAGAGTATGTTCACTCCTGAAAGACCTAGATTCACTCTCCTGTTACAAAAAAAAAAAAAAAAGAAAGTGGGGAAGATTTCTTCATATTTCAATATAACACATACTTTCAAAATCC
Source organism: Xyrauchen texanus (assembly GCF_025860055.1). Classification (NCBI taxonomy): domain Eukaryota; kingdom Metazoa; phylum Chordata; class Actinopteri; order Cypriniformes; family Catostomidae; genus Xyrauchen; species Xyrauchen texanus. The sequence goes on along the minus strand of NC_068320.1, from coordinate 24,148,426 downwards.
AAAGAAGTGCAGGTAGACTCAAAGTAGAAAAAGCTAGTGTTCTAACTATTTGCGATAACCACTTTAAAGCAGATCACAGATTGATATACACTCACCCGAGCATACCAGATTCCTTGGTCTTAATAATGTAGAGAAACATGAGGATGGTATGGAACAAGTTATTTCTGCCCTGTGAAAACACAAATCGTTAGGTACACAAAGCAGAAGCATTACATAACTGACATTTTGTTTGGAGAGTATCTAATGTACCTTGGGCAAGCTGTAGATGTGGCCCTGGTAAACCAGCTGATAATGAGGGGGGGTTGTGCTACTTTGATGGATGCAGAAGAGGTTCTCATTGGACATGTCTGTAACGTCAGAGTTGTAGATTAAAGATACTGTACGATACTCTGTGCCAACTTGTTTGCCTTTAGGATCCAGATTTTACATCAAGTGGTGATGGTGACCCAACATAGTACCAATATGATTATAGTTCAAAAGTAAAAATGTCCTTCAAACCAAACATAATAATGTATGAATATTACCATGAACTGCATTGGCCCAACATTATGCAAAATCCACCAGTTAAGAACCACTGCTCTATGCGACAGTGTCTGACAATACCTGGTTTGTCTGGTGTCTGTATAAAATGCTGGGATGTAAAGGTTTTTCCATCTGGATACTTAGGGTGTGGAGGGAGTCTTGAGTCCAGGTATGTACACAGCACATGCATCAGGATCTACAACAGAACAGGAAGTGAACTTTTCAAAGATGACTTTACCGTGAGGTCACACAACAGGCAACTATACCTATCTTCAGTTCCAGCACATTTCATTAGGGTTAGGGTCATGATGTTACAATTTGACCCTTTGCTTTGCTTGCGCTTGGGGTAAACTTGATTATCCTCTGATAATTACGTTTTTTTTAATTGACGCAAGGGCATGCAAAGAAAAATTCTATGAAAATATCCTTCATTAGCAAATTCATAGTGCCCCCAACTATATTTTGCAAAAATAATAATAATAATAATAATAATATTATATAGGCTATAAAAAGCTTAATTTGGTAACTATAGAGCACTGTGTAACAGAGACAAGTCTATCATTTCAAAATTAGTCCCCGGTGTGTTTCAGGCTTGTTTAGTGTTAAGAGTCCCAGGTTATGCAACCAATCTTTTTTTTTTAATGATAATTATTGGGATTTTGTTTGAAAAATAAGCTACTTTTGGGATTGTATTCATGTTGGACTCTGGCCTCTATGTCTGTGCGACTAAGAAAATGTTCTAACATTCTCAGAATCGATTTTAAAAAATATCGGCAAATTAATCGGTTATCTGCCTTGTCCCACCACCTTAGTTTTTCGGTCGATCTCTAATTCTAACACACTTCTAAAGCCTGAGAAATGTGGAATGTAAAAATGAAAACTACCATCACAGAAGCATCTTAATATGCATCTTTACTGCTTAAATTCTGGGACACATACAGTAAATAATAATATTTGACTTATTTAATATATTGAAACACTGTACATATTGTACACAGTACTTACATTCAAATTAAAGCAAAGACATATTTTAGAGGTATTAAATAATTTTTATGCACATATACTTTTACAAACAGTATGCACTGTGGTGGTGGAGATGGGGTTTTCGATTCCACTAATGGCACTTTTAGTTCAATTTAAATGAAGTGCTCATAGAGAGCAGTATTTTCCAAAGACAGCAGGTCTTTTTCAGGGTGCCGAAAGAACCCGGAAGTGCTGCTGCCGGGCGTTTGTTCATAAACAGTAACATCATCTATCGGATTCTTGTGAAATGTAAAAATAAATGTATTGCATCTATAATATTTGTACATCTGCTCTCTAAACTGGTATACAAATGATGCAGATTTTCAGAGGAACTCACAGCTGAGTCTGTCGGAAGGTCTGTGTCCCATTTCCGATTCTTAAGATCTCCTCCTCCGTTCCAGCGAAACGAGCTCATGCAGCCACTGTGGGCCAATTCTGCAAGACAAGAAAATCAGAACACTTGTCATCAGGAAACTTCAAATAACATCATCTCTGAATGCAAATTAGAAGGGTTCATATACAACAGGACCACAGGAAAATAGTTTCAGGGAATACAAAATTTGTGTTCTCCGCTTACCCCTGATTCTCTCCACGAGATACTCTTGATTCGGTGTGATGTCCAGATATTGTACAATAGCATTGAGGGTGGGGATTGCAGAAGCTTTGACCACAGCAGCTTGTTTGAGACTGCTGATACTGGCCTCTTCATGACAAAAGAACATCAAGTTTAAAAACAGCTCAAACAAACATATTGTCAAATATCTAGGGAAGTAAAGAGAATTACCGCCAATCTGCAGCTCAGGGCAACCCATCCTCCTGAGTTGACAGTTAACAGATTCCATCTCTCTTACCAGATGTTCGAGAATGGTGTCATTGATCCACTGGAATGGGTACGATGAGTAGAAAGCAATTTACTTTTACAACCATTTTCTTAAAGCAAAGTCTTCACAGATTGTTCTTTTTATAAGCATAGAAAATAATATATTGTACGATGAAAAAACAAAGAAACTCTAAATATTAGGGCTGCGAATCACTTAAATAAAATATAATCATAAAAATATTTACTTTATATTGTTCTCAAAGAACTTGCAAGATGTACATGTTAAAATTCAGTTTTTTGCCGATTGAGTTACTATCAGACATGCTGTAATTAAAAGTGTGGCAAAATTTTCTGCCGCTTTCCAGTGGACTTTTTCAAATGGGGAGATTCAATTCATATCAAGCTTTAAATGGCAAGATAAACTTAAGTGTACATTGCCAATGCATTATAAGACACTATACATACAAATATAAAACAAATTAAATGCTGAAGTTTAAAATCTCAAAATTATTCTTTTCTCTGGCTGCCTCGATCGCACACATGCTGAGTCTCTCTCAGGCAGTTTCGTTTTTGACACTGGTAGCACTGTAGTAAGCATTGTTGGTGATGCAGAGAGATAAGGCAGCTTGCCCACCACTTGCGGGTAAAGTATACATTCTCCATACAGTAAAACTGCTCCTTACTATGCCCGGGACATGTGTCATTTAATGAACAAGCTTGCACTGCTCCACGCAATCGGTTTCTGTGCTAGGATGTGCAATCGAGTTGAGCGTATACTTCCAGGAAATGCATTTATGCCAATTGCAGCCACAGAAAGTGGGGGAAAACATGGGGAAGTTTCAGTTCATTTTTAACTATTAAATCACAGAAATAAAAGCATTACATTTCCCAGCCCTACTAAATATAATTCTAAACATAAAATTAATGTACTCACGTTTCTCAGTTTAGCAGTCCAGCTGTCAATACTTTCTTTTACCACACGACTGGTTGTGATTCTTGCCCACACCTGTAATAAAATGGAAATAGCTTAAACATTTACATTTATGCATTTGGCAGACGCTTTTATCCAAAGTGACTTACAGTGCACTTATTACAGGGACAATCCCCCCGGAACAACCTGGAGTTAAGTGCCTTGCTCAAGGGCCCCACAGTGGCATCTTGGTGGTGCTGGGGCTTGAACCCCCGACCTTCTGGTCAGTAACCCTGAGCCTCAACCACCACTGCCCCATAAACAACAGGACTTTTCCACTGCACGGTACAACTCGACTTTTGGGGGGTTTTTGTGGATAGTACCTGGTACCTGATATTTTTTTTTAGGTTCCAAGCAAGCCGAGCCGATACTAAATGTGATGTAAAAATCCAGCAGATCACTGATTGTTCAGGGAGAATAGTCACTATCAGCGTCACTGGATTTCTGACACGCAACATCAACTCGCTAGTTTTAAAGTTTTAGTAACAGCGATAACAGTATCATTTGTTCACATGACTTTCGAATTGTGAAAAAAGAAATGGCTGTGCGCAAATCCACACCGTGGTCAATAAAAAAGAAGTAGACAGTCCACTCGTTAGCGATGAGCGAAACAAAAAGTCTCTCAGGAAGTGCTTCAGCTGTTGGCCGCACAAGGCTACCAACGGACCTACCAACAGTGTAGGGAAAAGTAAAAAAACGGAAAAGTGACTACAGAACCATCAAAGAAAAGTGGAAGTGGTTCAACCAAATGGACGCTATCTAAACCGGTGAGTAATAGGAGGGAGAGTACGTTTTTTTACGTTAACTCTATACTCTAAATATAAAGCTTCACTTTATTTAGTTGACCAGCTACTGGAAGCTTACTTCTAAAACAACCAGGCCAATTTAACTGTTACACTTGTGTAAAATCACCATGCAACAACTGCTTTATGCAGCACAATGAGCTAGTAGCTAACAGCTAGCGGTTGTGTTATTGTTTTGGTCAGTTTGTGTCGTGTTTAAGAAGATTCACCGCAGTAGAGGCGGTACAACTATGACGATCAGCCTATAATTCCACCCACGCTGAAGAGGCACTAAACTGCAGTGGAAATGCAAGCTCTGGAAAGTAAATTATAAAACACTTAAAGAACACAAATGATGTCTTGCTAGTGACTTTATACATACTTCTTCAGCAGCTTGTTTGGAACCCAATTCTGTATCATCCTTATGGGCAGATGGGGCTTGTGAGCGGCAGGCTGGCTGGTACTGGAACTTCCTCAGGCTCTGTGCGTAATCACCCACTGTACGACTGTAGTTCCAGAATGTTGGACTGTGTCTAGGAGATGCCGATTCTGGACTTCCTATAAAGGAATCAAAATGCTTACAACTAAGGCTACTCCTTAGGACAGCTTGATGCAACTTACTTTCCTCATAAGACTATTACCTAGTTGACTGCGGTGGCTTTTCTCCTCCTCTGAGTGTAAAAACTTCTCTAAAGTCTTCATGTCATCTATGTAGTCCTCCTTTCCTCCGGGGGAGCTGAAGACGGATGGGGATGTGCGGTAACGAGCACGGACGCTGGCGCCCTCCACCGGTCCGAGGTTGCTTGGGTATGGAGAGGAACTTGGCGATGGACTATAGTTCAACACCTGCAGATGTTAAATGATTCATGAGGAAACATTTTGAGTGGGTGCTTGAATAGAATAAAAATAAATAAAAGTACCAATTGAAGAAGCATTTCTGAGTAATCTAAGAAAGACAAACCTTGCCAAAGGCCATGGATGGGGAAAAGGGTCCTCCTGCTGAGGAGGGGCTGCTCAAAGGTGGACTGTACCCAGACACACAGCTGGGGGAAAATTTGGGGCTGGTGCTAGAAGGACGTGTAGGGCTAAAACAAAGCACATTTTGTCCCTGCAGAGGTGAGGACTGGACTGAGACAGGATCTTCCTTCTTCTCTTGCTTCAGAGGTGGAGAGGCCTGAATCCCTAATAGCACAAAAAGTATGGATCTGTTTTACGGAACAGCTTTTTCAACAGCAAAACCAGTCAGTTCATAATTAATGTATGCAAGCATTAACATGGTCTGTTTTTTTTGAGTAGCCTGGAAGATGCAAGATTACAGTGCAATGTCTTTAAAGTGCTACTTTGAAGGTGCAACTAACTCACCTGAGCCAGTGAGCCCCAGAAGTCGATGCTGCTCTGGACTGACGGCGATTGTTGATGGGGACATGGTGTACTTGAAATACTTCCAGAAGTCAAAAAGCGCATTAAGGCTGAACAGGGAGGCCAGAGTGAGCTCTGTGCAACAAAATCACAATCAAAAGAGAAGTCATACAATACAACTCTGTCCACTGCCACCTTTCAAGACCTGACTGTCCATTTACTTACCGATATACCAGATGGGCCAGTAGGTTATGTTGTAGTATCTGCTAAGAAGCTTTCCAGACCTAAAAGTCAAAGTTACTTGGTTACATTACAATCAAAGCTTAAACAAAGTCTTTGAGCAACTGTCCAGGATTGTCCCCTGCGAGAGCTGCTCAAAGTTACGGCTATAGAGCCATGCAAATGCAAGGCAAGTTTATTTATATAGCACATTTCATACACAATGGTAATTCAAAGTGCTTTACATAGAAGAGATTAAAATAAGAATTAAAAAAAAAAATAAGAATAATTGAAACAGTTTAGAATATAAAATAAAATAAAATACAGTACAAACAGTCGGACACACAGTGACACAGTGCTCATTCAGTAAATGCACAGCTAAACAGATGTGTTTTGAGTCTGGATTTGAATGTGACTACTGTAGGAGCACATCTGATCTCTTCTGGAAGCTGGTTCCAGCTGCGGCTGGCATAATAGCTAAAAGCAGACTCTCCTTGCTTAGAGTGAACCCTTGGTATTTCTAGCTGATGTGATCCTAATGATCTGAGTGATCTGTTGGGTTTATATTCAGTGAGCATATCTGCAATATATTGAGGTCCTAGCCCATTGAGTGATTTATATACCAGTAATAATACTTTAAAATCAATCCTAAATGTAACTGGGAGCCAGTGTAAAGACCTGAGGACTGGTGTGATATGTTCATATTGTCTGGTTCTGCTCAGAATCCTGGCAGCAGCGTTCTGTATGAGCTGCAACTGTCTTATGGTCTTTTTGGGAAGGCCAGTGAGGAGTCCAGTACAATAATCCACCCTGCTGGTGATGAAAGCATGCACAAGTTTCTCTAGGTCTTGACTGGAAACAAAGCATCTAATTCTTGCAATATTTTTCAGATGATAGTATGCTGATTTAGTTATTGCTTTGATATGACTACTGAAACTAAGGTCTGACTCTAGAGACACACCAAGATTCCTGACTTGATTTTTAGTTGTTTGACCCCTAGCGTCAAGGTATGCATTCACCTTGAGAACTTCATCTTTGTTTCCAAACGCAATGACTTCAGTTTTGTCTTTGTTTAACTGAAGAAAGTTTTGGCACATCCAACTGTTTACTTCATCAATGCATTGGCACAGGGAGTCAATGGGGCTGTAATCGTTAGGTGATAAGGCTAAGTAGATCTGTGTGTCGTCTGCATAGCTGTGGTAAGCAATTTGGTTCTTTCGCATTATTTGGCTCATTGGGAGCATATACAGGTTGAACAGGAGTGGCGCAAGAATTGAGCCTTGAGGGACTCCGCATGTCACAGACGTCCACTCAGACTTATGGTCTCCTATACTCACATAATAACCTCTCCCTTCTAAGTATGACCTGAACCATTTTAGGACCATCCCAGAAAGCCCCACCCAGTTTTCCAGCCTGTCAAGAAGTATGTTGTGATAGACAGTGTCAAATGCAGCACTGAGATCGAGTAGTACCAGTACTGATAATTTGCCTGTATCAGTATTTAAGCGAATATCTTTTATTATCTTTATGAGCGCTGTCTCTGTGCTGTGATGTGATCGGAAACCAGATTGAAAAAGTATCCATTCGAGACCAAGAATTTGTTCAGCTGATTGAAGACAACTTTTCAATGATCTTGCCTATGAAAGGAAGATTTGAGATCGGTCTATAGTTGCTTAATATGGTCTTATCCAGATTGCTCTTTTTCAAGAGGGGAACACGCATCTGTAATACATACATGTATGAACTCACATTTCAGTATAGATCATCCCTGCCAATGACATATTCAGCACTGCCCAGGCCAGGACCACCTGCCGTGCCTTTTCCTCCCTCCTCATCCTCATGGTCTTGTCGATAAAAGAGGACACGCATTCCTTTGATGGGGTCATATCTGCACTGCTCCTCTACCACCTTGCACACACCAGAAGCACTTATGATAAAACAAACAACAGCAGTATTATTATTATTATTATTATTTATGACACTGACAGCCACAGGTTGGAAATCCATGCAAATGATCATTCCACAGTGTTTCAGTGACTCAAATAAAAATGCAATGCTTTGCTGCATTTTCCGTCATAATGAAAAACTATTTTAGCATTTAGTAGTTTCTTAATATTAATATCAATATCAATGAATCAGCTGGCATGTAAAGTTTCACTATGAGCCATGCATACATGAGGAAAACTTTACAGCGAGACAAAAACACGAAAGTATATATGTATTTGTTATTTCTAAACCGCGCCTAAACTCTATATAAAATAGTTTTTAAAGTACAACACATACTTCCTTGGTCTCAGTCCTCCATAAACGCGGTAATCTCAGCGATGTGAAGCCAGACGAATATCAACAGTGTGAGAAGAACAACATTTCAAAATAAAAGCATCTCACGTGTCAGAGCCCACTATGACCCCCTCATTGCTCCATGGAGATTATAATTTTAATAAATTTTCATAAAAGTTTCAAATTTGAAGTTTACTCAGGAGAAAACATAGTGTCCTCATGTATGTTTCGTTTAAGTATCAGCTTTGTCAGAAACAGAGGGAGGTAGAGAAAATGATACAAAGTTGATCTGTTAAAGGGATTCTCCTTCCCACCCAGTAGGTGGCGATATGCACAAATAAGGCAAATCGCCAACACCAAAAGAAGAAGTGAATGTGAAAGTGGAGATTTAGAGTAAACAATGACTTAAATATTGATCTGTTCCTCACCCACACCTATCATATCACTTCTGAAGAAATAGATCTAACCACTGGAGTCTTCTGGATTAGTTTTATAAAGCCTTTATGTGCTTTTTGGACCTTCACAGTTCTGGCCATCATTCTCTTGCATTGCGAGGACTCTAAAAATCTTCGTTTGTGTTCAGCTGAACAAAAGAAAGTCATACACATTTAGGATGGTATGATGGTGAGTAAATGATGAGAGAATTAAAAATTTGTGGGTGAACAATTCCTTTAAAGAAATTTTGACAAGGCTGTTAAAAATGTGACAGCCTTCCTGCAAACCCTCTTCAAAGCACAAGAGGTCAGTAAGACACCGTGCAACCACTGATCAACATAGCTCAGCGCGTGCAACCCATTTTCCAGTACGAAGAATAAGAGCAGAGTTTTTTCTTTTCTCTTTTGAATTCGATAAACGTTAACATAATTGTTTGTAAAATTACAAAAAATTAAACATTATACAGAAAAATACATATAAAACTTCTTATAACATACACACACACACACACACACACAAAGAAAAACAATAAATAAAAAACCAGGGGGGAGGAAATGTATATTAAACAAGATTAATTAAGTAAGGTGATATCTTCTTTTGGTATATCTTGAACACTGAATGTTGTCATCAATACATTTCTGTACATTATGCAGAATATTATTATTATATCATGGTAGTCATTTCAGGAAACACAGTTTATGTTTATACCTTTTTTAATTTTCCAGCATATCACTTTTCCATTTAAACAAGATTTCCAATATGATATAACCTCTCTTTCAAAAAGAGTGTGAATGGCTCTTTGTTTTTGTCTGAATGATTTGTGACTTTGATGTGGCATTAGAGTTTAAATACCCAATGAAATCTAAATGTAAGGCTTTTAGTCCATGTCTTTTATCTAAAATGCCCTCTATATGCCACTGTTTGGGTTGCCAACTTTTCAGCACATGATTGTGGGACGCTTGAGCATTTTGAACACTTCAATAGACTATTGGTCCCCCTCAAGCATCTCACCAATAACTTTTGGCAAAAATACAGGATGTCTCGGCTAATAAGTCACAGTTGGCAAGTCTACAGTTTAAAAATTTCACTGTTTGCAGATATACAGTAGGCTACATATTTATAATGTACAGTTGTTCCCAGAAAAACAAACCTAATAAAAATGTATCACTCATCTTGCAAACAGGTGCATTTACAAATTGTGGTCCAAAGAAAGGCTCTCTAGCATGAAAATGTATCTTACCTCTAAAAACAACAAATAGCAAATCAGTAGCAAATCATGGTTGAGTCTATTGGATATTAAAAAAAAAAAAGAAGCCATCCCAACTTCCTGTTTCATGGGCTCTTCAAAAGAAGTGAAGCAGGCCTTTAGGGAAACAAATAGTTGCAGTCTGTAACCCAGTGCTGTAACAGGACATTGTCCTTAACATTCCTTTGAAATCCAATAATGTGCCTGTACACTATTACCCACTGCCTCAATGAGGTCTGCATGCATATGACTAATAAAATAGGACTAATCCATTTTTGCATTATTCATTTAATGACTTTTCAAATTGTGAAAGCAATGCTTTTTTTGTGTACCAAACATTTATATGTCAATCCTCAATTTTATGTCATCAAGTCACTGCAGATTCTGTGCTCTCTCCTCCTGTGAGGCACTCTGTCTCATCTGTAGTCTGTTATAGTGCAGTTAGGAGGGCATGTGTGTGTGGGATGACATCATATGCATCTTAGTCTTCCATAATTGGCCCGTTTCCTCCACCGGCACGGAACACAAGTGGAGCCAGATACAAGCACACAGGGATTTTCCAGACGAGGGGCCCTGTTTTAGGGACGCTAAGGGGCCAGGCTGAAACGACTGTAAATGTCACAAATGAATGAAGGGCTTCAACCCAAAATGCAATCTGATCCAGAGTGCCTCTGGGCAGCACCGTTTGATCTGCCTCGCATTCCACCTCTATTGCCTGAATCAGCCAAGACAACAGACATTACACAATCTCTGTGATATGACATTATCAAAACTATCTTCACGTGCTACTGTACTATATTTTGTTAAGAACTCTGTTTTGTTTTGGTGCTTTTTTCAGGTTTGGCTGGTGCTTCCCAACAGTCATTTCAACTGCTCTGCAGACAAGCATTAATTCCACAATCAGAAGCTGATGTTTTTAAAATGGTCCTTTTAGAGTTAACATATACACTCTTAAGATCTTTGGCATTATGGGTCGTGTGGTGCCATGCAAGATTTGGAAGCGTGAACTGTGAGCTCTGTGCACTTTGCTAGTTTTAATACTTTTTGTGTCATAAACTGGTGAGATTCGATACACCCTGTTCCATAACTGTTCTATGAAGACAATATGTCAAAGAAATCAAAATCCTAAGGCCTGGAGACATTAAAAGACACTTCCGTGCTCAAGCAGATGCCCCTGAGCAGCAAGCTAAAAGCCCGGGACTCAATTTGGCCAGTGAGGTGAAAGAGATTCAGTGTCAACTGTTGAACATGACGGCAATGCTGACGAAGGTCATTGCTGACCTGGAGGATCTTTCTGTTATACGTCGATCGATCACTGCCATGGAGATGAAATTCACTGAGTGTGTTACAAGAGTGTCAAATGTTGAGAAAGGATCGATTATCTGGAGTCATCGGAGATGGAATTAGCTGCTAATCCGCTAGCAACCAAGGTTGGATTTGAGCACGTCTGGGAAAAGGTGGAAGACCTTGAGAATCGTAACAAGTAAAACAACGTCTAAATTGTTGGAATTCCTGAGGACGAAGAAGGCTGAGATATGGTGAAATTCCTAGACAAGCACTTTCCGAGTCTGCTCGAAATTACAGGCTATAAGCTGGAAATCGAGCAAGCTCACAGAGTTTCGGCTCGTTGATCCACAGAGGGAGACAGGCCCCGATCAATTCTGGCCAAATTTTCCGATCATCAGATAAAGATCTTGTGTTAGGCAAGGCGAAGAGTAAAGGAAGGCTTTCTTTGAAGAACCACAGTATTTTCTTGTTCCCAGACTTTACGAATTTGACAAGAGAGAAATGTGATCGATTCAAGGAATGCAAGAAACTCTTACATCAACGGAAGGTTGCTTTTGCACTGATGTTCCCGGACAAATTGAGAATAGATACAAAGGATGGCCGCAAAATGTTTACATGCCCACAGCAAGCAATGTCCTTCATAAAGTCAATGACTGAGTAAGTATTTGTGGTTCTTAAGTTGCAGCCGAGTGGGCCTGACTCACTGAACATTCACTTGACTGTTCGAGGAACTGAGCACTTTTTTTGTTTCTTTTTGTGCTGGTTCCGCCTTGCGGCTGAAGTTTGCTTTATGGAATAGCGCTCCTTCGGGACAGTTTGTGGATTAATATGCATGCTATTTGTGCTTATGCTTCCTATTGGCTGGAGTTTGTTTTATAGATTTTCTTCTGGTACGTAATTCTGTCTCACAAAATGTGCATAGAAACACCGGACTTGAGCAATACGATGGAAAAGTTTGTCGCGGGGGCTCACGTAGGCGTACATGGACTGTTTGAGTTTAGAGGGATGCACACCAGTTGGCGCTGCCTTGCGGGGGGTAAATGCATCTTTCCCCTCAGGAAGCTGACAAATTTGGGAAGATATGGGGTGGATATGTTTTCATTAGTGCTAACCAATTAAGTAAATTTGTGACATCTCTCATACATATAGATTAGGTGGGGTTTATCCAGGGCCGTATCTCTTCTGATAACATTAGGCGATTCATCAATATCATGTGGTCAATGGCGAATGATCAGACTTCGGTCGCTGCCATCTCACTTGATGCCGAAAAGGCGTTTGCTACGGTAGAATGGGATTATCTTTTTAAGATTTTGGAAATATATGGGTTTGTAAATACTTTTATTGGGTAGATTATTTTCAGATTATTTTACTCTGGATACGGGCATCCGGCAGGGATGCCCTCATTCCATATTATTGTTCTGTCTTGCCCTGGAAACATTAGCAGCTGCAATAAGAAGGGAAGATGATTTTCCAGAGGTGGTGGCAGGAGGTGTGGTGCACAAACTTTTGCTTAAAGCAGATGATATTTTATTATTCGTCTCCAACCCCATTAGATTTTTAATGCCTTGCCTCCATATAATTATTAATTCCTTTTCTAAGTTCTCAGGATACAGAGTCAGTTGGTCTAAATCCGAAGCTTTGGCTCTTACAGCGTACTGCCCAGTAACAGCTTTCCACCTGGGTGCCTTCCAGTGGCCCAAACAGGGCATTAAGTATTTGGGCATTTTATTCCCAGCAAATTTGTCTGATTTAGTTAGAGTTACATTTTTACATTTAACCCCTTAATAAAAAGGTTTTCGAGCGATGTTGGCAGGTGGGCTTCATTATATTTATCTATGATTGGGAAGTTTAACGTTATTAAAATGAATTGTATATCAAAATGTAACTACCTGTTGCACTCGCTCCCTGTAGATGTCCACCTCTCTTATTTCAAGCAATTTGATAGCATACCGAAGTCCTTCATTTGGAATGGTAAGTGTCCTAGATTACATTTTAATAAGTTACATGAGTCGATTGACACAGGTGAACTAGACCTGCCCAAGAATTTGTTTCATTATTATGCATTCAGTCTCAGACATTTGGCTCATTGGTTGCTTCCACTTGAGAGAAAGCCCCTCCCTGGTTTCGTATTGAGCAGGAAGTTCTTGCCCATGTTTTGCCATTGCAAAGCCTTTCTATCAAACTAATCAGAGAATTTAAGTTACACCCTGTTATCTCGCATTTGCACTCGGTATGGTCAAAAGTGTCCAGAGTGTTTAATTCGGACATTTATTTAAATGTTGCCTCAAGCATATGGCTGAACCCTAAATTATGTATTAATAAGTCCCCTTTCTGCTGGTCAGAGTGGATTGTGAGGGGGGTTACTACACTCTGTGACCTATATAAGAGTGTAGTGTTGAGATCTTTGAAAATTTGGTTCAACATTTTGGTTTCCCTATAGGTGTTTTCAGCTGTGCCACCTGCTCTGTATTGTTTTTGGGAGTAGCACCCCCCATAAATTGGCCGATACTCTGGGAGTGGTGATTATTGCTTTAGGAAAAGGTCATGAGGCATTAGTGTACTACTCCCTGCTAATTCAGAGTCTGGAGCGTGGAGCTTTAACTTCTCTCAAGTGATTATGGGAGAAAGATTAGAACTTGGTATTGGAGGAGGGAGTGTGGGCTAGGATTCTAAAAAACGTCAAGTCTGCATCTAGAGATGCAAGGGTGCGCCTTATGCAATTCAAGATTTTACATAGATTCTATTGGACCCCCTATAGATTGTATAGGCTTGGTCTTAAAGACACACCCACCGGCTGGTGATGCCAATCAGAAAATGGAGACACTATCCAAGTTTTTTGGGGGTGTGTTAATATCCAAGAATTTTGGTTGAAGTTTAAGAGTTGTTTGTGTTACGTTTTGGGCACTCAAATTTTACTTTGCCGAGACTCTGTATTTTGGGTCATAAATTTGGGGGATGAACACATAAAAATTGGATTCTGTCCAGTATAATTTCAAGGTGGATGGAACGTTGAAGGAGCACACTCATTTCCGAAGTGGTGTGCGGAGATGGGGAGTGTGTCAGCTTTCAAGGAGTTGGCAAGTAGAAGGCTTTGGTTTTGGGACTTGTTTGAAATGGTGATTGAGGAATGATTGGGGAGGGATATTAGTGGGGGTTAAATGTTGATTCTATGTATATGTGTTGTGTTTTTCTTTGTTGTGTATTTATAAATCAATAAAAAAATATTAATTGTAAAAAGATCTTTGGCATTATGAGTAGAGTCTTTATGGGGGAGTGCTTTCAGAAATCTTTTACAGACTATAAAGAGTTGTCAGACTTGTTGAAAGGCATGGCCCTAATCTATGCACATTCTTTCTACAGATACGTCTTGCATGCCAACACTGTGATGATGAGACCAATCAAACACAGCTCTTATTACTGACTTCAGTTCTTGTATCAATAGAAATGCACATGCTTTCACATGCGTGTTATCACATCAACATTAGCTCACTGTAGCAACATTTGCCAGATCTACATCTGTTGGTTTGTTTAGCAGATGGACATTGCATGGGCGGCAGTGATGTAATGTAATGCAGCTGACCATGTGAAAGAGCAGTCAGATATTTGGAAGTTTACTCCCAACCACTGTTATAACTAAACACGTATGTTCTTTGAGAGAAATGCATAGACAGGTGCAGTGTAGCTGCAGCTGCTGATACTAGATGATCAACAGTAATGTTAAATGTTACAAGTAATTTGGTTTTAGAAAAAACTGATGATACGGTGGCAAATAACGAACACAATGTAATTGTGTGTAAGTTCAAATGTTTTTTGATGATGCTCTTTATTGATACTTTTTTCAAACAAAAAGTTGTCTAATAAACAAAGTCTGAATGGGACTGAATATGCTGAGTCATCTCATAAATAATGCAAGCATGCACATTGTGCTGTTTACCCAAATATCTGGGGCCATGTTGTCAGCTAAATTGTAAGCATGTATGTTTATACATTAAACTTGTTCTTGACCCAAATTTGGATGAGTGCGTAATTCTGCATGTTTGTTTCGCACAGTTACTCTTCAAATTGCCCTGATGATTCACCTGATTCATCAACTCTCTTATGTTTTATAAGTAGTATTGCCTTCACTTTGATTTCCTACAATAGTGGGATTGCTCTTCAAACACAAAATGAAAGCCTCCCAACTTCCTCTAACTGATGCAGCTGAGCAGCTCCCACTGTGTTATAGAGTGTAATAAAAAATGCCTGGTGATCACCCATGGAGACTAAATACTTTCTTCTATCCTTGTTTAATGTGCATAATCAACTATTAGTAAGTTGTCACAGCAGGACTATCTGTTTGGAAGTGGGGTTGTTCAGGAGACCGAACAGGTCGCATCATTATTTTCGCACTTCCATTCGGTGCAACTATTGGTGCAGAAATTCACCTTTAAGGAACAATTTGTGTAGAGTAACATGATTGCTCTTGTGCCTTCAGAGAGCAATCTTTAGGCCATTTCATGTCCCAGGGATTGATTTTCATCAAAATGAAGAGATTCCAATATTTTTATATTTTTTAGGTTATGTGAGGGTCTCATTGAAATTTAATTGGAAGCTTTTTTACCATGCCTTTATCGTTTATTTTTGATACTTTCCAAATTTCTTATATGGACAGTTTGAACTGTTTTAGCCTAGTACAAAATCCATTCAAGTTTGGTTCAATTCACATCAAGTTTAAATTACTTCACTCAAATTCTAAATTATAATCACCCATTGTGATTATGAATGGGAATGCTTGCCAATTCGACCTAAGCCATGTATATATTTGTGAGCAGAGGATGCTGGTCAATGCACTGATATATTTCCTGATATGGAGCTTGTGTCCGGAACTGGAGAGAGAATTTGATCCCACAGGGGCCACCATAGTCCTGGGAAGAGCTGCCCAAAGATCATGGAGAGCATGACAACAAAAACCAACTTTTCCGCTATTCTTTACTCTTTTATTTGAGAAGGTCATTGCAGACCCGTTTTCACAGACTTTCAAGCAATGACATTATTAACAATGGAAGAACATCTCTGCATCTCTTCACAGAATCAATTGGTGGGAAGGGTCAAAAACCTCTGGCCAAACTAGAGGTCAAACTAGATTTTTCAAGTCGCATCAGTTGTCATTAGACTATCTGTGAAGATAAACTCAAGCAATTTGTGATTCTGTGTGGGAATGAAGTTTAGTTGTAATTTCTTGTATTGAGTTTCACCAGATAAGAACGTGATACCTAATGTGAATAAATATGGTATGGTGTGTTTCTCTGTGAACATGTGCAATGACATATTTGATCTCTATGCCATAAAACATTAGTATTTTTAATTGACCATGGGAAAATCAAACTGCCCATTTTGGTATGGGAAATCTATTCTGAGAGTGTGGGTCAGGCGCTGTGAAACCACCAGTACTCCCACTTTGAGCATGCAGTTATTTTTCTTTATATTTTATATTTTCCTAGTGAGACAAAAGCAAAACACAGTAACTATACAAAAATGAAACTTTGGCATCAAAATTACTTGCTTTTAGTGTGGATTATGTATTTGCTGCAATGTTCAAAAGCTTTCTCTAAATACGAGCATAACTGAGACAAACCCTTGATTGCAACCTGCTTTTATAGAATAATGTAACTATAGGCCTATCCCTATATTTTTGCAAAGGATTGTTATGCGCCTTGTTTTACATATTGCAGCAGTTCCCTGGTGAAATGAACACTATAGGGAGCTACAGCAATAATAACTTTTACCCTCTCTCACGCAAATCACGAGTAAAACGGCAGATTATCAGTTCATAAATGCTTACTTTCTGCCCTGTTCTTCACACAATGCTATCTTATCACATCAAAGCCCTTTACTATAGCACATTACTTTTTAGGTGATACATTTTACCATTTGCATTACACAATCGACTACTACAAGCTTGTTAAAATGTGATCGGTAACTCAGATGATAGAGTGCTGCACATGCAATGCAAAGGAGTGGGCTACAAGTCCTAAAGAGCATGTGAGTCAACATATGAGCCAATAGAGGATGTGGTTACTTCAAAAATCCTGTTTTCCATGTCACATTTGCCTTTTATTACACTATCGGTTAGGTTAGGTTAGGTTTAATATTTAGGGGAGAGAGGTGAATTGTGTTGATTTACGCGATAGAGGGATAGTTCAACCAAAAATGAAAATTATCTCATAATAACCCTCATGCCATAACAGATGTGTATGACTTTCTTACTTCTGCTGACACAAACAAAGATTTTTAGAAGAATATCTCAGCTCTGTAGGTCCTCACAATGAAAGTGAATTTTGAAGTTCCAAATAGAACATATAGCGTAAAAGTAATCCATACGACTCCAGTGGTTAAATCTATGTCTTCAGCAGCAATATGATAGGTGTTGGTGAGAAACAGATCAATATTTATGTCCTTTTTTACTATAAATTCTCCTCCCTAACCAGTAGGTGGCGATATGTACGAAGAAGAAAGTGAAAACAAAAAAAAAGCATGTAAAAGTGAAAGTGGGAAGTAATTGTATAAAAGGTCTTAAATATTGATCTACTTGTCACCCACATGGATGGATTGCTGTTTGGGAGAAAAGTTAACACCACACAGGGGACATTCCACCTCGGAAATGCTAGTTTACGTGTTAAGAAACAATTAATAGAATTTAGCAGAAATGTCACCATATCGATGTAATTTATGACCAATCATAGTCAGAGACAATCATTGCGTATTTATTTATTTTACAAAATGAGGAGTTACTGCGATTTGCGTGGAGGTATAGCAGATGCTCTGGAACAGTTTTGGACAAAACACTATGGATGTGGTCACCAACTTCTTGTTTGTTTAATGCCTTTTCTTTTTGAATGAATGATTACGTAAAAGAGAGTGTTCTAGTGGTCATTGGGTATAGAAACCAGCTCCATTTGGCGATGCTATTGGCACAGAAATTATTTCACCTTTAACAGTTTTAATGAGGGATCAGGGTTCCCCTAACAATTCCACATGTTTTAAAAGTCCTTTCAAATGGATGCCAACCATTTGTCTTTAAGTCTGAACTGCTGTAACAGTGTACACAGCCAATTCCGGCCTATCTATCGATTATGTCAATATGAAGAACTTTGAATATTCAGAGGTCAATTCAAGTTAAGCTTAATCAACAGCATTTGTGGTGTGCTGTTGATTACCACCAAAAATATGATAAAAAAAGATTTATAAAAAAAACCTGGGTAACTGTGAGGCACTTATAATGGATGTGAATGGGGCCAATCCTTAAAATGTTTCAAAAGAATAGCCACAAGACGTTAACAATACAGTATGTGTGCTAACATGATTCTCATGTGATAAAATTGCTTACTAACCATTTTTGTGTATAGCATAATATACAATTTTACCAATGTTTTGCCATGCATTTTTGTGGGAATCAACATTATGCCACAAATGCTGTCGGTTGAGCTTAATTTGTATGGAACCAAGGGTATTCCTATAAAAAGCAGTCTTCCTTATTTGGTTTAAACAGCACATAACTCTGATAATGCTCTACTATGCCTTCTTTTAACTGTTCTCTTTAAACTGGGAGTGGTGACTGGCCTCTTCTGGTTTGTGGTTGTCATCAACACAGTCGAGTGATTCTGCACTGGAATTCAATAAAGCAATAAGCCAATCAGGAGAATTAGAAGCTAAAAGCAATAGCTTGTTCACAGAGGGCCCTTTATGCTGACAGAAGACTCAAGAGACCTCATCGCCATCACACACAGACTGAGAAACATGTATCCTCTGCGTCAACCTAGGCTGTTTTGAATTGACCACTTTGATGTCTGTGACTAATCAGAGGTCTGCTTTGATCTGGGGGCTGTTTAGAAGAGTCAATGACTGGGGTTTTTTGTTTTGGTATTTTAATGTCAGTCTATGCTCCTGGTCACTTCCTTTTGCCATTCAGACAACTGCTGTTTACTGTGAGACTAAATTCCAAAGTGCTGTATATGACCAATCAGCTTCTCTGCTACAATATTGGACCACACCCACGTGGAAGGCTGTGACTAATCAAATCTGTCCAGCTGTACAGTTATCCTTCAGATCCAGAGGGGCTTCTGCTCAGAACTCAGAAATTGAACTTTACATGAGTGCTATCCGGAGACACTAGATTTATATTTGTTTGGTTTGGATAGAGTGTGAATGCTTATGTGGTCTAAAAGGCATTAAGTTTTTAAGTGCCATTGAAAAAGTTAACAAAACACATATAGATGGCAAATGCACACTAGGGCTTTCTAACACACACTCTGCAGTTTCAGCAGAAGATGTCTATATGTTTATGTGAGTTTCTGAAGAGATGTTCCTCTGTTTGGAGATACAAGGAAGTGATCTCACTCTCCAGAAATCCAGCCTATGTGACTTTGCTTATGACTGAAGCCAGGCTTCCCTTTTATATAGGACACCACACCCAATTCCTTTCTCTTTCTCTCTTCCTCTCTTTCTCACACATATCTCAAGCAGTGTAAAATGCCTTGATAATGCAGATGGCTTTCTATTGTGGTCATACCCAATGAGTACTTGTGATAAAATGAGAACACCTATACATGTTTTTTAAACTTTCATAAAACTTGGGGCAAAATTCACATTGCACAAGGCATCATTATTACATTAAAATGATTTGATATACTATAAGTCATGATTATATTACCTTGAGCATTTACAAACACTGATATCCAAGAAATATAGTGTTTACTGCTCTCTGGTATTGCCTTAGAGAGCAGTACACAACTAATTATTCTGTAAGCTCAGTCAAATGGCAATGATTCCTTGGCATTCACTGATTGTGCTAGACTATTTGTATAAACAAACAATAATAACTGTTATTCTTTTGGTATTTCCCAGAACAGGATGGTTTGTTATGCAAAAACAAAAAATACATTTAATGCCACATGCTTTCCATAGCTACATGTCATGTCACGTTTCAAGATACTCTCAACTCATAGGCGACCAGGTCTATACCAGTTTCTGAATGAAGGGTGGGTTTTAAAATGTTATAAAAATATTATAACTAAAATATTATATTAAATATTATGACTCTTTACTCAAACATGATACTAATACCTTACTGAATAGGCAATATTTCAGGGTCTCTGCATCTCCCTCCCTGTCTCTCTCTCTCTCTCTCTCTTGCTCTGGTCCAATGGGATGCAGGTATCTTTGGATCAAGGTGATTTCATGCTTCTACACATTTTCCCAGGCGGCCGAGCATTCCTTTACCTTTGTGCCACTTTTGAGTGTGATGTGGGTTGATTTGTTGTCGTAAGACACACAAACACAACCCCCCCCACACACACACACACACGTTAGCTCAGCTATCTAAATGGGGACATACCATCGGCTTCTATTGTTTATAAAGCTAACTATTATTACTATAAACTAACCCACTCAAAACCCACACCCTAAACCTTTTTCCATATAAGGTCATCCCAAAATGTGCCAAAGGGAGGTTTCGTCTAATTTTGCTCATTTTTGGAAAGAAGTGGGTCATTTATATAAACACTGATGAGCCAAAACATTTGACCACCTGCCTAATATGCTCATATGGATAAAGGTTTAGGGTGTGGGTCTTGAGACTTGTTGTTTGCTTACCATCTAATCTACCCAGACCTTGACATGTGGCCTTGTTAGGCGATGATCAGCGTTATTCGCTTCGCCTGTGAACGGTCGTAATGTTTTAGCTCATCTGTGCATATACACACACTTTAAATATACAGTTGTGAAGTCATTTTAATTACATTGAAGCAGGAACTGACTAGATTCATTATACAGTAATTTTAAAATAATTGTTCTTCAAGAATCACTGATAGTGTCTGCTGCTGTTTTCTTTTTAATACAGTTAAACTCTTTTTTTCTCTTCGCATTTAGGAATGTGAAAAATGTCCAGGAATCTCCCTATTTAAAAATGGGTCAATATGACAGTTAAAGTCTTCTATTGTAATGTTGCTGAATTAGTTCCGCAAGTTAATTAATTTAAAAGATGGATGCTTTTTTGGTTTGAATGAAATTCCTTAATGTGGAATTATGTGGAACTCCACTGCTAGGCCAAAGCAATTTGTGACTCCATGCTAGTGCCTGTCAGATGAATATTTCAGTAATGTATGAACTACATGTTAATTTGAGCCAATTGTGGCTATATGAGTTTTAAATATAATTTTGTTTGTATGTTAGTTTCAGTTTGTCCATAGCAGTGTTTCTCACTGTGCTGTGGCACACTAGATAAGGGGGTGGCCAAGCTCAGTTATTGAACCCCCAAAGCAGACAACGCATCGCATTGTCGGGTGGGAGGTTGATGGTGTTTGATGGTGGTTGTTGGTGTAACGACTTGTGCAAAAAAATTACCCCCAACGACTTGGCAATTGCAAGTGGGGTGACCAATGGGTTGCCAGGCTTTGGTCCATGGTGGCCACGGCAACCCCTAGCTCTGCCCTTGTTTTTCACACAGGTTTTTGTTTCACAAATAATGTCTTTGAAAAAATATTTACAAACTGTAAGAGATATTGAAAGTCTCATAATTGCTTTCAATTTAATATTACCTTATTGTTTCAGAGTATCAGAGAGTCAGAGACCCTAGTGATTGAACTAATTTAAATTCACCAAGAAAATGCTAAGACCTAAACATAAAAGTTTCTCTCTCTCTTCCAAATAGGTTTTCAATGTTTATAGTGCATACCTCCCGCTTTTTTGCATGACAAACTCATTAAATCTTCCCTTTCAGCCGCGCTTGTCATGTGGAGGGCAAAGCGCCGATTGATGCTAGCGTTGAACAGCTTTACAATGACGAAAGAACATCCTTCTTCTTCTTCTTTCGGCTGCTCTCATTAGGTGTCGCCACAGCGGACCATCCGCGATCTGCATATTTTCCTTGGCACAGTTTTTTTTACGCCAGATACCATTCCTGACGCAACCCCCGGTGGTTGGGGGACTCTCAATCTCACCTATGGGGCAATAACCCTAACCCTAACCCAAAACTCTGAATTATTATTATTAGGCTATTATTTTCATCTTTTCTAATAAAAGTCATGCTCAGCAGTTTAAATCTGTTTTAAACAATTTTTAAATGATACCAAAGATCTGCTTTGTGTTTATCATTTTTAAACATTCTACTGAAGTCAGTAGATCTGTAGTCATGCAAGTTTTAATGAAGGAGATCGAAGGGAAGGACGTTATTGAAACTCACTATTATTGTTTTCTTTTTGGATGAAAAATCATGTCCAAACTGAAGGAAAACTATAGATCTGCTTTGTTCTTATAATGCTTGAATACTATAAAGTCTCTTGGTAGATTTTGATCTTGAACCACTCAAAATGATTCAATGACTCACTCATAGCACATAGGATGCTCATTCGTCGCCACCTAGAGATATCTCCCTAAGTGGTCACCAAACTAATCAATTAATGAAACTGATCAAATTTGTGACACAGATGCAAGTCACACCAGGCTTATTCTCCCCGGAAAGGATGTCCGTGGACCATTGATTGTCTCACCTTTTTCGCCCCTCACAAGTTTGCATCTCTGTAATTTGCTGTGGCATTGCAAGAATTAATTTGCAAGAACAAGTCTACAAACTAGAAAAGAAGCAAATTTGTTGTTTTTCATTATCTAATTACCACCTGTGACCTCATTAATATACAGCATACTTACTGTATGTGACTTGGGTTTTGAGAATAACTGAATGTCAAACATTACAAGTAAATACACAACTAAGACGTACAGAAAACATGGACAAGTTCTTGAAATGGAAAACTATTAATGATGGTTATGTGGAATATAGTGGTGTGCCATGGTATTTTTTATTCATCAAAAAGTGTGCCATGGCAGAAAAAGTTGAGAAACATTGGTCTATAGTTCTGTTACAGTAACTTTATAGCAGTGCAATTTAACTAGGCTATGCTTAGGCTATGCTGGCTTCACAGTTTAAACCCAGTGTTGACACACAGCCATTTCTCAATTAATGAGGGGATTTTTTCTTGAAAAATGAAATGTGTCAGACAAGAGAACCCTGTTATCTCAGCATTTCTGCACCAGTACAGTTCTACTCAAAGAGACGGTGAGTTCTGCTTCATTTACAGCACATAATTCATACCCCTTTTAAAATGAAAGACCAACTGTTAACATAAACATACAACACAAAAGCCACCTTTTCATCTCTTAGAATAATGAACAATTGTAGTTTGAAGGTTAATGTTATTTCACAATGGAATGGACTTTCACCTTCATCTGTCACAGAGTGTTGCGACTAAATAATGAATGAATATTTGTAAGTATTAATGTTCTGATTAGATGCTATCATTTATACTGTGGTTTCATCTCTCTGGGCTGTTCACATATTACATTTGTCAGTTGTTTCTCACTAATCAACATCTGCTGCAAATAAAAGACAGACATGGGTGCAGGTGGAGCATCAGAACATGTTTTATCATATAGCATAATCTAGCATGTAAGTAAAGACTTGTATCCGGTAAAATTGTCCATTCAAGCTATTTTCTTGCAGTCTTATTGGCTTTCATATTTCACTGTTATGTAACCCAATAAGCCCAACCCGTCACTTCCCCTTTCTAAGGGCCTATACTGTATATACTGTCTTTGTGTCATTCAACTTTTGGGTGCCCAATTTTGCACATTTTTGTAAGTGATTTTGCTAAATAATTGTCAATGTAGGGTATTATTATGGGAATTTCCACTGTGAATGACTCAAGACCATACTAACTCATTTACAGTAAGCATATCACCAGTTTCAACAATGCATAATGTGCAAACACAACTAGTGCATTTAATTGCAGCATAAGTTATCTGGACATGTGCATCTGCACGTGAGTGGAAATAATACAAATTGGCATATAGCCTGTATTAGCCATCTATAAATCTATAACTATGCCCATTTTTTTCCAGGACTTGTTTCATTGTGTACAAAATTGACTTTTGAGGGGTGGTGGGTTGTGGCATATTAAATGATTGGCTAAAACACCATGCATATGCATATGAGTCTACAGGAAGGACAGAATTTGAGCATTTCAGCAACGTGCACGACTCGAGTAGGAGGGACTGGCGTTTGGGTGGTCATGCAGTCAGAGAGTGAATAATGCAGTAAATGCACTCTGATCAACTTCATCTGTAGCCTATGTGTGAGTCTAGAACGAAAGACTTATGACGGTCATTACAGTCTCCGTGATCTAAAAGTGAAAGGTTTATCATTGCAAGTCAATTTAAAGCTGATGATTTAGCTATATTGATGCCAAAGGCAAGACAATATCACCACCTTCCTCTTTGCAGAGTCTCAACTTCATGCATCCGTCACTTTGTAGAGGTAATATTAGTAGATAAGGACGGGAAAATCCCAACATGGAACTTTTTTGCTTGGAAAAGGACTCAAACGTGAGAGCTCAGAGGGATCCCAACATATACTGCGATGAAAGAGTCTTGCAAAGACTTTTAACAGTGGAGGACAGATATGTTCCGCAGAGACCCTATTTTGATTGCGTCCAGAAGGATATTCAGCCTTTTATGAGGCGGATGGTCGCAACATGGATGTTAGAGGTTTGTAATTCAAGTTTTCTTTCGGGAAAACTTTGTTTTGAACTGTTTTAGGACTACACAAAACCAAGAAATCACCAGGAAATGCAATGATGATACCTCACTTCGTGACCATGCAAGCTTTACATGTTAATTTAATAGCAAATACGTGCGTATTTATCTAAAACACGTTCTCTGTGTAAAAGATGAGAGTCTGTGCTTTGTTTACATGTGCAGATTGTGTCGATTTGTAATTTTTAAACTATTTGCAGCCTGTCTAGATGCTCAGTGGTGCAACTAATGTGCAACTACGAGAATAATCGATTTAAATGTATTACGGTTCATCAAAACTTAATATCAATTGTCGGATATAGTACAATTATGGAAGGTGGTGATCTATATGATTGATATTTATGTTGTCACTGACCTCCAAAGGTCGATTATATTTTTTAACGTGACGAATCATCCAAGCAGTCATGTGTGGGCGTCATTCGGCACACCTTGAAATTAATGAAGATATCTTTATCACTGGAAATTCCTCTATCTCATGAGAGAAGTTAGAAATAACATGTAGTCAAGTTACATGCAGTAATAACCTACATATAAGAGCATAGCTATAGCAATGATGCATGCATGACCTAAATATTAGTAAAAGCACCTACATGAAAATAACTTATTTGTCTAGTTTGGCATAGGACAGTTCAATGCACATTGTAACCTGAATTTACATTGAGTTAATTCTGTTTATGTCTCTATAGGTTTGTGAAGAGGAGAAATGTGAAGAGGATGTTTTCCCCTTGGCTATGAACTACCTAGACAGATTTTTAGCTGTGGTTCCCACGCAAAAAAGTTATTTGCAGCTCCTTGGGGCTGTGTGTCTCTTCCTGGCCTCAAAATTAAAAGCATGCCAGCCGCTGTCAGCCAGAAAGCTCTGCATGTACACCGACAACTCCTTTACATCTCAGCAACTGCTGGTAAGAACTCAAGAGCATGCTGACTTCAAGAAACCTTGGGCTGCAGTAATAGTATTTTATGCAAACTCCATATTTCACATTTCCCTTTGTTTTGAGCTGCTGAATAATCATATATTTTTTATTGGAAAAGATTGCAATGACGTGGTTATACTTGGCATTTCTGGTTGAAGGATGACATGAAATGAGTAGAGGCATCTCGAGAAGTTCATTTTGCCCCCTAATGGTTGTTTCAGATGTTAAAACATTCTTCTGGTCTGAGCTGAGATATTCTTCTGGTTTTGGCCTCTGTGGTATGAGATGACATGCCCTATTGTCTCTAAACAGCATGAGAATGGTTTTGAAGATGTTTGTTATACAAGATGTGTGTTAAAGGATCCCGTAGATGGGCAAGAACTTTGTAATTCCACATCAGACAGCCTCTTCTTATTCCAAATGAGATGGTGATTTTAACAACTATCAGAGGGCGTTAGAAATCATGAAATGTATAGATGAATGTTTTGCATTTAGGAAGAAGTGGAGGCGTCTTGCCATTTGTGCTGATTTAGTGTTGCTTTGTCAGGGACTGTCCTTTTCTGAAGAAGTTTTCAATAACTCTAAGAAATCTTTCTCCCCCTGTTCAGTCACCAACACACAAAATAGGGTGTAGAACTTCTCACTTTGGGTTGTTCTTCCCACTTATGTCTCTGTTCTTGAGCTTCTCAGAAAAGCAGGTGAAACAAAGCAAGCCGTGCACGTGCGGGGAAGGAAGTTGAGCGTGTGCAGGGAATGCAGCATCTGGTTGGTGGAGATCAAAGACAAGGGGCGGAGCTTTGCATGTTAGTTTGATTGACTGCAGCTAAGATGTCATGACACTTGGGCTAGAAAGATCCATATTTACTGAGCAGCCTGACTCATTTTGTCTCTAAACCTTCTTAGTCTTAAAGAATCCTCTGAATTTACAAGTTAGAGGATGCGTTGAGTGATGAAAAGACAGTGTCAGTAAGCCTATTTATTTCTCATGTTTGTGCATTAGGGCAATTCATGTCTCTCCATTATATACATTTTATGTAATGCTGATATATTACTTCTAATAGAGGTCGACTGTTATTGAATTTTGCTGATAATGTCAATAATGGTGGTGGGAAAGTACAATAACCAATTAACTATCCGATTGTTTTACTGCAGCTGGTGAATGAATGTTGTTGATTTTTTATTTTATTTTTTTACTGTTCCAAAAGCAGCTATTATAGTGGATTAACTGGCAAAAACTATAAATTGTCGACCTCTAGCTTCTACCACACAATATTGTAATTGTATATTTCAGATATTAGGGGGCAAAAATCAAAGTCAGGCATTCAAAGTCAGGCACTCTCTCCATGATTAAGTCAAATGCACGTTCAATGACAAATCGTTTTTGTTATGAATTTCCCTGTATTAAAAATTGTACAGTAATGGTATCAGATGGTAATGCTACGGTACTTTGTACCAGCAGTAGAGTGGTATTGAATAACTACCAAATTAATGTACCATGGTATTAACATGGTACTCCAAGGCACTTCAAATAATACTTTGGTTTAAAAAAAACACATGTTACTTTTTAATCATTTTTGTTAATTTAATCTTTTGCAAACTCAGGCCCATATGAAATCTGGCCCTGTAGAACCTTGTAGAAAGCTCCACAGATCTTTCACAAAGGCCTGTATTTGTTTATTAAACACATTAGCTAATTTCATTGTGATTTCAGCTACAAATAAGAGTTAACATATGTTTTAATCTATTCTGCAGAATCCCAAAGATTTCCCCACAAAATCACAGAAAATGTGAAACCAATTCGCACATTTTTTGTTGGCCTGTACATAACTGAGAAAATAACCAAACCTATCTGCATCCTGTATAGTCTGTGCCAAAAAGGTGGTTTGTGAGTAATACAGTTGCTGTATTTTATGTGACATTCATGTCATACTAGAAGATGTATTTGGGAGGCCAGCAGGGGGTGCTCATATTGCAGTCTGTGTCCTAATGCCCCAGTATAGTGACAGGGACACTATACTGTAAAAAGGCACCGTCCTTCGGATAAGACGTTAAACCGAGGTTCTGACTCTCTATGGTCATTGAAAATCCCACGGCATTCTTGTAAATAGTAGGGGTGTAACCCAGGTGTCCTGGCAAAATTCCCCCAATGTCCCTTCTCAATCATGACTTCTTAATAATCCCCATCCATTAATTGGCTCTATTACTCTCATTAAACTCTCTCCTCTCCACCAATAGCTGGTGTGTGGTGAGCGTACTGGCACACTATGGCTGCCGTTGCATCAGCCAGGTGGATGCTGCACACTGATGGTGGTTGAGGAGAGTTAATTTGTTCACTGTGTAAAGTGCTTTTGAGTGTAGTGTCAGAAAAGAGGTATATAAATGTAATGTTCATTCATTCATGTTCACATCTGTTTTTCTTTTTCTCTCTCCCTGTTCCATATATGCACCTCGATCTCTCTCTGTTGGAGTGGGAGTTGGTGGTGCTAAGTAAATTGAAATGGAACATGGTTGCCATCACCCCTCTTGACTTTATCGAACACATCCTGCACAAACTGCCCTTACCCAAAGACAGACTCGCGCTGATCCGCAAACATGCACAAACCTTCATCGCCCTCTGTGCAACAGGTAAGAGTGCAAGAAATCAAAGTGTCGCACACACTAAACAACCCTACACATTTCAGTGACATAGTAAACTGGCTGCATTCATCAGAGATATGTAGATTTAAGTGAAACAGATAGACTCAAAAGGTTCTAAAATGTACAAAATAAACAGTTCAGTTGGTTTAATTTTGATCTGTTTGTTACTGAAAAGTAACCAGGCAACCAAGCGGCAGTAAGGGGGTATTATTTCGCTGAAGCGACGATAACATGACCTACTGGTTTCTATGAGGGTTTGACCTTAGTGAGACAAGTTCAGAAGATCTTTATACTAGTCTGTATCTCAGTGTTGGGCATTTCTGTGGGCATTTCTAGAAGTGTAAATATCCTTCCTGTATGATCTAAATCAGTGGTTCTCAACCTTTTTGACACCAAGGGCCCCCATTGTCCAAGACAATATTTGAAGGCCCACCAAACAGGCCGATATTTCCTCTGGTACTTGTGTATGAACAGAACCATATTTATCACTTCAAGAGGCCCGACAACTAATACTTCTGCGTGAAAGTAGCTGTTGTGATGCCTTGTTTTCTGTGTCTATATTAAAGTTTTGTATATCTAACTGGGTGTGTTTATGTGGCCCTGCATCTGTTCAAGAGACTGAGGTCTGAACACAAGCCAACCAAACAAGTTTTTGGGGATTTTATTATTGTTGTCCTTGCTGTGGCAGTTACTCATGGGATGTTTATTCAAGGCTGACTGTTGCATCCTCTGCATCTGAAAACACACTAACTCCAACAAAGTAGATGAAATGAAGCTCTTCCTGCATGGTCTAGTGGAGGTTTCCTCCCTGACTGAAAAGCAAGAGCCCATTCTCAGGATTTCAAGGCAGAGGATGAGGGGAGTTGTGCCTGGAACCTCAAAGCCCTCAGAGAGATGAATGGAGGGAGGAAGGAGGAGTGCGAGGAGGAGGAAGGCTCTCCTTGCTTTTCATTCGCTGCTACAGGAGGATTTAAGAGTGGTAGTGATGTTAAAACAGCTCTCCTATCTGAAACTAGAGAGTGCGTGAACGTCGGGTTGAGGTCTGTGTGCAATTCAAAACAGATGTTAGAGGCAATAAGACCTCGTCCCTTAGACAACATTGACTGTATTATCAGAATCGTTATTTCAACGGGAAGTTATTTCAAGGTGATTCACAGGTGAGTAATGTTCTAGCGAACTCTCTGAGCAAGTCACTGAGGTTTTGGGATGTGTGTGGTTGTTTTTTTCTTAGATCAGAGCTTCACCATGTTACCTCCTTCCATGATTGCCACAGGAAGTGTGGGTGCTGCAGTATCTGGCCTTCTGCCTGAACAGAGAGAACAAAGTCTGTGGAGGGACAATCTGATGGAGCTACTGGCAAAAATCACCAACACTGAGGTGGTGAGTGTCTATGGTCCATCATATCTACATACTGTAACAAAAACAAAACAAATCCAAAGAGACTAAAATGAACCTGCCAAATTAGGCTGAACCGAGAAAATGTACCAGCCATAAATATTTCTTTCTGGTCATAAAAATTTATTTTGCAAAATGTAGTTTTTTGTTTAAGAAGTTTACTAGTCTGATAATTGATATGCAGAACTGATATTTACTAGTTGTTTTATTTGTGCCTTTTTGCACAATGGCAACCAAAAATCAGCTAGTGCGTGCTAGGGCCAGTTGTGTTCCTACTGTCACTTCCGGGGCTTCATTGTGCCACCTCTGGGCTTTCTCGGGGCAATGACCTTTGGCCCGTTGATTACCCTTGGACCAAACAAGGCCAACTGTGGAGTGAAGCGGGGTCAATGTCAACGGTGAAACCTCGTCAAACTTGGCATTGTTGTGGATCCATTGTTGTGTATTTCCAGAGGTTCTGGGAAAAATAGTATAATTGCAGGTACATTACAAATCTGTTAAGATGCTCAATGGACAAAGTGGTGCCCAAAGAAAAAACCTTCCATGGTTACAGTCGGTGAGTTTTCAATGCCAACTTATCTTGCTAGCTAGCTAATGTTAACAAATGACAAATTCGAGTTTTAGGGCAACGCTGCAGCTATTGACCACATTTACATGCACTTAAGAAAGCGGCATTCTTGTTTACATTATGTTTCAGAATGCCGCTTCCTTAAGTGCATGTAAATGTGGTCAGTAGCCGCAGCATTGTCGTAAAACTTGAGTTTATGTCATTTGTTAACATTAGCTAGCTAGCAAGATAAGTTGTCGTCGACAACTCGCCGATTTCCTAATGCCATTTAAGGGATTAAGATAAAGCGGTTTAACACATCCGATTTCTCCCAGAGAATGCGGGCGGCTTAATGTGGTCATGTAAACACCTCAGTGCTTTAGCCCACTATGCCACCACCGCTCCACAGGAGTAAAGTGTATGTCGCTTTTTCCGTGAATATCAATTAGAACGCTACTTTCTTGCAATAACCCACTTTCTGGTGTCCATGTAAATGTAGTCACTCTCACTCACAACAGAGATGGCTGATCATCAAAAAGGTAGCAATCGTGGCGCAAAAGTATAAACATGAGAAGATTTAAGATGATAGATTGCAAATCAAAGATTCAAATATTTTTTTTCAAACTTTTGAGAATGAGGTGAAACCAGGAATTGCAACCAAAAACAGGACTCCTCAGAGACCTAATATAAAATCCCAGATATTTATACTTACAAATAGGGCTGGGCGATAAAACAATATCGATATTTATCACGATAAAGAAAATCCATGGTAAGCGTTTGAGGAATTTTCGATATTTACTGCAGTTCGGCTTTCTCGAGCTGCGTTTCCACTGGGGCGGACGAAATCCACTCAAAGGCGCTCTCAGCGCCGGAGAGAGCTTGCTCCGTACCGCTGCCAATCCTGTGATCCACCTTGCGAGCATGACGCTCAGCTTTCATAGGAATGAACTGAAAACGCTCTCAGCTTTGCTCACAACGCACCAGTGGTAACGTAGGGTCAGACTGGATGAACTTGCTAATGCTAGCTGCCTTGCTAACGATTAGGTTACGTCGGACAACGAATTGATTCCATCCGCATCGCAAGACTTCATGACAACGGTTGCGCCCTCTCATCGTCTCTAGTGAAGAGCGCGACAGAACAACAGTGATGTGGACAACAGCTCTGATCTTTCTGTGCTGTAATCTTAAATATTGTTCTCTAGCAACAGTCATGCATCATTTCTGCCCTGTCCCGCTCCGCACACGTTGCCTCTTTTCCCTGGATGTGTGTAGACATGAAGCGCCGCATGAGTTAACGTGGTTTCAAAGCACCTTTTAGACCAAAACGTTTTTCCCTTCTAAATGTATCTTTATTAATCAGCATGTTACGAGCCTTTAATAATAAACAAATCAAATAAACAAATAGATTTCTGTTCTAATTTTGTGAAAATTAATTAGATGTCTGGAATGGATAAGGAAAGATTAAAATTACTAGTTGGTAGACTAGTCTCTCACTTTAATGAAAATATACAAATGTTTTTTACATTAAAAAAAAAACTTTTTCAAAATTTTCTCTTGGGACACCCCTGAATACACATTCAGCATCATTCCACAGTCACAAGGGCTTCTATGCCCCATACTTGGGTATCTGAATCTAAAGAAATATAAAAAAATATTTCATTTTAATGTAAAAATACTGGACTGCTGTCACTATGCTTCAGAACAAACAGATGATCTTTTAACATTCATTTTCAATTGATAAACGGTAAAAGACAGTAAAATTGGTAAAAGATCCCGCAGACCCCACTGCTTTGGCCATCTCTGGACCCCCTGTGCAGTTTTGTAGAGACTTTTTTGACTGTTTAGAATTTATTTTTTCTTCTTTTCTTCCATCAACTTTGAAATAAAACAAAAAAGTGCAGTGTGTAAATGTATATCTTGATAAATATCGATATCAAACAATATGAAAAAGATTATCTTCATAACAATTTTGGCCATATCGCCCAGCCCTACTTACAAAGAATGTTTTGGGTTAAATCCAAGTTAAACTCTATTTACAGTGTTTGTGGCACAATGTTGATTACCGTAGAAGATCATTTCGACTCATCCCTCATTTTCTAAAGGATAAAAATCACGTTTAGTAAGGCACATAATTAAAATAAACAGGTCCAATACACAAAACATTAACTACACACTGTTTCAGCCATAATACTTAAACATAATAGGTGTTAACATGAATTTAATGTGGTAAAATCACTTAATAACCATGTTGAAAATCCTGTTTTATTTACTCGCCAAAGTACATTTTTGCTTTCATTTGACGTTTGGTGAGTGATCAGTTCAATTTATTTGTTAAGTCAGACTGACAGGATAATCATGCAGTGGGCCAACATGTTCTGTAAAGTTGGGAATTTTCAAAAAAAATGGAGCGAATTTGTCACTGCAAATCTGAATGCTTTTTTCCCACTTTTTGCATGTTGAAGCTATTGGCATTTTGCCCGTGACAATCTGCGGACATGAATGAGTGGCAGAAATTGTGTTTAGCAGGATATACACTCATGACTATATGGAAATGGAGAGATATGTGTCATTTAAGGAATGAGTAAGTAAGTGAATGTGTGTGTGTTTATTCACTGCAGCAATGGCAGTGCGTGTTTTCAGAGCTTGCGGCGAGACACAGGCCTCTCAACCACATCTGTGGATTAAAGCGCACAGACACTCGCATTCTTACACAAACCTACTTTTATTGCATTCGGGCTGTTTTTAAAGTCTCACAGTTAAACGTTTTGAATAAGACCCAGGGAGTAAACGGCCCATTTAAAAGCTTACGCACACACACTCACTCATAACGTTTAACTCATTCTTTGTCTCTCCTCAATGTAATGTTAATATTTTTTCCATCTTAAGTCTTGGAAAAAACACCACATGTCTCCGTTAGCAACCACTCCTTCCTGTGCCTGTACAGTAGTTGTCAGGACAAGAAGGCCTGTTGTGGCAGTCTCAATAGGTCCAGGGAGAGAACAACCTGTCAGGTTTCAATTATCCCGAGAGAGACAGGAGTTTAAGACTAGATCATTCGGTCTGACCTCTCACATCACTGCAAAAAAGTGAAAGACACAAGCTATTAATGTTGTATAGTTTGAAAGTGTGGTATGTAGTTTTGACTATTCAGTTGTTTCTCATCAAACCTTATCGTATGCTTTCATAACAATCATGAGTCTCATGGAATAATTTATTAGACTTCTGAATTATACTTTTGCGTTCTTTTGAAGCTTGAAGAGGTGCTCACCATTAACTGGCATTTTATGACATCACTGAGCACAAAATTGTTTCACAATTTTTCCCTTTGTGTTAAGAAAAAGAAAGAAAGTCATTTAGGGTTATAACAGCACAGGGGTGAGTAAACAACGATTGATTTTACATTTTTGGGTGAACTATCCCTTTAAGAGGAAACCAATATAGGAATCAATGTTATTTGGTCCCTCTCTGTTGTAGGACTGTCTGAAGTCATGTCAGGAGCAGATTGAGCAGTTGCTGGCCAATAGCCTCAAAGAGAGTCAACATCAACAAGCACAGGACGGCGACGCCACCAAAAACGGGACACAGTCTCAGAACCTGTCCTGCACCCCTACAGATGTCCGTGATGTCAACCTATGATGTCACTTCCTGTTCATATCACCACACTGCCTTAACATACAAATGAGATATGATTATTATTTTGTTATTGTATTTAAGATTTATTTCAAAGCCACATTAGATGACTGAGACATGTCATGTTATTGGTGCTGCTGCTGCTGCCTCAAATCTGCTGGCAGTGGCATTTTACATACTTGAATTTAAATTGAATCGGCCACAAATCATAATTAAATAATGCAGTTTATTGGACATTATAAATTGTACTCAACAAAGAGCATACATTGTATTGGCTATATAGCATACATCTGTATTGTTTATTATAAGGATTATATAAAAATTATAATTATTATTACTGTAATGCTTTTTTTTTTTTCTCCAGTAGCCGTTTTTTTAAACTTGGTAAAATGGGGTCCGAGTGTATTCCCAGTACAGGATATTTTAGAGGAAAGAAACTAGCAGATTTTATATATATCATAGGATTTATTTACCAATGAATCTCACTGCATGCAATAAGCATAAATAATAATTTAGTATGCATGTTTCATTCCATGCAAACTGACTATAATAATCTCAGAAGCACACGGGTATTTCGGTTGGACACTAAGTATGTAGTGAAGGTTGAGTAAAGGTGTCGTAGGCAAGGAAGAAAAGAGGTGGATTTTAGGATTTAAGATGGAACTGGAAAGTTCACACACGTGATTGTAAGAGTGACTGATGCCGAGGACAGATTGACTGATGAACATGGTTCTGTATCATTAAGATCTGTAATCATTTATAGTTTATTTAGACTATGCTTTGCTTAGTCTTGGTTGTTGTTTGCTCATATTTAGCTGGTTTTATGTTTTAACAGCAACATGTGGGATGGAAACAACGCTGAAGGGATTTAATGTTGTTTAATATTATGAACGTTTTGAAATCCTTAGCAAAAACACAATACAAATGCACTTTCAGTGCTCACCTCCCACTGGCTATCCGTGGCATACAAGAGGAGGGCAAATGATTTCTAAGGGCTTTTAATTTGTTGGATTGCTTTTCTTTTAAGTTATTTTAGTTTTGGGGCTGGTTTCCCATATTAGGTGTGATTGCGGGTTTTAGTTTTAAATTTAGACCAAAAACTGATCAAACAGTCAGCTGCCATAGACATGGTGAAGTTTTAAATTATAAGATTAGTTTTTTGTTTTTGTTTTTTTTAGTTGTGTTGAATTCATGTCAGCATAGATAGGACATCATCAAATTTATTTCACTCTATTTTTTATATAGACTATATTCTTTTGTCAAAATATCAGTCCTCTACTTGAACTGTTCTCATAGACTATGCCAATAATCTTTCTCTGCCTTCATTAGTTCATTCTTGCACTTTCTTAGGAAATTGATTTCATAAGTCAGTTTGAATTTTAATAGTGGACCTAAAAGTTACTATGAGGTGTTTGAGAATGTTTACTTAAAGTATAAAATGTGTTGTGACATAAGACCAATGTGCCATTCAAACACAACCATACAAATGAACATGTTTGGGCTCCAAGTTTGAATGAGAGTGTTTTGTTCATTTTCGGCTGAAATGTTTTTCACACGTTTGGCTTTCCAATCAGTTTGTGTTTGTGTGCTATCATACCAATTTTTAGGTTCTTTTATTTCTATGTAAACTTGGTTTGAACTTGTGTTCGAGTGCTGCTAAAAGAAAAAAAAAAAGAAAGAAAAAGAGCTATCGCATACCTTCATTTGCTTTTCTGTGTTGCTGCTGTATCATATACTTTGTGTTTTTGTTTCTGCTGGAGATGGTGGTTGCATGTCTGTTTTCTGTTTGCATTCACACTGTCATTTATCTTTCAAAATGTCTTCATTGACATTTCATTTCAGACAATGCACCTGTCCACTGCCATAATACCTCACAGTACTTTAGTCGGGAAGTACATGGCAGAGAAGAAGGATTTAAAAAAGGGGGGCTGGGGGGAACACTCTTTAACTAGTCTTCTTTTCTTTTTTTTTTCTTTTTTTTCTCTACATGTTTTGCCTCCATGTTAATTATTTCATTGGCTTGTCAGATTCACAAACCAAAAAGCTGTAAATGTACTCCTTACTCCAGTCTGTTATCAGATGTTGGGTAGACTGGGGAAACACATCATTTCAATACAAAATATGTCTTTATTGTTTGTGTATAATGTTAAGGCAGCCACATGTTCATAGTGCCTTAAGAGGTCCATCTCCAGACCCCAATATAGCCTATCTAAAATGTTCAGAGGCTTTTGAGCAAAGAGGCTTTTTTTTTTTTTTTTAACTATACGTTTGAAAAATTACCTCATTTTGGCCTATTACAAATTCAGTTCAATAAATCCCAATTCAAATAAATTAATGTGTGTTTTTTTTATGTTTTGTTTTTATTTAAATTTCATCTCTCTCTATCATCAGTATTTCTAAATTGCCTAAAAAAAAAGTCAGCTTTGGTAAGGAATACTTTATTATGTGGGGAAAATTCAGCAGTTTTAACTGTAATGCTCGTGAGAAGTCAGAGACAAACAGGAAAGGAATTTCTGATCATATGTAGCAGTGCACAATGTGAAACGTCACTGCCCTCCTGTGGTGATTTTGACGAATTACACGAAATAAACTAGGTTGACAGGGATTATTGTGAAGAATTTCCTTTTGCATTACAGGTTACACTTTTTAATTAGTAATTATACTTTGCATTGTAATAAGATTATTAAGGTGTAATTTAATCATCTTTTAAGATGCAGAGATCGCCTGTTAATCAACTCAAGTCAGTCCACCATTTTTGGAAAGATCCCGGGAATTTATTTAATCCAGCCCGCGATCTACTTGAATAGGGAAAGACCGACATCTCCAAAATGGTCTATCGAGATTACAATCAAAGAACACAATTCAAATCGGCTATAATATTTGACAACACTAGAATCATACATTGTGCTTCGCGTTAGATTACGCTACAAACCGCACTTTTCCAGGCTTTTGTAGCTAATGCGCATGCGCGTTCTCGAGTTGACTGACAGGCGAGGTCTGTACCTAAAAGGTGATTGGCTCTTTTACCTTTAAGGCGGGACTTTCTTTCTCGATCCGTTCACTGTTAGGGGTTCCAATTTCTCCCTTTCATTTTAATAAAAGTTTAAGAAGCACAATGTATGCAATTGTTGTCAGATTTTACTGCTGATTTTAAATAAATTCTGTATCGTTTAGTTGTTTTAAATAAATCAAAGTAATTCAAATTATTGCGCTCTGTTATTGACTCCATGTCACACACTCAGCGCATGTAAATTACATCGTCTCTTCTATTGGGAATGCACATAGCTTTATATAAATTCTTACTGCCCTCTACTGGACTAGATGACATCAATAATCATTCCACCCCTTTACTTTACATGATAAGAAATAAGGAAAATTACCAAGATCTTTTAACACACATCACCACACGTACATAATTCCACTACATACCAATGAGAAGACAAGAATTAAATATCATCACAAAAATAGTCCACTCAATTTCATCGCATCTAACCATGACATATTATACAGTTTTTTCTTTCTTTCAATTATTTGTTTTTTTATTGTTATTGTTTTTTCTTCCATGATGCCGGCTCTATAGGGGCGGCTGTGGCACAGGTGGGTGGTAGAGTGGGTAGGCTGCTAATCGCAGGGTTTGCGGTTTCATTCCCGGCCCACACGACTCCATGCCGAAGTGTCCTTGGGCAAGACACTGAACCCCAAGTTGCTCCCAATGGCAGGCTAGCGCCTTGCATGGCAGCTATCCCGCCATTGGTGTATGAATGTGTGAATGGGTGATTGGGACACAGAGTTAAAGCGCTTTGGTAACCTCTAAGGTTATAAAAATTCCGACCATTTACCATCTCGTTCTGCAAGTGGTTTCAGGCTCTGAGCTGTCTTATCATGGTACACTTTTTGCTTCAATTTCAAAAGCTGCATGTCACAACCCGTCTGTAGAGGCACATATTTCTCATTGATTTGATAGACTCTCTTGTCCAGTTTAAATCCTTCACAAGCCCTGTCTCCTAAGAGAGACTCAAGCCCATTAGGAACTATAACAAACATCAGATTCTGAGTCTTTCCTTTCACTTGAACCTTCAGCCAGCACACTCCATGTGTCTCAATCGATTGTCCATTGTAGGCTTCGAGTGGGACTATACGTCTTTGAATTAAAGGTCTCTCTTTAAAGGTTTTCACATCCTTGATGCTAATTAAGTTAGCCTTTGCCCCAGTATCCAATTTGAAATGCACAATAGTCCCATTAACAACTAAAGGAGCAATTCACTTATCCAAATATTGTACCTGTGCATATTTTACCTCTTGTTGAAACGCCGTCTGAACATAAAATTAATCACTCAACATGTTACTATCATCTGTGTCAGCCCCTACTCTGTTTTCCCTTTTTATCTCGGCCTCCACAGAGTTGGTTTCTGTATCTTTGCCTTTTTAATTCTTTGCTCGGAGCATTTCAACTTCAGCATGAAGAGAGGCCATCCCATGAACACCAGCCCACCAGGTAAATATGTGTGTCATCAGAAACAGCTATTAATAATAATCATGTGTATCCTACTAATAATACAGAAGGGTGAAAAACGTATTAAATAAGTACAAAAACAAGAAACAGTTACAGATCCTGTTCCTGTAACTCCAGTCAGAAAAACTCAATGGCGGCCTCCTGTGGATATATGTATGAATTACAGTTGCGGCAGTGTACTTCCCACGAATCACCACAGGAGGGCGGCAAAACGCAATTATATGGTGTGACGTCGTTTATCCGCAGCACATTGACTCGTGAACCAGGAAGAGCCGGTAACACATAATAACGGCATCATGCTGACATTTGCATTAACAATCGTCCGACAGTAAGTGAGCCCTCGCATATTCTGTATGCATGCACAAGAATGTTGATATTTCTTAATTTACTTGAGTGTTCACATGAGTGTTGTTGGGGTAGAGGATATGCACAATTTATCTGAGCATCAAATATGCTCAGTATGCTCATTAAGCTCATCATCACATGTTTTCAGTAATGTTTTACCTTGCAAATTCTCAACATGTTTTATCTTTAGTCGATCCTAATAACCGCTATATAAGTACTGTATTTAGATGTCATGGCAAGTCAGCTGTCCCCTCTAAAGTGTGTAACTTTGTGCTCTGTTTCTTAGTGGTGAAACACAATATAACAGGGATAGGTTGCTTCAAGGTAAGTTAATGCTCAAGTGCATGGGTAGGCTTTACCTTTAAGGTCAGTTCACCTTGGAAGTGTGTTGATTAAAGTTTTGTCACTAAATGTTTGTGTGTGTAGGTCAGGGCATTGACACACCGCTGTCGGACACAGGACATCAGCAGGCAGCAGTAGCTGGCCATTATCTCAGAGATCTGCATTTCACTAATGTCTTTGCCAGTAACCTGCAGAGAGCCGTTCAGGTGTGTGTGACTGTTACTATGTATGATTTTTCTCAAAACCCTTTTTGCTGTGACGTTTGACTGATATCTTGTTAACTGTTGCTATTTATGTGGAACAAATAGGAGACGCCTTTTTAAAATTTTCCTTTATAATCCTCTCTTTTTTTCTCTCTCCCTTTTAAGACGGCTGAAATAATTTTAAGAAACAACCTTCATTCTTCTGCTACTGAGATGGTGTTGGATCCTTTACTCAGAGAGAGGGTGAGTGTCCACCAAACATCCATTGCTGTCTCGTCCTGGGCGCATAATAGTGTGTTAATTTAACCCCAGCCCAATTTGTTTCTCTGTGATGTATTGTGCAGGGGTTTGGTGTAGCAGAGGGAAGACCTAAAGAAGATCTGAAGAACATGGCTAACGCAGCGGGTCAGGCCTGCCGAGACTACACCCCGCCAGGTGGAGAGACGCTGGAACAGGTAGGTCTTGTTTTCGGCCTACACAAATAGGTTAAGTAAAATCTGCTATTACTTGAATTGAAATGGAAAAGCATGTTTCTGTATGTGTGTATTCAGGTGAAGACACGCTTCAAGAAATTCCTCAAATCCTTGTATCAGCGCATGTTAGATGATCACGGCTCACCCAACCCATGTTCTGCATCCATTCCCGGTCCATCAGAACCAGAACAGCCTGTGATTGCTGGACTAGCTAATGATGGAGTCCATGTAGTACCCATCCACGCTCTGATTGTCAGTCATGGGGCGTTTATCCGTGTGTCCATCCGCCACCTAGTGGAGGACCTGCAGTGTGCTGTGCCAGCAGGCCTGAAGATGAGCCAGATATTCTCCCCATGCCCAAACACAGGCATCTGCAGGTTCATCATCACCCTGTGCAGAGAAGAGAGCAGCCCACTGGCCACCCACATCCAGTGTGTCTTCATCAACAGAAAAGACCACCTGAAGGACATCAAAAGCTCTGATTACCATCAGAAGTAATTATCCCGTATACAGGTTTATATGATCTGGTGGTACAACAACATGGCCAGGGAGGAAAGCACATTTATGTGTGTGTGATGAATGTTTTTAAATGTATAAGTTATTCAAGTGCAGTGATAGTTCATATTATGCCATGAAACTCTTATTCATCTTGTCAACTTTATGAATGTGAACAATCTTACGTTCTCTGATATCTTTTTGATGTCCTCTGGATTTATATAAGCTCTTTAAACTCACAGATCTGTTGTTTTAGTCTTTAAAACACTAAAGTATTAACACATACTCATGTATATGTACAGTAATAAAGAGAATGAGTGAAATGTGAAGAAAAAAAACAGTCCATTTTGTAGTGTTTTTCGCATACTTAAAGGAATAGTTCACCCAAAAAAGACAATTCTCTCATTTGCTCACCCTTATGCCATCCCAGATGTGTATGACTTTCTTTTTCAGCAGAACACAAATGAAGATTTTTAGAAGAATATCTCGGCACTTTTGGTCCATAGCAAGCGAATGGGTGCCAACATTTTGAAGCTCCAAAAATTTGCATAAAAGTAATGCATATGACCAGAGCAGGACTGGGAAGAGAAATCGGTCTGGGATTTTACATAGCAACTGGCTCAAAAGTTGTTGTGCGGGTGGGGGGTAGTGTTCGCTGTCCTTTTCTGCATATCGCGACGCCGTTTTGTGGTCCGTTCTACATAACGCGGTAGCTCATTTTAGCTTTTTGCGGCTGACCCACCGGATCCCTCAGTTCTCCTGATGGCCAGTCCTCCCCTGATTGGCCCCAAAGTGCGTCGGCCCACCGGGAAAATGCCTGGTATGCCAGATTACCAGTCCAGCCCTGCATATGACTCCAATGTTTAAATCAATGTCTTCAGAAGCGATTTGATAGGTGTAGGTGAGAAACAGATCAATATTTTTACTATAAAGTCTCCTCCCTGCCCAGTCAATCTCCACTTTCACCTTCATATTCTTCTTGTGTTTTTCAAGCATACACCCCCTACTGGGCAGGGAGAAGGATTTGTAGCAAAAATGTATTGAATAATGACGTCATACCACTTCTGAAGATATGGATTTAACCACTGGAGTCATGGGTTACATTTATGCTGCCTTTATGTACTTTTTGGAGCGTAAACATTTTGGCACCCATTCACTTGCATTGTGAGGACCTACAGATATTTTTATAAAAATCTTCATTTATGTTCTGAGAAGAATGTCTGGGATAGCAAGAAGTTAAATAAATTATGAGAGAATTTTCATTTTTGGATGAACAAATTCCTTAAACGATTTGGACGTGAATGGGGCCAATACACAAACGTATAACCACAAGACGTAAACATTATAGTGTACATAATTAGCACACTAATATATTAAAAAACTAAGACGCCACAACAAAATTACCAGTTTCTCTGGATTTGCTATTTATAAGTATGTGTTTGAGTTAAACTAACATTTTGTTTTATTCAATAAAGTACTGACAACATTTCTCCTAAATTCCAAATAAAAATATTGTTATTTAGAGCATTTATTTGCAGAAATTGACAACTGGTCAAAAAAAAAAAAAAAAGATGCTGTGTTTTCAGACCTCGAAAAAAGCTAAGAAAACAAGTAATCCCTTTTTTTTATCCCTTTAACATGATGTGGGTAAACTTTAGAAACAGCCTGCATTTTGTATGCACTGACCCCATTCACTTCCATTGTAAGTGCCTTAATGTAAACCCTAGCAATGAGTGAACGTTTCCTTTTAGTAATCAACATTATGCTACACGCGCTGTCGATTGAACCTGGAACATTCATTTTACTTTTATGGGCCAGATGATTGGCATCTGGTGTTTTACCCAGTAGATGTCGCTGTGCTACTGACCTCTAGACCGTGGAGGAGCCAACCTGGTGATGGAGAGAACACGACACGTCTTCGCTGCCGCCCACTCTGACAGGAAACAATCACCAACTTTGGTCCCTTATTTTCTCCCTGCAGACCGGCGATGGAAACTTAGTGATCTTCTCAGGGTTGTCATTTTCCTGCCGGTAAGTGGGCGGCTGTTTGGTTGGGTTGGTCACGCAGGGGACCTGGACAGCTAAATGTTCTGACGTTCCGCAATCCAAGCAGACGATAGACTAGTCTGTGGCCGCACATTCTTCAACTCCTACAGACGCACCGAAAATATCTGTTCAGACAAATCACACATACATGCTTTAGCACACATACACAATGAAGGTGTCTACATTGCCGATATATTGCATTCTGAGCCCTTATTGCAATGCAGCTTCAGGTATGACTCTGTGTGTTATTGTATAAGATGTGCACGTGTGGGGTACATCTTTGCTATAATTGCCTAAATATACAGGGAACAAAATTAAATAAAACCAGCGGTTTTATTTAGTTGTCACGCGGTTTAGACACCCAAACAAAGTCACGTGCTCACAATATTCCCACTGTAAACCAAAACTTAAAATATACACAAAATAGGATTTTTTTTCACGTGACGTTTATTTTAGAAAACTTTTGCATGCATTGTAAAGCATTGCTGTAAGACACGTATTGTGGAATAGGGAAGAAAGCATTTATTTATTTATTTATTTTGGAGAAAATGTCTAGGGTACAATGGGTGATTTGATCTAATATTTAATCATTTTTAATGCAGTTGTAGTTAATGAGAATCCCAGAAATGATCACATTTATTTGAAGACAATATGTTTTATAGAAAAGATGTTAGAAAATGCCAAATGTGATTGAAATGAAATGAACAGTTGTTATTTTGAAAAAGCATTATCTTAATTTGTTACAAAAAAAAAAAAAAAAAGCATCTTTCTATCTCAAAAAGGTTTGCATAAGTTTACAAATTTTGTCCTATAACTATTGTCCCATATCACTATAAACCCCTGGGGGCCGCCTTTGTTTCCTAATTAAAACAACCTTCAGTTATTCTTTATTTTCACAAAAATATGTTGCTCCATCAATATTCAATAAAAATATATATTTTCTTTCCTTAAGATGTGCCTTTAGCCCCATCGTACCCTCTGAACATGTTTAACAGAGTAATCCAAAATATGTCTTTGGTACATAACCATTTAATTAGGCAACTTTAGTCTGTTTTGTCCCAAATATTCTGTTTTTTTGTGCATCTGGTTTTTGGAACTCACAGAACATCGGGACGTTTACAAATATGGACTGAACTGATCTTTTCACCTTGTTGTAATTGCTAAACTCCTGTATTGCCAGCTCTTTTATAATGAAAGCAAAGTTTATAGTTCTTAATTTGCGTTATTTATGCATCTTACAGCCGAATAGTCCAAAGTTATCCCTGGGGCAGCAGAGCTACGGTACAGTCTAATGGGAAGGCGATTTGATGACACAGCAAATATCTCATGGGACCTGTGAGATAAGCAGTCAATACAGTCTGTTAAGCACATTCATTAATCACACACAGAAGGAAAACTAATGCAGCGTAAAGAAACAACATCATCCTTACACTAAT
Organism: Xyrauchen texanus; assembly: GCF_025860055.1. Lineage (NCBI taxonomy): Eukaryota > Metazoa > Chordata > Actinopteri > Cypriniformes > Catostomidae > Xyrauchen > Xyrauchen texanus. The sequence goes on along the minus strand of NC_068320.1, from coordinate 24,104,884 downwards.
TATATCACAATCCAATTTTCCTTACTGTTTTGTTTGGGATTATGGATTTTGGATGTTATGTATTTAGTGAGTGAATCTCTCAAAAACTGTTAAGATCATGTTGTTAGTATGTTAAATCATCCATGCTGACTGACAATGCCAGGAATGTTAGATCCAGTCTCCTATTAGACCTCTATCTCCTTCAGAAGATATCCAAATATCAGAGTTTGGCATTTGGCAGACGCTTTTATCCAAAGCGACTTACAGTGCACTTAATACAGGGACAATCCCCCCCGGAGCAATCTGGAGTTAAGTGCCTTGCTCAAGGACACAATGGTGGTGGCCATGGGGATCAAACCAGCAACCTTCTGATTAACAGTTATGTGCTTTAGCCCACTACGCCACCACCACTCCACTCCACTCCACTCTTTATGTCTAACTTAGATAATACAACACACAACATAAATTAAACAGAAATAATAATCATAGAAAGAGCAAGAAACAATATAAAAACAAAAGTAATTGGTAACACACAATAAGATGTGTTTGTTAACATCCATTATTGAAATAGTTAACATGAACTACTAATAAAAAATGCATCTACAATTAAATACAATTTCCTTAATAGTTCATGGGGTCCGATGGGGGAACAGTTTTCTTGAAAATGTTTGCAATACATGAAATATTAATGATCCTTAAATAATTAAAGGCGTAATTAATAAATATCTTTAAGTACAGATTAATTCAATATTTATTAATTAATTTTGATTTTGACTTAAATATATGACTTGAAGGATCTAATTAGAGATTTTTAATGGCAACCTGAGTATGTGTGTGTGTGTGTGCGGCATCAAGAGAGCAAACATCTGTATTGTACTTCATTTGTTTCTTTAATTCTTTTGCATTAATTTGATATATTTAATTACATATACTGTATACTTATAGTCTTATTTTACTAATTTCTTTATATTCATTTGATATACTCAAATTTACTGTAACAATTTACAATAAGGCTCCATTTGTTAACATTAGTTAAAGGGATAGTTCACCCCAAATTAAAACAAATCTCTCATTTACCCCCTCATGCCATCCCAGATGTGTATGACTTTCTTTCTTCTGCAGAACACAAAGAAGATTTGTAGAAGAATATCTCAGCTCTGTTGGTCCATTCAATGCAAGTGAATGGTGGCCAGAAATCTAAAGGTCCAAAAAGCAGATAAAAGCAGCACGTAATTAATTTGTCCTTTTTTTTACTGTAAATCTCCACTTTCACTTTCAGATGTGAAAGTGAAACGAAACAGGTGCCACGTGGCTTTCAGATGTGAAAGTGAAAGTGGAGATTTATTGTTTAAAAAAAGGACTATTGTATATATGCTTCTGAAAATATGGATTTAACCACTGGAGTCTTATGGATTACTTTTATGCTGCTTTTATGTGCTTCTTCAACCTTCAGATTTCTGACCATCATTCACTTGCATTGAAAGGACCTACAGAGCTGAGATAAGAAAGAATGTCATACACATCAGGAATGGCTTGAGGGTGAGTAAATGATGAGAGAATTTTCATTTTTGGGTCAACTATCCCATTAATAACATTAGCTAACATGGACTAACAATGAACAGTACTTTTACAGAATTTATTAATCTTGGTTAATGTTAATTTCAACATATAGTAAGTATAAATAAAAAACTTTTTTTGCAATTGAAACTCTGTGATTCAGCCCTTTTCATACTACTGTCTCCTTAAGATGAATCGCTAATCTTGTATTATTCCTCTTTTGTAAGTCGCCTTGGATAAAAGCATCTTTAAATGAATAAATGTAATATAGTAATGCATTTTTAAAATCCAAAGTTGTATATATTAACTTAAGTTAATGAACTATGTATTACATGATCTAACGATGAACAATTGCATTTTTATTAACTAACATTCAAAAAGATGAATACATTCTGTTAAAAATATATTGTGCATTGCTAGTTTATGATACCTAATGCATTTACTAATGTTAATGAATGGAACCTTATTGTAATGCTTCATTTTCTTCTTTTAATGATTTTGGGGTGAAATGTGACCTGCAGATGTTTTCGTGAGATTTACCCAAATTTCCTAAGGAACAGCCATTTTATCTCTAAAACTGTATGAGCTATGTTTAACTCTACTGTATGTATATCTCAAATATCACAATAAGAAGGGTTGAAAAGGGCTGAAGAATGTAAGGTAACATCCTGTGTGATGACATGATCATGATGGAATATGTGGTGATGAAGATGTATATTTATAGAGTGACTTCAGAAGCGGTCATGCTAATGCTGATCTCCTCAACGTAACTTTTTCAGCTCATAATTAGAGGTGTTTCATTTGCGGTTACTGATTGTATTTCCTGTGCTCTCTATAAAAGGCCCTGAGGGCTGGACCGGCCTTTCGGAAATCCGGTTTTTGAGGGTTGTGGAACGCTCCGGTGCTCATGTAACCCAGAAATGGCCTGAGGTCAGTTTTCCTCAGAATTAAACCACAGTGTGACCACACTGGACTGTGCCACAGACCTTGTGGGTAGAGAAAGCTCCGTGGTGCATTGTGTTCCGGAGTTTATTTTCCCTCGACTTCTGTACATAAACTGTTGCTTTCAAAGACTTTGTTTGTGCAGAACATGCACTATTGGGCAGCCAGTGTGCTAATTGCCTAGATAGGAAGAGAGAGAGAGAGAGAGAGAGAGAGAGAGAGAGAGAGAGAGACTATGAAATCTGCATGTGTGTGTGTGTGTGTGTGTGTTCATGAGTGAAAGGGTAAAAAGAGAAAGACGAGTCAAACTGCAACAGCCACATTATCCAGGTATTTGTATATTTAAACCACATTTAAAATAGTTTGTATATCATTGCATTAGATTCGACATTTCTCAGATATTTGTCTTTAAAATAAATGCCAATTGGTTTGATAGTTTATTATCTAATGCAATGACATTCGTACATTTTTAAGTGTGGCTTAAGTGTTCAAACACTTTTAGGGGCAGCTATATGAGGAGATTTTATGGCTCTCTCTGCACACTAAACATTCGATTCTGTGAGCTCCACTGGCAAAACACTCCATATATCTCAATATTTTGCAGACACTCATTCTTAAAACAGCTGGTGGTGGAGCAGTGGAGCAATTAGCTGTTGAAATAGATATTGTGTATCAGTGCCGGGCAGATTAAATGCATCCTGAGTTTCTTGGACAAAACAGATTGTGAATTAGAAGCTCTAGATTTTTGTGTATGATTTATGCATCTTTATTAAACAGCTTCCTAAAACACTTGATTCTGATCAGTCAGTTGTAGCATATGGTCGAATATCATGGTATAATGGCCACAAAACTGTATAATTACTCATTGTCCCAGGCAACCAATTTCCTATTAAGTTGTACTAGTTTCATGTCTCTCGTATCATTCTGTGGTCTCTTTAATAATTCTCAAATCAATATTTCATATCCATTTATTTATTTTTAAAGTAGCAGTTGTACTTAATAGGATTATGGTGCTACTGTTCTCATCACTGTCGACACCGCTGACACCGTGATGACAGACAATGAGGTGATATAAACGGCATCAAAGGTCGGTGTGCCTCAGACACAATTCAAATAGTCACATTGCTTTCTTGGACTGTAGTATGAAAGGCATTAGGCTCATTGGGAAGCTGGCCAGTTACTGAACTGTACATGTGCATGTGTAGGTCAGGTTTTTCTATCTTTGTTAGTGCCAAATGTCCTCACAAGGATATTAAAACTTGAAATGATCTGCGATTCCACCAGATGGTCCCCATGAAGAAAACATTTACATTTATGCATTTGGCAGACGCTTTTATCCAAAGCGACTCACAGTGCACTTATTACAGGGACAATCCCCCCGGAGCAACCTGGAGTTAAGTGCCTTGCTCAAGGACACAATGGTGGTGGCTGTGGGGATCGAACCAGCAACCTTCTGATTAACAGTTATGTGCTTTAGCCCACTACACCACCACCACTGTGGAAAACAGTCTTTAAATGCAGAATGGTTTCTGTAAAGAGGTAGGTGTACGGATTGGGTATAGAAACTATAATTAGACCAAGTCAACATTAGGGTGAACACAAGTCAACTAAATTATTGCAAGAACTGTTATTTTATAGGATATACTGTATATTGCACTTGGTGCTCCATATTACAGTTACTTAGTCTTCACATACACACACACTGGAATCAGCACTACAGACAGAATTGATCTATTTAATATGTTTACGCTTCCGTAATACCATGAATTGAATTATCTTAGATTCGTCTGCTTGTCTTTTCACGACTCACTTTTGCCAAACATGCAAACAAAAAGCATGAAAATATACTCTTACAGTATATTTTCTTACTCTTAGCTGCTATATTTTAAAACCAAGAATATGCTGAACATTGGACTGATGGATGACAGTTTACAGTTTTCTGAAAGTTAGCAGTTGTTCATGGAGTTATGAAGACTTTCCTTATTCCGAAAATTCTTGCTAAAGTGTTTAATATTTGTCTAGGACGTCTACAACAACAGTTTTGTTGTCTTCTTTCCGGAGGGTGTGATCTGTGCAGACACCATTCCAAAATGAGTGACAATGTCTCAGTGCTGCAATGCAGTAAATGAATAGCCATTGCACAAGACAGGCGACTTCCACTTTTACACCAGCAGAGGGCGATGACTGTAAAACCTCAACTTTTTAAAGTATTCATATCATGAGAAATCTTGATCTTTTGATATAACTCAGCCTGATGTGCTGTGAAACTTCCTCCCTAGTCCAAAAATAGCATTTATTGAAACTCATTTGCATAAATGGCTGAATCTTAACTTTGAAGGCTTTCTGATGTCAGACAGATGAATACATCAACACATGATTATTCATGTTTACACTTCAAGAAGCCTATTGGCCTCAAGTCATGGTGAGGTAATAAGGACAATATATACACACTATATATGCACACAAATCAACATTATCATTCCTAAAAACCAACTATAAATAGAGCTGCACAATTAATCAAATTGAATAATCAAGATCACAATTACAGCTGTCACAATTAACTAATCATGAAAAATGTCAATTATAGCAGTCCATGTGTCAAAAATTACATTTTCAATGTAATGTGTGTTATTGCAGTGGTTGAGCATCATAACCAGTCACAAACAAGTCTGTCGCTCGCCTCTTGAAATAACAGTTTCATGCTTCTAAGAGGGTCACTGTCAAGTTGACCATTTAGGCACTGCCTGTATTTACTGATTAATACAGCTATAAGTTCATTTAGAAACAGTTCTTGGCTTGTTTTGAATGTGTAGCCTAAATAAAGAATATGACTTTGTTTGTTGTTCCACCCAAAATAAGTACTTTTAGGCTATTATTGGTAAGGCTGAGTAAAAATATAGATTTTCCGATGCATTGCAATCTTCATTTGAATGATCTTGCTATAAATTCTTAAATCCCAAGATCGATGTTTTACTCTGTGCAACACTCTGCTACAATGAGAGGAAATCAGCCAAATTTTGCGCTATGTGACTAAAATGTGTATATTGGTCTACTGGCTGATAAATGTTTACATTTCGCTTATTAGTTATTGTGTAGTGTAGTGGTGGAGTATTCAACAGCATGATCCTTTCATTGCGTGTTGAAAAGTAAAAGTTGTTCCGTGTAATGTGTGTCCAAAACGAGATCCACGCGACCCATTTGTCACTGAATAATGTCTCTTTTAATGCCCTTTCTGTTCTCTACAGTCAGCTGTTGATCAAAAACAGCAAAAAATAAACATTTAATTCTAATCAGTCATGGCACAGATAAAGCCATTGGAGTCACTCGTTAACATGCGCTCATTTACAGACGCTCATTACAAAAATGATGGTTTTATTAAAGAGACGGTAATGCTTTTAGCACGTGCTCAAAAAATCTATGTAAATACTTGTAAATAGCACAAATTATGCAATTAAACAATAAATATCGTCATCTTCCTAAAATAATGTCCTAAGTCATTTTTTCAGGTGATTTTACCAGAGGTGGCAAGCATCATGAGGAGATGATTTAGCCAAAAAAATATTTTATTTTAGGAAGGTGATGAAAAAAATTGCATATCAAATATCTTATTTATTGATCGAATACATGGATTTGTTCATTTTTAAAAAGCCAAAATGTGATCAAATTGATGAAAAATTCATTAAATATAATTAGTAAAATTAATATTTTCATAATGTACCTAGTTTGAAGGTCCCCTGTACAAGTAACAGCATTAGCTGGGAGTTAATTTCTTTAATATTTAGGCAAAGGGATATTATATCTGAAATATACCCATATGAATCAATATTAAATATAAATCGAATCACAGAGAGTTTGTGAATCGGAATCGAATCGGGAAATCTTAGATATCAATATCCAGCCCTAATTATTTGAAATTAATCGCAATTACAAAATAAAGGGAAATAATCAACCATTATGATTTTTGTCAATCATGCAGTCCTAAAATATATATATATATAGTGATATAGTAAAACTATTTGTGCACATTAAAAAAATATTAATAATAATTTGACCCTTTAAATGGTATGTTCACTTCTGACTTAGATCCAGAGATATTTTATTATCTTCTATGATGTCAGTTTTTGCCATGTGTCAAGTGCAGGAATGCACTTTGTCTTTGCAACATGAGAGAGAATGTCTGCCTTAAGATACGGTATATTAACTAATGCAACTGTAGTACACTTTCACAAGGCTTTTTCAACACACTGAGAAATTGCTTGGGAAACCCTCTAATGAAGATTCATGTCTCTAGAGGAACGTTTTGTTGCCTCTCTGCTTGCTTTAATGATGACTAATGAATGTATTCCCGTTACTGTGTCCGTAATGATACATTTATTATGTAAATGATTGCTACTGCAGTGCTTATTGGCACAGGGATGGAATCTGTGTCCCCTTTTACCCTTTATGTGAACGTGTGTGTGTGTGTGTGTGTGTGTGTGTGTGTGTGGCCCTTTATTAGACAAATTACCGTGATCCACACACAGTGCTGTCTTGTCTTCTGGTGCAGCAGTTGGTTCTGCCATTGCTGAAATGACAGAATGGAAAACAGGGATACACCCACCTTACACCAGCATCAGAGTCGAAACGCCGCTCTCGCCTGTAGGGAGTGAGAATGTGTAAAGTGGCGCACGGATGTCTAACAGAATGCCTTTCATTCCAGGGCTGGGCAGAGGGAACTGGGTGTTGGTGTAGTGTTCTGGGGAATGCTGGGGGGACTGCTGGGGTTGAGTCTTGCTGATTCAGCAGAAACACGCTTCAGACAACGTCATACTGCTCTTCCTTCATTCCTAGTCAAACCAAAAATACTTCAAAACAAAAATGCCCTCTGACTCAGTTCTCTTTAGTGACATTTGCAGCCCAATTCTGTGCAAACAAGTTATCCTTAAAAGTTATGTCTTAATGTTAGATTAAAAAACCTATTTCTGGATGGAAATCATATTATCACAAAATTTGTGATCTATTACATTGTATTTGTTTTATCACAATATTACAAGATGAAAGATTATAACGTTACATTACATAACCATACATTTACAAGCTTTGTTGACCATGGTCAATTTGCGTGGTAGCTTAACTGAGAGTGTTCCACACTGAACGTGAGTTGACAGGTGAGCCGAAAGTGTCATAAAAGCACCATAACATGACGTGGTTGCTTCAGCGGTATGCTTTCTGTTTGATCCTGTTGGTGGTTTAGATTTTTTTATTGATTTAAAACTTTAACCTTCAAAGGCTCATCTGTTTTGGAGAACATTAAACTTACTTTTAGTGCCACACAGTGGACATTTCACCTCCGCTGCTGCAATACGAATAAGGAAATGTATAATTTTGCAAAAATGTTGTCACAGTCTGGTAATTTTCTTAAGATGCAGAAAAATATTTGTTTACTTTGTAATTGATTTGTAGAATTTTCCTCTGCACTCAGTTTCTCACTTTCTATCCTGTTAGTCATTTGCATTGTCTCTTTAACCCTTCTATTGGCTTACGGTCATTTTTGACCCGTCATATAAATACTGCATAGTTTTAGGCACTGGAATCAAGATAAGTAATTTTTATTTGTATAGCTCCTTTCACAACACTTATCATCTCAAAACAGCTTTACAGAAAATAAAACTGCATATCTATAATGTCTTAGTCGTCACTGTGTAGTTTGATAAAATATGATTGTGAATTGTGATTCAAAAATAATTAAATTATAATTGCATCTAGAAACCCAGTGAGCAAGCCGAAGGTGACTGTGGCAAGGAACACAAAACTATGTTGGTTAATGGAGAAAATAAACTTGGGAGAAACCAGACTCACTGTGGGGGCCAGTTCCCCTCTGACTAACCTCATGAATATAATGCCAATATTACTTATGTTTAGTGCAAGTCATGGTTTAAAATGACTAAACTACGTAAGTGTTACTGGTCAGTGTTTAAACAAAGATTTTGTATGAACCGCAAGATGAATGACTAATGTCTTTGAAAGTTCAAATTGTTGCATTGTCCTTTGTTACTTTGCTGATGAAGGCTTTTGTTGGCAATTGATAGTCTATGTATTCTATTATAAGAGTATAGTCCATCATTAGACCGAGGTGATGCAGGCAGAGATCAGTGAGGTGCATCGCAGTTCAACTGGCCAGTAATTTCGGTGAGGTCTATCCTAAGTCCAAGGTTCAGGCAATGGCATATGATGTATCCCATGTCTTATGGTTGGAGTTGGCATCAGTTCATCCTCTGAAGTACATCGTAATAGACTGAAGTGGTGTTTGGCTGGCACCGTTTACATTTAGTCATCATCACTCAGAGACACGTAGCAGTGGAGTCCAACACGAAGCGGGAATGGAGCTGGATCCAGCCGGTTCTGGTGACCTCAGGATAGGGGTCCCAAAGTTGAGCCCGAGAAACAAATAGAATAATGTTAGCATAGATGCCATTCAATTTGTTGCAGAGTTATAGATCATGATCAATGTTTCTGGTTTCTGGTACCGGCAGACTAAACTAAAGCAGCCTTATTGTGGGTTGGAGGATAAATTAGGTGTATGCCTGGCTAAATAGATGAGTCTTTAGTCTAGACTTAAACTGAGTGAGTATGTTTGCATCTCGAACAGTGTTAGGGAGACTATTCCATAGTTTAAGAGCCAAATATGAAAAATATCTTCCTCCTTTTGTGAATTTTGATATTCTAGGAACAATTAACAGGCCAGAATTTTGCAATCGTAATGAACGTGATGGAATATAGCATGGTAGAAGGTCACTTAAGTACTGTGGAGCTAGACCATTAAAATATTTCTATGTAGTTAACAGAATTAAAAAATTTATGCAAAATTTAATAGGAAGTCATTGTAACGACCATAAAATGGGGCTAATATGACCATATTTCTTGGTTATAGTCAACACTCTGGCTGCTGCATTTTGAACCAATTTAAGTTTATTTATTGATCTTGCTGGACATCTTCCCAGTAATGCATTACAATAATCTAGTCTTGAGGTCATGAATGCATTTATTAGATTTTCGGCATCAGCAACAGAGAGCATTTGCCATAATTTAGCAATATTTCTTAGGTGAAAGAATGCTGTTCTACAAACATTGGATATTTGATTATCAAAGGACAGATTGGAATCAAATATAACACAAGTTCTTCACTGTTGAAGACGATACAACTGTACATCCATCGAGAGTCAAATTATATTTTAGCGGCATGTTTTTAGAGGTTTTTGGTCCAATAATTAGTACCTCTGTTTTGTCGGAATTGAGTAGAAGGAAATTTCTGGCCATCCAATATTTGATTTCATTGATGCACTCTGCTAATTTGGAGAATTGTTACATTTCTTCTGGTTTTGAAGAAATTTTTAGTTGGGTATTGTCGGTATAACAGTGGAAACTAATTTTACGATTCCTGATAACATCTTCCAGGGTAAGCATATACAAGGAGAAAATCAGAGGCCCTAAAACTGGTCCCTGTGGCACTCCATACTTTTACTTTTATTTGGTTTGAATGATTCCTCATTTACATAGACAAAGTGGTAGCGGTCTGCTAAATAGGACCTTAACCATGCTAATGCAAGTCCACAAATGCCAACATAATTATTTAGCCTATTCAAGAGAATGTCGTGATCTATCTTGTCTAAAGCAGCACTAAGATCTAAAGGCACTAGAAGTGAAATGCAGCCACGTTCAGATGATAAGAGCAAGTCATTTGTATCTCTGATAAATGCAGTCTCTGTACTGTGATGAGGCCTAAATCCTGACTGAAATTGTTCGTATGTACTATTTCTCTGTAGAAATTAACATAGTTGTGAGGAGTATTTTCGACATAAACAGGGGATTTGAAATCGGTCTGTAATCAGCCAGTTCTCCAGGATCAAGTTGTGGTTTCTTAATAAGCGGTTTGATAACTGCCATTTTAAAGTTACTTGGGACATGTCCTAAGGATAGCGAGGAGTTAATAATATTAAGAAGAGGTTCTGAGATTACAGGGAAGATTACAGACCAAAGTGTGTGTGTTGCCCATTGTATTACTCGAATCCGAGACAGTATCTACCAACTTCTCTTTCTCACTGACCTCCAATAGCATTTGGATGTGTGTATCTAATTCATTAACCTTCTCTGTCAACCTGACTAATTCCTTACATTTATCACATGTGAATCCCACATTGCTGATGGAAGAAGCTATAGTAAACATGTGACATGCAATGCAGGAAGAAATAACATGAGCGGATACCATTACTTACCGCAATTGTTTGTTTTTGTTGTTGTTGTTGGTTGTTCCTCAGCGGTAAGGGTTTGAGATTGATGTGAATCCCTCACGCAATTGTTTATTGTTATGGTTGTTCTTGATAAGTGGTGCTTTGAGGTTGATGCAATAATCTGTGTAACATCGAGGAGAAAAACGAGTGTGCGCTGTAAAATGTGCGCAGTTTTTCTAAAAATAGAAAGCAGATGCATGTGTAAAGTGTAAGCAGTTGAATAACGATAAGACAATAATGTGGGGGAAACCGGATGCTTGCTGAAAAATGGCAGATGTTAAGGTGTAAAAGATGAAAACCGATAGATAAGCGATGCTAAAAAAGCTAGAAGGCTACAAACACAAACCCAGATGTGAGCTAGGTGCCAGCAGCAAAAGGTAAAACACACACTGATGAAAAGTAGACAAAAAGCAGAAAAACCCGAAACTGACAAAGGATAAAACTATGAACGTATGAGTATAAGAATAAGCAATGCTTAGCATGCTACAAACACGTGCAGCATGCCATCAGCCACAGGAACAGCCCTAGATGTTGCGACAAAACATACAAAAGAAAAAAGAAAAATTAAAAGAACTTTGGACGTTATTTTCTCCAAAGACATTAGATGGCAAACATAACTGTTACAGCACCTTCCTAAACCCCTGTAGCACAGTACAAATTGTTTGAAATTAGGGAAGGAATTGATTTATTGATATAGCCTTTGTGGCATTGTACAGTAATCACAAATTTATGCATTTTAAATAGTTTTCATTATGGGTCCAAAATGACCTATAGGACAAAAGGAGAGTGCAGTTTCTTAAGACAATAGGAGGGTTAAATTACTAAACCCATATAAGACCCATATGGTTGATATATGGGTTAAAGTACTAAACCCATTTATCAACCATATGGGTCTTTTGTGTGAGTTTTCTTATGATTATCAGTCTTTAGTTGAGTCTGCCTAAAGAGGAGCGCATAGAGGACAATTACTCACAGTCTGATATCACTCTGAGGAACAGTGACTCGTATAGCCGGATAATTGGTGAGAGGCGATTTTATTTAAAATGACGATGCACTTTTCAGCTCACAAAAAAATAACCATACAGCATCAGACTGTTCTCAAACAGAGAAATAACAGCACAAAAAGCTTAAACAATGTGATTCCGATCTCTCTCAGCAAAAATAATGTGACCTTCATTTTTTGGGTGGACAGAAATTTTGCCTGAGTCATTGTGCTTTGCGTTTCAGCTGTGCTATAATAGTGTGTGCCTGCAGGGGTCAGATACACTGTCCTATCTAAAATCCCTCCTCTCCAGAGTTCCTGACAGCTCATGAACACACTGTGCTTTTAGTGCTGTTCTTGCAGCTCGGCCTGGCACACAAAATCCCCAACGGCAACTTTACCTCGGCAGAAACCACTTTACTACTTTCTTTTTTTAACTGATGAAAACCACATAAAGAATATCAGTTACTATATGATGTTCCATTTTTTTATTTTTAGAAACTCCATTTTTATAGTTGCAAAGTTCCATTTTAGGAAAAATGCTAAGGTTATCCGAAGGCTGTATTGCCAGTTTTCCATGTTTAATTATTGATCAGCTCTGTCAGCAAACTTAGGCCCTGACTCGTATCCATCTCTGCCTTTCCACTGGACACTTTCACTCTCGGACTGCCAGCTTTATTTTCAACAAAGTGCCATCATGCAGATTCACAGATATACAGACCAGCTAGTCCTTGAATGTGCAGCACTCTAAACAAACCAAAAGCTGTATTTAGTATGGTTTTCTTCAGTAGGATGTGGATGGGTACCACAGCACAGCTGCTCTCCCATAGAGAATGCCATTTGTGCACTGTGTTAAATGTTAAAGTCCACTGATGCCCCTTGATGTCATGTGCGAGTAATTCTCTCCCGGATTTCATCGGCTCTACTCAGCTGTCATGTCTATGCCACCTAAACCCACGTTAATAAAAATCTAATTGAAAGGATTTGAAACCGCGGTAGATCCAGTTACGTGGTCTGTGACATCCCCGCCTTGCTCTGAGCCTCTTGGTATGACCATATCCTTCATAACTGTTATACTGATACCAAATGTGTAAGTAAGGAGAGATGGAGATGGACTGTGCAATGGACAAAACGTTGTGACCATGCCCATATCATTTGAATGTGTTTATAATTGTTTGTGTGTGCGCATCCATGCTTGCTAACGAAGCAAGCTATTTCTACCTAAACAAACCTAATGTTTTGGTGTAACCTAATGTTTTCAGGTTGATGCAGTGATGTTAAATAATATATTAAAATAATCAGCCAGTTTAGCTAAGTAGTACCCATTTGATTGCTTTTAACAGTTTGACTCAAACCAAGGACTTAAAATCCTCAGACTAATTTATTAATCAAAGCTTTTGCTTGTCCTCAGGGAAATAAGTGAGGAAGTCACAGGCCATTGAATCCAATCTGAGGTCAACTGAACTGATGTGCAGCAGATGTTATAGGGTGTGTCATAATCTGTCTAAACTTGAGAGCTAATGACAGCTGAATACTGGAACTCTGACACATTTCTGCTTTGATCTGGTTTTGCTCTGTTATCGAACAGACATGTGGAAACCATTTGAATTATGCCGCTGGGTGGCTCTGCAGTTACATCGACGCAACTGGAATTATATGTGACGTTATATATTTATCTACATGAATATAGGCGTAAAGGTTTGTGGCAGATCCTGCAATTTCCTGTTGACATCGCTGATTTTGATAATTAGGACTCTAAATGCTTGGCTGCTGAGTTACGGGGTCTTTTGATATTGATTTGAAGTTTCTTTGCTAATTACACTGTCACTGTTTGACAAGGTGTGTGATAACTTTTAAGAGCTAATGACTGAATGCAGGACAGCAGGCATCCCACTCAGCTACATATGTCATGACGTTTAATGCTAGGCAATGCATTTCTCTTTAGAGCAACCTGCATGTGTGACTGACAGCAGTCACTCAACTTCAGTCTGTGCTAAACTGCTAATGTAGTACAAATTCATTTTAAAGTGCAATATTTCAACAGCAAACCCTGAAAACTGAGTTTCATCACATGATGATGCCTTGTTCCCTTCAGTTGACCAAACCCCACACTTTGGGTAAAAGACATACAGGTGGGTTGTTGTAATAGTGTTACAGGGCAAAATGTTTCAATTTATGCAAATACTTTTTGAGTAACGTATTACCATAATATTTAATCATAATACCACATCAGAGAAGTTTGCACTATTCACTGTTAATTTCAATCACATTTGGCCGTTTATAACATCTCAAGTATTCTATAAACAAAATGAATCTCAATTGTGATTGGATGAGCCAACTTTGAACATTCTTCATAACAAATCGGTTACCCCATTTAAGAAAAAAAAATTGTTTTATGGGGGGCTTTAGCCCCTGCAACGAGGGCTTTTTACCCCAAATACTATCCTTACAATATCCTCTTATTGGATAGTTATTGAAAAATGTTTGATTTAATCACCTTGAACAAAACTGAAATTACAAATAAGTAATTTGTCTCAAAATCTATATAAAAATGTCAGAGATTCTCGTTAGATTTATAAATATGCTCCATTTATTACTTTTTAAATGTTAGATCAAATTACCTTAAAATCAACTTTTGTGCATTGCACGTGAGGACCTAATGCATCAGATCAATTTGCAGTGCATAGTGACATACAGGTGTATAGGAAAGTGCTGTGGTAGTTTTTGTTTTATTTGTACTGTGTAGTATTTTGTATTTAAAATACAAAACCTGTTCTACAGCTAAAAACATCTCGCTTTAAAACTTGCTTTTGCTGGTTTCTGCTCATTGCACCTTGATGACATGAATTGAATTGTAAAATACACTCACTGAGATATTGACTATGGTCCTAATAAAGTGCCCAATATGGTCTTCTGCTGTTGTAGCCCATCTGCCTCAAGGTTCGACGTGTTGTGTGTTCTGAGATGCTATTCTGCTAACTACAATTGTACAGAGCGGTTATCCGAGTCACCATAGCCCTTCTGTCTTCTCAAACCAGTCTGGCCATTCTCTGTTGACCTCTTTCATCAACAAGGCGTTTCTGTCTGCAGAACTGCCACTCGCTGGATGATTTTGGTTTTTGGCATCATTCTGAGTAAACTCTAGAGACTGTTGTGTCTGAAAATCCCAGGAGACCAGCCTATCTGACACGGTCATGTCATGGTCCAAATCACTGAGATCACATTTTTCCCCCATTCTGATAGTTGATGAAAACATTAACTGAAGCTCCTGACCTGTATCTGTATGATTACATGCATTGCACTGCTGTCACACGATTGGCTGATTAGGTAATCACATGAATAAGCAGGTGTACAGGTGTTCATGATAAAGTGCTCAGTGGGTGCAAAAAAAAAAAAAAAAAAAGATGTCAATGTTTATGGTCATATTACTCAAACGGATTTTAAAAACAACCAAAGGGAAATTAGTAGCTAATCATTTCATGTGCATGGGGAGGCCATAGGTGATGAATGTTATGTTTCAATGGCATGATTTTGGTCCTTAAAGGAATAATTCATCCAAAAAAATGTTTTATCATCATTCACTCTTATCCCATCTCAAACTCGTATGACTTTCTTCTATTTTAATATTCATCTGTTTCTCACCCAAAGTGATTGCATCGATTCAGGAGACATATATTAAACCACTGGAGTCGTAAGATTAATTTTATGCTGCGTTTATGTGACTTTCAAAGGTCTGGCCACCATTCACTTGCATTGAAATGACCTACAGAGCTGAAATATTCTCCTAAAATCCTCGTTTGTGTTCAGCAGGAGAACGAAAGTCATACACATCTGGGATGACATGAGGTGAATGGTGTAATTTAAATTTAGATTTTTGGGTGAACTGTCCCTTTAAATGTTTGTAGGGAAATATTAGTGCTAAAACTGGAATTAATTTCCCCTCACATCCCAAATGGGCAGGTAAACTGCTGAAATAATGTGATTGGCGCTTTCACAAAACCAAACAACAGCGCCTCCCCAACTGTTACTACAGTCCGGTATCACTGTACTCTATGCGCACCTGGGGAACCGCGTAACGAGGCGCAGCATCTGCTGACGTCCGGGCATTACGCGCAGTCAGAGCATTCCCGTGTAGGTGCGTTTTCTCAGCATCATCACCGCGACATAAAAAGCGGAAGCCTCCCGGAAGATAAGAACATCCCTCCACCGAAAAACAGCGCAATTTTCTGGAATCTTCTTGTTGCGTGAACTTCCTATACAAACAGCCTGGGGTGTGACATACAGGGGTGCCATTGCTCTCCGGTGACAACTGGACTGTTTTTACACCATCCTGCTAAATAAGGAAGCAGGGCTGTCAGACATATGACCACCGTCCCGATTTGGGCGCTGCCAGAGTGCCCATCGCATCCCATGATCGCGAACAAGCCGTCCAATAAGGCTCAGCATGCGACCCCCATTTCAAATGTGGAGTGACAGCAGCGTCCCATCATCAGTTCAGTAGTGTTTGCGGCACGGGGCAGTTCTTCTGGTCTCTTGCAACTTTCTCTCTCTCTCTCTCTCTCGCTCTCTCTCTCTCTCTCTCTCTCTCTCTCTCTCTCTCCCCCTCTCCCCTCTCCTGATATGATGTCATGTAAGGATGAGGGTGCTTGCTGACGCGCGAGATAGGAATTTTGGCGAGTGGCATTCTCCACGACCTGAAGCTTAGGAGCTGCAAAACATGGTCACCACCTTCTCCACCACCACCACAAGTTGTGTCGCGCTCTCCCCCCGTTCTTCTGCTCCTCTCAGCTCGGGCCACCGACCCGAGGTCCTGACCTGCCTCGCTAAAATAAGCCTGCAACACCATGCCGAAGGAAGAAAAACAAGAAGAGTGGTATTTTTAGTGCCATTAATTTTGACCACGTGCCCCGAAGGTAAACCGGATGGCCATTGCGCAAAGGTTCCTCATCAGTATGTCCTGCGAGGCCAACGCGCAACACTGGCCAAGGACTGCTATTTTGCTCTTGGGATTGCTCATACTTGGGATCGTGTCCTCCAATCCGCTTCCAAGAATGACTAACAGTACAACTTTATTGGAGAAGCGATGGGAGAGCCTCTTCTCCCGGTCCATGCTGGGAATTTCTGGAGAGAAACCAGAGTCGAACTGGGAGAATGACTATTTGCTGGGCATCAAAAGAGTGCGGAGGTTGTACTGCAATGTAGGCATCGGGTTTCATCTTCAGGTCCTCCCTGACGGCAGGATAAACGGGGTTCATATTGAGAACCAGTACAGTGAGTGCATCCATCCATCCATCCATCCATCCAGAAATGACATGCAATAATTAACGGCACATAATCTGAGCGGAGCGCTCCATTACGACGAGCTTTATTCTTTATATGTAACACTTGTGTGCTCGCAGAGTCAAGTGTCTTTAAGGCAAAGACAAATCTATTAAAAAACACAGTATCCCTTAGTGCTAAATAACTGTCCTGGGCTTAAACATGTCATGAATTCTGGGACGGATATAGAAGCCAACTTATTTTTACACCGGCTCCTTCTGCGGCCCAGAAACGTTTAGAACATGCACGCCTGAAAGTGTGAGTGATGTTCATCATATGGATGATGCGAATGAATAATAATGTTGTGCGCATCCACCTGCAGAGGTTCCACCCACCGCATGCCTTTTGTTCTGACGCTCGCTTTTTTGGAGCACCCGGAGCCGCTTGATTTTGTGTAACGTGGTTTTTCTGTTTGATTAGGTCTCATTGAGATTTCCACTGTGACCAGAGGAGAGGTTAGCCTGTACGGTGTGAAAAGCAAGCTGTTTGTCGCAATGAATAGCAGAGGAAGGTTGTACGGCACGGTAGGTGTGCGCAACTGTTTCCTTTCATTCCTGCCTCCTCTTAATTCATTGGCTGTGCATCCCTGAAATCCAACATTGATTGTGTGTAAAACAGCTCTTGTTTCTCAAGATTGGTTGTCCTATGTTCATTTATAAGTAATTAATGATCCATGCATTTTGCACGTGAGGCTGCCGCGCGACTAATAACAATGGCACTGCCGCACGTGCATAGAGTGCATGGAAGTGCGCTGCATTTAATTATTCATACGTTATAATGCTCTCTGGTTTGTTGAACCAAGACATTTGCCACAGCTGTAATGCTATTGCAAATTATTATTAAATGCATTACATGGTGCATTAGATTCCAGGCACAGTGCCAAAGACCAGCGGCTCAATTGCGAGCACGGGCAAAGGATTATTCCAATAACTCACATTAAGGCTATTAACAAACGCCTCGGTCTGTTTCAGTATGCTAGGTCATCGATAATATTGGTAGTTTTATTTATCAGAAGGAGTAGTCGCATGTGCATTGGCACAAAGTCTCAGGTAATGTATAGTTGCTTACTTCAGAGCATCTATAATGTAGGCAAAAGTAATTCATATATATATGATTTATCTTATTTTTCAGTCACACTTTTTATTTGTGCATTGTTTTTTAGTATTTCTCAGTACTTATTGATAATATAACTATACTGAGAAATACTAAAAAACAACGTGTGCCTGGTTTGAACCTGATTGTATTTACACATCATTTATCAGGACTATTATAAATTATTAATAGTTTCATAATTAGCAGTATGCGTCATTGTATTAATTATGTAGAAATTAACATGGTCCACTGTGATGTAAAATGATACCCAGTGTATTAAAGGGATAGTATATAAATAATAAAGTTAGACATAAAGAGTCTTGGCAGAAGTTTTGGATAGGTGTGATAAGCGCAGTGCTACATTTATTGGTCCCTCGAGGCCTGTTGGTGGATGACAGCTCTATCCAAAAACTGCAGTGAGTTACAACATAATCTCCTGGAGAAGAACTGATAAAGTAGAAATACTTCAGAGCAACAAAAAAAACCCCTGCTGATTATTATTAGACCTTTATATCAAGTTTTATAAGTCAATTGTTTTGATGGTCAAGTGGAATCTGGCTAAGCACTTTCCAGTGAATGCTGGTATTCACATATCCTCTCTGGTCCTCCTTTCAGGCTACCTTTAAAGATGAATGCAAGTTCAAGGAGACCCTGCTGCCAAATAACTACAATGCCTACGAGTCCTCTGTTTACAAGGGATTCTATATCGCTCTCAGCAAACAAGGCCGAATGAAGAGAGGCAACAAGGCCACCACGGCCATGACGGTCACCCACTTCCTCCCTCGAATATGAGCAGACTCTTGCAATAATTCTTCATTTGCACTGGTCTCCCGAGAGATTTAAAAAATGACTTATGGACATACAAGGAACTGCAAGAATGTCACCATAGTAGTACTTATTCTTTTTTATATGTATATTTGGGCAGGTCAGCTTTTTATTAGAATCTCGGAATATGCTATCCATTGCTGCTTGCGTATTTTATATATGATTCATTTTGGATGTGGAGGCTCACATAGCCTTTCTTTCTGTAGTCAGGTGCTTGCCAAGTAGGAAACAGACTCTGGGGTGGATGACGGAAGTCCTTGGATTTTTACCGTGAAATTACAGTTTTATTACCTCAAAGAGCTACCTATATGATTTCAAAGGGTGCATGAATGCTTGTTTATTTTTAGTTCTGAGCCGAGACAAGCATAATGAGACCTTGTTTTTGTTTTTTTGTTGTTTTTTTTCTGTTTTCTCATGCTGTGGGATTTTGTGAGCACTTGATCTCTCTTGCATTCCCAAACGCCGCCCCTTTAACATGCATGCTCGGAACGCCCCAGGGCGTCAGAAATAGGGCTGATATGTTTGCCAGGGCCCCTCGGGGACTCTCCCACGAGGCCCCCGGAGAGGGGGGGTGGGGGAGGGGTGTGCATCTCTGCTTTATTTTACTTTTCTCTAATTAGAGAACGCCGTGTCTCACTTTGAGCTCGTACGAGAGTGACTCATTGACACTAATCCAAAGGCTGCACTGTCATCTCTGTAGCTCAGCATCTTCTGTTGTCTATGAAGTGGTTTGGAAATGAGGTGAAACATTATCATTTCACCCTATATGAGCTTAGAGGCTGTAGGTTGTATTTGTTGACTAGACTTTCTTATGTTTTTGCAATTGAAATGAATCTTTTTGTAAAGAAAATACAAAAAACATGCAAAAAAAAGAAACACAAGATAACTACAGGGGAACTGATGCAAGTGCACACTAAAAATGATTCTGCCCACAAACTTAGACTTGGCTGGTTAAAATGTACTACTGCTTATCAAAAGAAGCACTTGAAAAAGCTTTAAGCATCGCTGTGAATGAGAAAGTCTTCTAAACCAATGAAAATACTGTAAATACTGACTGTGCACTGATAAAGTCCAGTAGGTCGGAGCTTTATCGCTTGTTTCTAAAGGCAAAATGTGTTTCAGATTGCACACTGCCATCAGCGATGGTATCTGATTCAAGGGGATACGTGCAGTATATTTGTTTATTTTTGCTTCTGGTGAAAGTGTGAGTGCGTGTGCACCTGTCCATGTGGATGTCTGTGTGTGAGTCCTGGTAAAGGGGGCAGTGTGTTGTGTGTCAGGGCTCTTTCCTGTTGCTGCAGAGGCACTGCAGTGGCACTCAGCTTTGCTGGCTTTGCAGCTGCTCTATGCAAATGTAATTACAGGGCAGATGCCGAGTGGCATCCAAACTGAGGGACAGTCACTGTTTTTTATGATTTCGGTCTGTGTGCCTTTGTTTGCATCAATCTCTGTCACCAAATGTTGCCCCACCCTGGAGAGACTTTTTCTTTAAAGGGAACTGGAAAGGAATGACGCTATTTTAGAAAGACTTATGGGACAACATAGCCTGGTTGTTTGTTCAATCCGTTTGAAGTATGTGGGTCCTAGGGGGTTGAATACCTGAGCAGAGGCCACGTGGTGGCATCTAAAAAAAAGCCGCAGTGCACAGAAACCTTGAAATTCCAGTAGAAGCACAGGGGTTCTTTCCGGTTTTCCATCCAACTTTAGTTCATGGTCATAGCCATGCAAAGACTTCTAGGAATAGTTCACTTAAAAATGAATATTATAAAACTATTTATTCACCCTCATGTCCTTCCAAACATGTTTACTGTTATTTTTCTGTGAAACCCTAGTGAGCGGATTTTTGAAGAATCTTCATACAGCACGTGACCAAGTCTGTCAAGCTCCAAAAATGACAAAAACACCCTAAAAGTATCATAAAACTAGGCCATATGAATTGTGCAAAAAACTTGTGAAAGCCATCCAATAGCTCTTTATTCACTGAAAATCTTCAAAGCCTCAAATCTCATTTGAACACTTGCGTTTTTCCAACGTAGTCTTAAGACAACTCGCAATGATTCAAACATGATGATGAAATATACAATATTGTATGGCTTTTTTCGTGTGAAAAGATACAACTTATGAATCCGTTTCCATCTAGTATTATGATCACTAGTGATCCGATCACATGTGGTCAGGTGAGACACATCGCTGTTTACATCTTGTTATTTAAATGCGTCTCCTGTGACCACTTGTGTTAACATTTGGAGGGTAGGGTCTCTGTTTCATGACAACATACATCAATCCCTATGCTACTGTGTTACTGCATGATATATAAAGTGCAACAAAGTCAGAAAAAACAAAGCGCGGAAAAAATGATGTGGTTGAAATGTAATCTAAGCACAAACGCAACATGTCAAGCAGAATTATCCGTTATTTTAGTGGATTACCTCCATTAAAGGAGATTTAGGTGTTCATGCTTGTCATCTGTGTTGATATCAGACGCACTAAAGAAGATCTGTGAAGCTCCCGTGATGCGTATGTATCCGCTTTTTAAAATGTTCAGATTGGACAGTTATTTCCTTTTTTTAAAGCTGCTCGTAAACTCTTGTTTTAGCGCTGCGATTGATTGACAGATGAGGGGTGGCGCTTCACTGCTGCTGAGACGCATACAGGATGGATTAGGGTGTACCAGGGCTGGACAATATCTCAAATATTTACAATATAATCGATACCATTTTGCTGACTATGTAAAATTTACAAATATTGTGAATATCACGAGGATTTTAATGTGCTTTCGGTTTGCCATTATGTTTCATAAAGAGCTCATCAGTATACTAATTTCACGATCCTTCAGGGCAGCACAATTAATGAAAATAACAAAAATGGCTCATTGATCCTCAAAAGGCTGTGATTTAAAAACAGATAAACTGTGTGTGATTCAGAACAAACCGGTGACACTCTGATCTGTGTGCACGTGCATGGCGGCCAGGGCTGGACTGGGAAGAGAAATCGGCCTGGGATTTTACATAGCGAATGGCCCAAAAATGGGGGGCTGCATAACGTCGGTTATGTGGTCAGTTCTGCATAACGCGGCTGCTCATTTTAGCTTATTATATTCGGCCCATTTCACAGCCCGCTCGGTTCTCCCAATGGCCAGTCCGCACCTGATGGGCCCAAAAGTGTGTCGGCCCACCGGGAAAAAGCCCGGTATGCCAGATTACCAGTCCAGCCCTGATGGTGGCGCTCTCAGATCAGTTCATGTGCATTGTGAAATCAAAGCAAAGCAGATTCAAGCATTCGCGCAATTCGAAAGATTAGTAACAAGATATTATACAAATCTTCGAATGTGGCACCGTATAACAGAAGAGTAGATTACAGCATTTCAGGAAATGCAGAACATTGTAAACCGTCAAATACTCATTGCCCTTTCTGTGGTGAAATAAAAGCTCCTTGTGAAGTTGAAGTAAATACGACAGCACTTTCTGTGTCAAAATAAAAGCCCCAGGTGGAGGTAAACAGGACAGAAATATATTACTTTTGCAATGCAAATCTAATAATCAGAATAATAATGATAATTCAGAATTACATGATAATAATCATCCTGATGTGTCCCACAGTAATAATTTAGTATTATGCA
Source organism: Xyrauchen texanus (assembly GCF_025860055.1). Taxonomy (NCBI): domain Eukaryota; kingdom Metazoa; phylum Chordata; class Actinopteri; order Cypriniformes; family Catostomidae; genus Xyrauchen; species Xyrauchen texanus. Next base: position 24,082,302 of record NC_068320.1, on the reverse strand, counting down.
ACGTTCAACTGGGGCTTCAAAAATAAGTAATTGAAGTAGCTTTGCACAAACATTTGAAGGTAAATAATGCTTTTTATTAAGCTACTATGTATCATTGTATATGCATTCATTCTCCCATGTGTTTTTTTTATTTATGAAAAATTAATTATTATATTTTCATTTAACGTCTTTAAAACATTGGCTACAGTGGCTGTTTGGATGAAACGATGGTTCCTCTGATTAAACACTTTTGAGCCATTTTAGAGCAAATACATAATTACCACATATATATCGAACATAGTAAATTAACTGAAAAATATAGAGATATATATCACCCAGCACTAGCGTTTACCCTTCAAATGTGATGTGGACACATGCGATTTTGACCACATTTGTATGTGGTTTCTGTGATCTGATCACAAAACAGTTTAGACCTGTATTTAGGGCTGACCACATGTGATCGGATCACCCGAAACGCATCTTAATACCAGCTGGAAACGGGGTCTTAGACCAATCAACAACCCGAATTTCAAATTGATACAATACAGGCACCAAATTTTAGCTAGCCTCCTATCCAACACTTATCAAAGCATCTGTGAACAAATTTGGTTACTCATTCTATATTTATTTATTTATGTAATACAAAGGACTATTGTATGCAAATAACCTGTGATACGCTTCCTTCCTCTCGTTCCAAACTCTGATGTATTCTGTCTTCTATTGTACAATGGGAAATTATTTTGGTTTATGGTTAATGGCGTTATGGTTAGGTTTAAGTTTGGTAAATTCAGGAAATTTGAAATAAATTTTTTTTTTGGTTTGTTTATTTTTCTCTATGAAAGTAAATGTCGTACGTTTTGTGATTTCGCCATCTCGTACTATTATGATTTTTGTAGATTGTCTGCATTTTTTGTCCTTTTTTGGAGCTTGACAGCTATTGCCACTATGAACTGTTCTATGAAAAAGAGCTGCATGAAGGTTCTCCAAAAAAAAGAAGAGCATAGATGTTTGGAACAGCATGAGGATGACTAAATAATGATATAATTTCATGTTTGTGTGAACTATTGCTTTAACCGAGGGTCAAAATGGTCTGGTCTGTGTGCCATCCTGGATCTTTAGTGGAAGTCCAAGGCAGGTTCATATTGTTCAGTGAGTTGTTGGTCTGGATTATGTGCTCTCTCCTGCTCAGTTTAGCTTTTTCTGTGCAGTGTGCTAACAATTTTTGAGGGTCACCATGAATGTATAATCTCCTCACTTGATTGCATCTACGTGTTGGGCTGACTCCTTTATGAATGAATATATCAGGATGCAATGACATGATACTTCAGAAAGAAAAAGGCAAAATTATTTCTGGCCTCTGCCAAGCAGCTTGTTCTGTGGTCTTGATATGTGAAGAAATGTTTCAGCATTCAGTAATTGCTTTTACATTAGCACATTTCTCATCAATAATCCTTTGGGGTTTTACAATAGTGCCATCAAGGGTAATATTACAACTGATGTGCCTCAGAATTCATTGCACTGTGAGTACCAATGAGACTTACACACTCACTAAAACACATTCATAAGACGTATATGTAGGTATTTACAATCAACAATCACAGCTTTTCATAAACGAGTCTGTTGTAAGTAGGTAATTTAATTAGGAACCATGAGTGATGGGCATAGTCTAAACCATTTGCAATAATATTTGTTTAGATGAAGGGTGAGGAGAAGATTTTTTTATCTAAGGCTACTTGATGTAGAGTCAGATGAGCTGTTTCTTTACTATTTGTGAAGACATGATCCTTGTCTGTGAAGAATGAGTGATGTGCGTGAACATTCGGGAATCGGAGCCATCTCAAATGCTGATGTCGCTTGGATTTATAACAACAGCTGTAAAAATGTTTATTGGGTATAGAATATAGACACCAGTTTCCTGGTAGAAGCTGGAAGCTCAAGTTTATGAGAATAACGTATGTGCACATGCATGACTGCAGGCTTCATGTTTTGGAATCTTTGGAGCTATGAATGGCTTCCTTTTTTAGGGGTGCGGCATTAATCATTTAGTGTCACTTCTGGTGTGTTTTTATGTCACTACCAAACTACGTACTTTTGGTTAAAAGGTAAACACAACTAAAAAGGAAATGACAGTGATATCCAATTTCAAATAGACTCATGCACTGAACCACAACCACAGAGCACCTGATAACAACAACAAAACTATTGATAAAAAATAACAAATAGTTATGATTTATTTATTAATACTCTGTTCATATCCAAAATATTTTCCTGAAGAATCGTTTAATAATAGGCTGCAGTTGTCACTCTGCATGCCAGTAATATTTGCGCTGTCCAAGATTTTTTGGGTTGTGTGCTTTTCTCTCTTTTTGGAAGTTCTGTACTCTCTCTGAACACATCACTCACCCCCTGCCTTAGTTATGATTTATTGCAATGATTATGTGACAGTAGGAAACAAAACAATCACTGATGCTATGTATGAAAACATATATTTGTTCTTTTATTTTTCTACGTATGTGCTGTGCACAGCAGTTTAATCATATTCCTGTTGATAATAAAACTTAAAAGAACCTTTTTCTTTTCTTTTTTGTTTTTTTGTTCTTTTATTTCATGTGTCTGTGTATTTGTTTCTCACTTTTTCATTATGCTGAATGTAGCAAGTATAGTGAGCCATCTTGGTCCTTGGTTGGACAAAGTGTGCCCAGAGTTGATTCTAGAACATTTTTGTAGAAACAACTTTCACTCTCAATCATGCTGTCAGGATGTCACAATCATACAGGATCATTTATACAATATGATACAGTTAAATAAACTACTTGCAACTAATTCATAATCTTCTTTCCTGTCATCTTTTTTTTTTTTTTTTACATTTTCGCTTCTTTCACTCGAGGTGAAAAGTTCATAAATCCAATCTCCTGTTTTTCAGATAATAAAAAGCAACCATATGACATCCATTAAACAGTTAATTAATCTTTCATTGTTTAATTAACTAATAATACTATCAAGCATTTACATGAATGTTCTTGTCAGACTATCACGTGCCTATATTGTATTGTATAATCAGATGTAATTAAAGGAATTTTCCAGGTTCAATCAAGTTACGCTCAAACGAAACCATTTGTGGAATAATGTTAATTATCACAAAAATTTTTTTTTTACTCATCCCTCCTTAATTTAAAAAAGCAAAAACGAGGGTACAGTGAGGCACTTACAATGGAAGTGAATGTGGACAATTTTTGGAGGGATTAAAGACAGAAATGTGAAGCTTTATCATTTTATAAAAGCACTTACATTAAAATGAATAATTATTGAATTATTTGAGATGTAAGGTTGTTTAAATCATAATTGTTAGTCATTTTAGGGTTTGTTGACATTACATCGTCATGGCAACAGTGTTGTAAAATTGGCTGTAACTTTACAAAGAAAAGGTTAGAAGTGAATATCACATACGAATATTGTTTATGTCTTGTGTCTATACTTTTAAAATGGTGAGTATTTTAGCATTTCCAGATTGGCCCCATTGACTTCCATTGTAAGTGCCTCACTGTAACCCAGATATTTGGAAAGTCGTTTAGTACATCAACTTTGTACATGACACAAGTAATGTTTCCAACAATTGTTTACAGACAGATTGTTTCACTTTTAATTGACTATATCACAATTTCAGTGGGTCCGAAGTTTACATACACTAAGTTAACTGTGCCTTTAAGCAGCTTGGAAAATTCCAGAAAATTATTATAAAGACAATTAGCTTCTGATAGGAGGCAAGACTACCTTCAAACTCGGTGCCACTTTGCTTCACATCATGGGAAAATCAAAAGAAATCAGCCAAGACCTCAGAAAAAAAAAACTGTGGACCTCCACAAGTCTGGTGAGCAATTTCCAAATGCCTGTATGTACCACCTTCATCTCTACAAACAATAGTACGCAAGTATAAACACTATGGGACCCCGCAGCCATAATACCGCTCAGGAAGGAGACTCATTCTGTCTCCTAGAATTGAACTTAGTTTGGTGCGAAAAGTGCAAATCAATCCTAGAACAACAGCAAAGGACCTTGTGAAGATGCTGAAGGGAGGAAAGGATTTGTTTCCATTAATCATGGTATAAATATTGAGGGTTTGTTCTTACTTGGAATCTACACCCCTGTAGACAAGTATCTATATCCACAGTAAAACGAGTCCTATATCGCCATAACCTGAAAGGCTGCTCAGCAAGGAAGAAGCCACTGCTCCAAAACCACCATAAAAATGCCAGGTTACAGTTTGCAAGTGCTCATGGTGACAAAGGTCTTACTTTTTGGAGAAATGTCCTCTAGTCTGATGACACAAAACTTGGTTCTGCCTGTAAGAGAAATGAGAGAAAAAAAATCAGCGAATATTAAAATACTTTAGTTCTGTCTGGAGCAATGGGCCAAAATTCCAGCAGCTTATTGTGAGAAGCTTGTGGAAGACAACCCAAAATGTTTGACCCTAGTTAAACAATTTAAAGGCAATGCTACCAAATACTAACAAAGTGTATGTAAACGTCTGACCCACTGGGAATGTGATGAAAGAAATAAAAGCTGAGATAAATAATTCTATCTACTATTATTCTGACATTTCACATTCTTAAAATAGTGATCCTAACTGACCCAAGACAGGGAATGTTTCTACGATTAAATGTCAGGACTTGTGACATATAAGTTTAAATGTATTTGGCTAAGGTTTGTAAACTTCTGACTTCAACTGTATATGTATATTACAATCCAACATTTTAAGGTTATATAAAAATAATAAATAATATGTATGAATAAAAAATATGTATATAGGATAACTAGTTTGCATTAAAAACAGAGTTTAAATTGAATTTACAATGTATAATAAAATGCATAAACTACACACTTGGGAGTTCATTTATTATTATTATTATTATTATTATTATTATTATTATAGTGTTTAAAGTTATTGCGCCTTTATTGTCTGAAATAAATGAGGCACATGCTCCCTCTGCTGGCCAACATGAGGAAGTTCAATATGTGTTCAGATGGAAGCGACAATTGATTATGTAAACTAGTCCAATAATAATAATAATAATAATAATAATAATAATTAGATTAGAGGGTCCTAAATACAAACTTGAGAAAACCAAATGGTTCCAAAATAACCATTCAATAATGAACCGAGAGAAGTCTGTCTATTCCAAGTTGTTTTCTGTTCATGAGTGAAGTGTGGGCACAATAAAGTCTTATTTCTGCAAAATTGACAAAGATAAACTAATTATGGTTTACCGGTCAATTACTTTCATAACAAACAGAAGGTGGGCATGATGCAGGCGCCCCCTCACATCCTCTGGCTCCGGGGGCGAGTCAGTGTTGCGTAAAGGATGGCATCGAGGAGTGGCACAGGATGAGTTTAAATAGCTGCGCTCGCAAACTTTAACACAACACAATTCAGTTTTCCAAACTGATTTTTATGCGCGCTGTGAAGATGCGTTGCGCACTTTCCAACCTGCAAATGCTGCACTCCTCTCTTCTTGCATTGTGGCTCACAGCTCTCCAGGGATTCAGACCTGCGGATGCTGCTCCCAATCCTTCTCCTCTCCTGGGCTCCAACTGGGGGAACCCGCGAAGATTCATCCACCTCCAGACCACTTCAGACTTCAACAACTTCTACTTGGAGATCAGTCTGAACGGACACGTGCGCAAAACTACAAACCGAGGCTCCTACAGTGAGTACACAGTTCTTAATAAAAGGGAGGATGATATTCAGGGGACAACAAATATTATTATTATTATTTTTTTTTTAAATCTTCATATTTTATTTGTTTAATCCTATTTGCATTATTTGAAACAGGTGTAATATTATTAAAAGCGGAGAGCAGAGACCGTCTTGCAATATTTGGGGTCAAAAGTAACCGATTTTTGTGTATGGATGCAGGAGGAACTCTTTTCACATCTGTAAGTACCTATTCATCCTGAAAACAAATAATATGAGTTGAACTTAAGGGGATAGTTCACCCCAAATTAAAAATTGTCTCATCACTTACAATGTAACATGACTTGTTTTTCTTCTGCGGAACACAAACGAAAGATATGTTGAAGGATATATGATGTTTTTGTTCCATACAGTGCAAGTCAATGGGGTCCAAAAAGGACAAAAAGGCAGCATAACTGTAATCAATACGAATTGAGTAGTTTAAGATATGTCTTCTGAAGCGATAGGATCAGTTCTGGGTGAGAAGCAGACCAAAAATGTAACTCATTCACTAGTTCTTTGGCCGTTCATGAGAGAAGCTCTTTTGATTTTGGGGTGAACTGTTCCTTCAAATACACCAAGAGGGGCTCCAGTGCCTGTTATAAATTGTCAAACATTCTGTTGGGACACTCTTTACAAGTTACAGCACAAATGCATATTGGAGGCATAGTAGTAAGCGTAAAATGTAAGTTCAACTATAGCTTTTTGTTTTTAGTGCTTGTTCACTTATTTGAACCTCATTTTGCCCCCTAGACTGTCTGCAACAAGGAAGACTGTCTTTTTCATCACAAACTTTTGGAAAACCATCGCGACGTGTACTACTCCACCAAGCACAGCATGCTGCTAAACCTGGATGGGGCTAAACAGGTGTTTACAGCCGGCCAAAATCTCCCTCAGTCTTCTCTCTTCTTATCAGAGAAGAACACGGTTCCACTAGAGCGCCTTCAGCACCGGGAGAGGAGAAACCGGCAGGTGAATCCATCAGACCCACTGAATGCGCTCCGGAACGGAGAGGCATCAGACTCCAGAGCAGTTCAAGAGGACGATGGGGACTTTGACTTCGAACCATCAGAAGGTCGCAACATCTCCAGAGAAACCCTCATTTCCCCTTCCGATGATGACCCTTGGGATCTCCTTCATGAAATGAGCCCCAGCAGCCCTCGGATCTCAGGAGTTGTCGGATAATGTTAATCATTCTCCATGGAGTGACTGTGACCCGTCGCTGGTTTAAGTTAAAGAGAGTGGCACCAGAATATTTTCCATTACAAATAATAGCTTTTAAGGACTTTTATATCTTCAGACTCTAGAATCTGTATCCTACAAACCTGCACATCTGAAAAACAAGTCGAACAACTCACTTAAAAATAGTATATATATATATATATATATATATATATATATATATATATATATATATATATATATATATATAAAAATTTACTGATGGATCCTGAAAACAATAATATAAATGTTTTAATAAAAATCTTTTTTTTTTTTTTTTACATATATTTATAATTTTTTTCACCTGCCAGCCTAAATTTGTCACTGGTGCTGGACACCACCTGTGGACAACAATTGTCAACCTAAAAAGTATTTATTTATTGAATTACATATAAATGTTTATTTATGGTATTTATATGGATGCTTGGAGTGTTAGGTGTGCAGGAAAATGTTATATTACCCATTTTGCTTGTTTTAAACGATATACATAAATTAAAAATGGTTTCTTGTTTAAAGAAAATGTTGTTTTATTTCTTTGCTTCTCAGTGAACCTTAGATCCATCTCTTTAGTTCATCCCATGTGTTATCTGTGGGTGCTGCCCTGTTGTGGCTGGACTGGACTTTATGATTTGTTTAAAAGGAAACAGCTGGTTAGCTGGTTTAACATTGACCTTGTCATCCCAGGCGCCTGTCATTAGAGGTGAACACTGAGAATCAATCTGTAACATCAGTCTGGTTTCCAAACTAAGAATAAACCTTTGCACATTCTGTTTTTGTTTCCCATCTCAAAGGCAACACTCTTTGGTTATTTTGGGGAAAAAGGAAGGGCCTCACACACAACCAGCCTTTAAGTTACAGTATACTGGGACTTGCTTACAGGAAAGCTCTGAAGTAAAATAGGAGATAGAATATGATTTTGGAGCAACATGTTTTGAATTTATAATCATAATAATATTTTTTTGTTTGATCTCTCGAACATTTTGTAAAAAAAGAAATGGTACCCAGATTGTACATAAGCACCGCCATCAACCCCATGTATGACAATATATAAGACATATATATATATATATATATATTTATATATCTCAAAATAAAAGAAGGAAACAACATACACTCACTAAAAACTTTTTATATTCTTATAACTTTGGCAAAATATTGACATAATATTAGTTATTATTTGTAATATGCTAACAACCGTTTTAGGTGTAACCCAATTACAAAGTAATTTTTTACTTTACTTTTTACTTTTTAGTACAAAATGTAGTGTAAAACGTTACATGTAAAATTATTGTAATCAGATTACATTTACTGACACAATTAATTCAATTACTTTTAAGTACATAGGGTTATAGGGTTATGCTTATTTCTAATATATTATATATATATATGGTACCCTAACGAGTCATTGTGAAGGAGAAATGTGAGATATTGAGTGTATGACTTGTGTGTAACATTGAACAATAAATACATATAAACATATTTTTTTATTTTTTGAGTGGAAACGTTTTTTAGAAAGTAATTTAAAAGTAAAGTAATTAGTAATGTGATTACTTGTATTGAAGTAATTAATAAAGTAAAATGATTACGATTTTAGATAAATAATTAATAATTTGTAGTGGACTATTTTTAAGTAATTTACCCAGCACTGGCTAACAAACAATTAAAAAGCTTGGGCCTACAGTCATTTTCTATAATTGTTTTTTTTAATGCTTACATGTTCTCGTCACTTTTGATTATTTATCTTCTGAACAATAAATAAAATATTTGATAAATGAAATAAAATTATTTGCTTCAGCAATGTGCGTACTGAATAAAACTTATTAAAAGTAATATAACTATAACTTACTATAAAAAATATGAATATAAATAATGTATATAATCATAAAATAACTAAACGTATTTAGTTTTATTTAAACAAAGAAACAAACAAACTTAATGCGCGTGACAGAGTTCTAACTCCACGAAGACTTCAATTGCAGAATCTTATCCGCAGATTCGACTTTTATCTAAACTCACAAATAAATAGTGATCTTAGCGAAAGAGACTTGGTAGAAGTTTCACCAACAATAAAGACAATCTAAATAACGAGCATGTAAATAATTACAACATTATTGACAACTAATATATCGTTAAACTGAAGACGCGCTTTTGACGAATTGTAAATTCGTATAATTAAATCAATTTCTCCTCATTTGTTTTCAGGCGGGTTGCATGAGAGTGCAGCGGTTCACACAAAAACATGCGCAACCAACTTTGATGTCAAACTAGACCGTCTAACTGCCTATTATGCATTTTACAAACCGCTGTAGGGAAATAAAGCAGCAGTAGTTATAGGTGTTCATAGGCATACAGTGAGATTTCATTCACTCTTTTACTGATCTGGAGAATGGACCGACCGTCCAGGTTCGTATTATGAAAATTTTCCCAGATAAGTTCCTCACTTCAATGCAACATCTAAGCCTTGGATGGGAGTTGTCATATCACGTTGTCTTTGTGCTTGTTGCTGTATGCAGATGATGTTTATAATATGTATGTTCTTGTTTCTGCCATATTTGTTCCGATGTTTGTGCAGCACTGATTTTTTTTAACTGTTTTTGTGTATCTGTCAGCAGAAATAAAAAGGCTGTTAACTACTCATATTTCCAAGATGATGACGGTGAGAGATATCATTTAATTTCTGGATATGACTCTACACATGCTTAGAACTTTGTAGTGTTTACATAATCTTTCAGAATTAGTTGTGTACAGTTGTTGTTTTCTTGTTTTTAATGCAGATGAGGATTTCGCATGTGTGAAACCTCCTCCCAAAAAAGCTCGGGTAGTCATCAAAGACCCTGATTCAGAGGGAAGCCAAAAAACTACAAGTGCATCTAAAAATCGTGTTGTTGTTGATCTCACTGAGTCAGAAAACAGTAAGAGGTAACATCATTTAATACTATTAATTCTTTGTTTCCATGATTTCTTACCAAAGAACTTCACTGAAGATCCATTGCGTGTATTCTATAAAAACACCATTGATTACTGAATGTGATTTGATATTTTAGGGGGTCTCTGGATGATAAACTGTATGATAGGGATTTGGAGGCAGCTCTAACATTGTCATTGCTAGACTCTTCCATTAAAGAAGAGGGAGACTTTGCCACCAGTACAGGTATGTATTTAGTGACATGAATGTATTTTTTGCCTATTAGTGAAAAGGCTCCACTATAAAGTTGAAGTCAGAAGTTTACATACACTTAGGTTGAAGTCATTAAAACTATTTTTTTTTAACCATTCCACAGATTTCATATTAGCAAACTATAGTTTTGGCAAGTCGTCTAAGACATCTACTTTGTGCATGACATGAGTCATTTTTCCAACAATTGTTTACAGACAGATTGTTTCACGTTTAATTGACTATATCACAATTCCAGTGGGTCAGAAGATTACATACATTAAATTAACTGTGCATTTAAGCAGCTTGGAAAATTACAGAAAATCATGTCAAGCCTTTAGGTCAGTTAGCTTCTGATAGGCTAATTTGAGTCAACTGGAGATGTACCTGTGGATGTATTTTAAGGCCTACGTTCAAACTCGGTGCCACTTTGCTTCACATCATGGGAAAATCTAAAGAAATCAGCCAAGACCTCAGAAAAAACAATTGTGGACCTCCACAAGTCTGGTTCATTCTTGTGAGCAATTTCCAAATGCCTGTATGTACCACCTTCATCTCTACAAACAATAGTACACAAATATAAACACTATGGGACCACGCAGCCATCATACCGCTGAGGAAGGAGATGCATTCTGTCTCCTAGAATTGAACTTAGTTTGGTGCGAAAAGTGCAAATCAGTCCTAGAACAACAGCAAAGGACCTTGTGAAAAGACCCCAAGCATACCTCCAAAGTTAGGCCATCACAAAGCCCTGACCTCAATCCGGCACATCTGAAAAAGCGTGTGTGAGCAAGGATGCCTACAAACCTGACTCAGTTACACCAGTTCTGTCCAGAGGAATGGGCCAAAATTCCAGCAATTTATTGTGAGAAGCTTGTGGAAGTCTACTCAAAAAGTTTGATCCAAGTTAAAAAATGTAAAGGCAATGCTACCAAATATTAACCTCTGTGTATATAAACTTCTGACACACTGGGAATGTGATGAAAGAAATAAAAGCTGAAATAAGTCATTCTCGCTACTAGTGGAGTGGTGGTGGCGTAGTGGCTAAAGCACAGGGCTGTTAATCAGAAGGTCACAGGTTCTAACCCCACAGCCACCACCATTGTGTCCTTGAGCAAGGCACTTAACTCCAGGTTGCTCCGGGGGGATTGTCCCTGTAATAAGTGCACTGTAAGTCGCTTTGGATAAAAGCGTCTGCCAAATGCATAAATGTAAATGTAAATGTACTATTATTCTGACATTTCACGTTCTTAAAATAAAGTAGTGATCCTAACTGATCTAAGACAGGGAATGTTTTCTATGATTAAATGTCAGGAATTGTGAAAAACTGAGTTTAAATGTATTTGGCTAAGGTGTATGTAAACTTCTGACTTCAACTGTATGTTATTATAATTATATATATTTTATTTCTGTGCCCTGCAGATGATCATGTCAAGTCTGAGCCTTTTCAAAGCTCACCACCTGCTCTAACACACTGCAGTGCTGATGTCAAAATTATAGGTAATAATGAATACTACTATTATATTTTTTACTCCGTGATAATACAAATTATTTAACTGTTTACTTAGAAATATAGTTTAAACAAATGGAGCCTTATTTGACATTTTCATATCAAAATAATTCTGTCAGTATTTTTAATGAATGTCTCCTCTTTGATCTTGTAGATGAAGGTCAGCCATGTCTAGATTCCCCTCCTGTTCTGTCAAACTGTAGTGTTGATGGCAGTAGTTTAGGTAATGCAGGTTTGTTTTAGTCTTAATCTGTCAGATATTAACTTGAGAAAAGCATCTGTTATAACAAAAGCCCTGTATTCTGATATTTTGACTGTATATGATCATATTTTGAAATGTGCCTCTGTGTTTCAGGGTTGAATATGATCAGCAGTATGCAAGCCTCCCCTCAAAATGTTCCCAAACAGATAAAAGCCTCTACGAAAGCAACAGAGCAGCAGAGAAAGCTGCTAAAGGGGGAGAAGGACTGTGGAGAAGATGAAGACTACCAGCCGCAAAACACACCAGGTTAATTTTAGTTAATGCATAGACCTGGACAGGGACCTTCATTGCAATAATGAAACCAGCAACTTTCTCTGCTACGTATTTCATGTAGTTTGTAGCACTACAGTTTTAGAGTTGTTCCTGTTACAGATTCAGAAAGCGATGCAGACTTCACCGAGAACGAAGAGAGTGAGGACGAGACGTTCACAGTGAAGAAGAAAAAGGAGAAGACTGTAAAACAAAAAACTGAAAAAAAGATCCCACAGGCAGCAAAAGACAAGAAAGAAACAAAGGAAAAAAGGCCGGTAAAAGCTTCCAAAGCAAAAAGCACAGGTAATGTTTTGTCTTCAGTGGCAACACTAGATGTTTCTAGTCTGAGTTTGTCATATTCTTTTTAGTAATTAATTTGTTTAATTGTTTTTAAATGTTCAGTGTGTACATGTTAGTTGATGAATTACAATCTGGTTTTAATCTCTTTGACAGCCTCCATATCACTGATTAGTCCAGCTGTTCCTGTGTCTGGACTAAAGAAGACCGCCACTTCTCCACCTCTATCTAAACCTGCACTCTGCTCCAGTCCTGCAGGGGGCAGATTGTCAAAGTGGAATCCACCTGGTGAGATTTATAGCTGAAATTAGGGATGGGCGATACCGCTTATTCTCTTTTCGATCCGATACCAAGTTCTTTTAGGCTAGTATCGCCAATATCGATCTAATAAATCGAATTTCTACGATTTGTTTGGATAAAATTATTAACTTAAATTATTACTTCCATTTTGTATATATTTATAGGCCTAAGCAGAAAATTATTAGGCTGCTTTGTTTACCTTTTAAAAATTTGTAAGTATAAGCAACATATAGAACCACAAAAGTAACCATAGATATTATTATATGGTTACTATTACTAAAACCAAGTTACCATATGGATACTAGAGTAAGACTGTAGTAAACTATTGTTAATTATATCAAAACCTTGGTTACTGCCAAAAACATGAAGAAAAAAAACATGGTTACTACAGTCGTGGTTACTAGTCATGGTTAATACAATATTACTGCAGTAAATCCATGGGTAGTTTTCATAAGGGTATAATTTATTAACGAGGATTAAAGATCATTGCCAATGTTTTAACACCTGAATTTAAATAAGCCTGTAAAAATGGTCACACAAGCCCATTATAATAAATGTAATATCTAGGTTTGTCATTACTTGGTGTGAATAACTCCCAGATGCAGTTTTTCTGTCATTACCTCAGGGAAGCACTGCCCCCTCTTTGAACGAGCGCTATGACTGAAAGGGTGAGCGCTGTCTGCTGGTGTATTTTAGCATTTTATCATAGTCACGATGAGCGGAAGAAAAAATAGTTCCAGTTGCCATGCAACAGTTCACTCATATAATGATTCTTTTCCACTTCAAAGCTTAAGAGATGCATTAATATTCATGTTATCTAAATAATAAGATCACTAGTTAAAAACCCGCTTCAGAATCAATATTTTAATGTGAGGATCGATATTCTTGATGCTACTTCAGTATTGGAAGCATCAACACTTTAGTATCGATCCGCCCATCCCTAGCATAAATGAATGAATGTGTTCATTCAGCTCAGAACAGTGATACAAGAGAACTTTCCCATGATGTGTGACCCTTTTGTAACCTCTCTCTAACTCCATGTCCAGGTCTGGTTGGCAGGAGTCCTGGTGCATCTCAGAATGCAGTTGTGAAGTCTCCTGGCCAGGGCCTGCGGTTAGGACTTTCCCGTCGTGCCCGAGTCAAACCCCTGCACCCTAATACCGCTGCTCACTAAACACACTTGTTTTATAGACACAATGTAATTGTTAACTGTGCAGCAGTCTTATCGAGGGGATGCTTGGTATTTTCCCCTCTCAAAGAGAATTTCTAGAAAGTCCATATTAAGATTATTTTTAAAGCTCTTTCATTCTTTATTCTATTTGTTACTTCTTTCTCACTTTTTGTTGTAAGATTTTTAAATGTGGTGTATTTATGTATTTTAGCCTTTTAAATATGCACAATGATAAACATTAAAGATTGAGGACATGCTCAGATTTGGACATGCTTCACTTTTCCAAAAAAATGAATATTTGGAAAGAGTTTTGTGTTGGCTCCTTATTATAGTTAAGGTATTTACAGTGATGGTATTTACTGTAATACTTGTGCATTGTCTCCCTCTAGTAACCAGAGCTGTGGGAACAATTAATAACCCTTTAATAACTAACTGTTTCAAAACATGATGATTTGCTGTCCTTGCTGTTTTGGTTACTTACAAGGTTTCTTAGCTTACAAGAGATCACCTCACTGTTCCCTGTAAAACTGTTAAAAGTGCTTTGCAAATAACCCTGATACTGCAATCCAGATCATCCACACTTTTTAAAGAGCAATCGCAAACAAAAAGCTTCTGACAAATCTGTTTACGTGGTATGAAATATTATTTAAGGAGGGGTTATTCACAAATTATATACAGTGCATCCGGAAAGTATTCACAGCGCTTCACTTTTTCCACATTTTATGTTAGAGTCTTATTCCAGAATGGATTAAATTCATTATTTTCTTCAAAATTCTACAAACAATACCCCAAAATTACAATGTGAATGAAGTTTGTTTGAAATCTTTGCAGATTTATAAAAAATGCAAAAAATCACATGTACATAAGTATTCACAGCCTTTGCCATGACACTCAAAATTGAGCTCAGTTGCGTCCTGTTTCCACTGATCAACCTTGTGATGTTTCTACAACTTGACTGGAGTACACCTTTGGTAAATTCAGTTGATTGGACATGAATTGGAAAGGCACACACCTGTCTATATAAGGTCCCACAGTTAACAGTGCATGCCAGAGCACAAACAAGCCATGAATTCCAAGGAATTGTCTGTAGACCTCCAAGACAGGATTATATCAGATTTTATTTTTCAGCGGCAGGAACTGGGAGACTAGTCAGGATCGAGGGAAAGATGAGTGCAGCGATGTACAGAGAAATCCTTGATGAAAACCTGCTCCAGAGCACTCTGGACCTCAGACTGGGGCGAAGGTTCATCTTCCAACAGGACAACAACCCTAAGCACACAGCCAAGATAACAAAGGTGTGGTTACGGGACAACTCTGAATGTTCTTGAGTGGCCCAGACTTGAACCCGATTGAACATCAGATCTGAAAATGGCTGTGCACTGACACTCCCCATCAAACCTGATGGAGCTTGAGAGGTCCTGCAAAGAAGAATGTGAGAAACTGCCCAAAAATAGGTGTGCCAAGCTTGTAGCATCATACTCAAAAAGACTTGAGGCTGTAATTGGTGCCAAAGGTGCTTCAACAAAATATTGAGCAAAGGCTGTGAATACTTATTTACATGTGTGGGTTTTTTATTTTATTTTATATTTTTTTATATATAAATTTGCAACTTGAATGGTTGATCTGTGCCTTTAGGCCATTGTAAATTAAGACTTGTCAATTGTGACTTGTTGTCATGCACTTTTAAAATGTCCTTTTTGAAATTTGCACTAAGAGTTATTTCCTTCATAATCATTCTCAGAATTTATTTTGAAAGAATTATGGGATTCTGAAGGGCCTTCCATAATTATTGCTTTGAGCAAATTCAAATGTTGATTCATGGCTGAAATAATAAAAACACATGCATGGCAAGAGAAATTTGATAACTTTTGTCACATCAATTAGATTTAGTAAATCTTGTAGATCATTTATATACACTAACCTAAAGGATTATTAGGAACACCTGTTCAATTTCTCATTAATGCAATTATCTAATCAACCAATCACATGGCAGTTGCTTCAATGCATTTAGGGGTGTGGTCCTGGTCAAGACAATCTCCTGAACTCCAAACTGAATGTCAGAATGGGAAAGAAAGGTGATTTAAGCAATTTTGAGCGCGGCATGGTTGTTGGTGCCAGACGGGCCAGTCTGAGTATTTCACAATCTGCTCAGTTACTGGGATTTTCACGCACAACCATTTCTAGGGTTTACAAAGAATGGTGTGAAAAGTGAAAAACATCCAGTATGCGGCAGTCCTGTGGGCGAAAATGCCTTGTTGATGCTAGAGGTCAGAGGAGAATGGGCCGACTGATTCAAGCTGATAGAAGAGCAACTTTGCCTGAAATAACCACTCGTTACAACCGAGGTATGCAGCAAAGCATTTGTGAAGCCACAACACGCACAACCTTGAGGCGGATAGGCTACAACAGCAGAAGACCCCACCGGGTACCACTCATCTCCACTACAAATAGGAAAAAGAGGCTACAATTTGCAAGAGTTCACCAAAATTGGACAGTTGAAGACTGGAAAAATGTTGCCTGGTCTGATGAGTCTCGATTTCTGTTGAGACATTCAGATGGTAGAGTCAGAATTTGGCATAAACAGAATGAGAATATGGATCCATCATGCCTTGTTACCACTGTGCAGGCTGGTGGCGGTGGTGTAATGGTGTGGGGGATGTTTTCTTGGCACACTTTAGGCCCCTTAGTGCCAATTGGGCATCGTTTAAATGCCACGGCCTACCTGAGCATTGTTTCTGACCATGTCCATCCCTTTATGGCCACCATGTACCCATCCTCTGATGGCTACTTCCAGCAGGATAATGCACCATGTCACAAAGCTCGAATCATTTCAAATTGGTTTCTTGAACATGACAATGAGTTCACTGTACTAAAATGGCCCCCACAGTCACCAGATCTCAACCCAATAGAGCATCTTTGGGATGTGGTGGAACGGGAGCTTCGTGCCCTGGATGTGCATCCCACAAATCTCCATCAACTGCAAGATGCTATCCTATCAATATGGGCCAACATTTCTAAAGAATGCTTTCAGCACCTTGTTGAATCAATGCCACGTAGAATTAAGGCAGTTCTGAAGGCAAAAGGGGGTCAAACACAGTATTAGTATGGTGTTCCTAATAATCCTTTAGGTGAGTGTAATTTACCCCAAATCCAGACTATCCACAATTGCGATGACTACAGTGTTTAAGATTGGCTACTTTTATTGAAAGATATAAATTGGGTGGTAGCATTGGAGCAGGTGAGTTTTAAAGGGATAGTTCACCCAAATATGAAAACACTCTCATTTACTCCCATCCCAGATGTGTATGAATTTCTCCAGCAGAACACAAAGATTTTTAAAGGAATGTTTCAGCTCTGTAGGTCCACACCTTGCAAGTGAATTGTGACGAAAACTTTGAAGCTCCAAAAAGCACATTAAATCAGCCTAAAAGTAATCTATCAAGCTCCAATATATATATATATGTATATGGTTTAAGATATGTCTTCAGAAGCAATCCAATCGACTTTGGATAAGAACAAACCACAATATAATTATTATAATATTTTGTTTGTCTCTAAGCATTTTAAGTTTGATTACACTAGAGACTGCAATGACAAGATGTACAGTGAAAAAGGAGCTATATTTTGATGGCATGAGGGTGAATAAATGATGAGAAAGTTTTTTTTAAGAATGAAAGAGTCTCCTAGTTCTTAGAACCATAATCCATAGTCTCCCAGTTCTTAGAACCATACAGATCCACCACTAGTCATAAAGAAAAAACTTTATCCATTAGGTTACCAATCATAAACCATTAGCAAACATTTGTGATGCCAACAAAACCACAAGGGTAAATATAAATGACAGCCTCACGATGAAGGAACATATCTTTATCCAAACACA
This sequence comes from Xyrauchen texanus, assembly GCF_025860055.1. Lineage (NCBI taxonomy): Eukaryota > Metazoa > Chordata > Actinopteri > Cypriniformes > Catostomidae > Xyrauchen > Xyrauchen texanus. Next base: position 24,064,545 of record NC_068320.1, on the reverse strand, counting down.
TCTTTATCTAACCATATCTAGACAACAAAACTCTATGACCCACACTGTCAATGTGCAGATCACAATGAGGGGACGCTATGTGAAGGGTCTGTTTCCAGCCTTGGCTGTTGCTATACTGCTTCTCTGTGTGATCTCTGTCAAGAGGGAAATCCAAACCCAAGAGAAGCAGTTTTACCAAGTTCAGCAGAACTTTTCGAGTCACAGTGCACTGCTCCTCAACAAGCTGGAGAAACTGGAGGCTCATGTACACGCGATAGGTGAGTTACTAATGTCTGTTTAGTACATTTTTACTAAAGAAATTAAGAATTGTTTCATGTTATATTTCAAAGTCTCATATTCTGCTTTAAAATAATAACTTGCATATGCACAATAGTTGATTTATTTAGAATATTTAGATTTGCACTATGTGTGTTTATGAAGGTGTGTGACTGTGTGTATATACGTATATGTATAATTATATAGATATTATAATATAGATATTTTTTATTATCTATGTCTTGCTGCCTTTTTTTGTATTGTTATTTGTATTGTTGTACACTGGAAGCTCCTGTCACCAAGACAAATTCCTTGTATGTGTAAGCATACTTGGCAATAAAGCTGATTCTGATTATGTGACATTAAATTTCAAGTGGTGCGGACATGCTAAAAAAATTAATTCCCAATTATTAATACTTGCATTTTGTACGACCCCATATAAATTGAGACACTACATGCAATTAGTTTTTTTAATGAATCTGTCAAACTGTAGGACCATTTAAAAAAAACAAATTATTTTAGAAAAATCAAACCAAGCAAGTATAACCTCCCCAATCAAAGATTCTAATTTAACACAATTGTATTGAATCTGAACCTCTAATTAAAATAATTAAAAAAAAAATATATATATATATATATATATATATATATATATATATATATATATATATATATATATATATATATATATATATAATTTATTTATTTATTATTTTATTTTTTTACTGCAATGATTTTATATATATATAATTTTTAAACAACAAATGCAAATTCTTGCAGAAGGAAGAAATCTGAAAGTGAAAGGTGAGAATCTGTTCCCAAACTCACAACTCTTCAGGCAATGGAAGGTGGAGCTTTCTGAGGAAGACCTGAGAAAAGCTCAAGATCTCTTTCAGAAATACGGTTATAATGCCTTCCTCAGTGACCAAATCCCTTTGGACAGAGCGCTGCCGGAGACTCGAGACTACAGGTATGTCTCGGTGGTTTATGTAAATGCCCAGAAATTCAAAACATCTCTGTCTTGTGCAAAATGCACAAAAATTATTGAGCCATCTGTTTTCTATTTTGCATTTGTCATTCCTATGTAGATGCATTGGACGTGAATACCCCCCTAATCTTCCCACCATCAGTGTGGTGTTGATTTATCTGGATGAGGCTCTGTCTATCATTCAAAGAGCCATTTGCAGCATAATCAACAGAACTCCAGCCCACCTGCTCAAAGAGATCATACTGGTGGATGACCACAGCAAAAATGGTTTGTTTGTCTCAACGTTTAGACAGCCTATCCTGCTTGGTGATTATTTTATTGAATAGCCTATACTGCTAATCCAAATATTGACTGAAGGAATAAAGTCATAAAATGAAACCTGACGGTCAGTAGACAAGTTGATGTAGGCCTTATCATGTGCTACCCTATAGCGTTTTAAAGGGATTGTTCACCCAAAAATTTAAATTCTCTCATCATTTTCTCACTCTCATGACATCCCAGATGTGTATGACTTTCTTTCTTCTACTGAACACAAAAAAAGATTTTTAAAAGAATGTTTCAGCTATGTAGGTCCACACCATGCAAGAGAATTGTGACCAAAACTTTGAAGCTCCAAAAAGCACACTAAGGCAGCCTAAAAGTAATCTATCAGACTCCAGTGGTTTAATATATGTCTTCAATATAACTTGTTTTTCTCTAGGAAATTTAAGCTTGATTACACTAGAGACTACAATGACAAGATGTACAGTGAAAAAGGAGTTGGAGGAGGAATATTTTGGCTTGTTCTCATTTATTAAACCACTGGAGTCTGATGGATTACTTTTAGGCTGCCTTTATATGCTTATTGGAGCTTTAAAGTTTTGGCCACCATTCACTTTCATTGTATTGACCTACTGAGATATTCTTCCAAAAAAATCTTTCTTTGTGTTCTGCAGAAGAAAGAAAGTCATACACATCTGGGATGGAATGAGGGTGAGTAAAGTATGAGAGAATTTGACATTTTTGGTGAACTATTTCTTTAAATCATGTGTATTTGTTTGCACCATTAATTTTGGATGCGTCTCTTCTACAGAAGATCTGAAGTCACTGCTGGAAGTCTATGTCAGCTCCATTAATGAGAAGCACCCAGGCCTGGTGAAGATGGTGACACATTCAGAGCAGAGAGGCCTTGCTCAGGCAAGAATCTCAGGGTGGAAGGTTGCCACCGGGGATGTGGTGGCAATTTTGGATGCCCACATTGAGGTCCATGTTAAATGGTGTGAAATACTCAGTTCCATTTATCTGGAAAAACTGTATTTGCTCAACAAGATGCAATACTTATATATACAATATTTTACATCAATATTGCATCATACTGTAGATGTAAACAAACACCTGTATGGATATAGACAAAACGAAAATATGGTGCTTGAAATGTGTACAATTTCTCAAGTACTCTCTTGTTTTTAGGGCGGAGCCTCTGCTTGCCCGTATCCAAGCTGATCGCAAGTTGATCGTGAGTCCTGTGTTTGACAAAGTGAATTTCTATGATTTGCAAGTGATAAACTATGTCGCCTCTGCCCATGGTTTTGACTGGGCTCTCTGGTGCATGTACGAGAGATTTCCACAGAAGTGGTATGAACGAAATGACCCGTCACAGCCAGGAAAGTGGGTGTGTTGTGTATTCTTTTCCCCATTATTCTGTTTCATTGTATTCTACTCTATTGAGAGCATTCTCTTGGGCTGTTCTCCAGAAGTCCCTCTGTAATGGGCATTCTCGTGGCTGATCGTCTGTTCTTCGGTGAGATTGGAACTCTGGATGGAGGGATGCAGGTGTATGGAGGAGAGAATGTTGAATTAGGCATACGGGTAAAACACACGGCTTTCATTATAATACCTTAAAAATAATATTCCAGATTATGTGTGGTGCTTAGGCACTTACTATTACTATTGCTCAAACAGTGCATTAAGTGTCTTTCAAAAACAATGCATGCTATTACTGTTCTAAGTGATCAAACTTATTTTCATTAGGCAGATGATAAAGCAACCAAAAAACAAAAATAAAATCCTATAGACAGGTAGAATTCAATGAAGCTGTCAGCGGAGGACATGAAGCGGACATCGGAGGCGTCTATTTCTCTAACTAGAGACTCTGATGTACTTATCCTCTTGTTTAGTTGTACATCTGGTCTTCCACATCTCTTTCTGTCCTTGTTAGAGCCAGTTGTCCTTTGTCTTTGAAGACTGTAGTTACACCTTTGTATGAAATCTTCAGGTTTTTTTTTGGCAATTTCAAGCATTTTATAGCTCAAAACAATGACTGACTGATGAGTTTAAAGAGAAATCAGGTTCTTTTTTGCCATTTTTCAGCTAATATTGACCTTAAGACATGTCAATCTATTGCATACTGTGTCAACTCAAAAACAAACACAAATACAATGTTAAGCTTCATTTAATGAACCAAATAGCTTTCAACTGTGTTTGATATAATGTCAAGTGTCAAGCAATTTAGCATGATTACTCAAAGATAAGGTGTTGTTGTGATGCTGCTGTCTAGATTTGATCAAAAATAGCTTTTTTGAAATAGTGATGTGCTGTTTTTTACATCAGTAATGTCCTAAATATACTTTGTGATCAGTTGAATTCCATTTTGGTGAATTAATGTACCAATTTCCATTTGAGACAGCATAATCTACCATTATTCCAAACTGTTGGCCACCATTGTGTGTGTGTGTGTGTGTGTGTGTGTGTGTGTGTGTGTGTGTGTGTGTGTGTGTGTGTGTATATATATATATATATATATATGTTACCGCTCAAAAGTTTTGAAACACACAATCTTAAAAATCTTTTGATCTGAAAGCGTATGCTTAAATGTTTGAAATTAGTTTTGTAGACAAAATATTATTGTGCCACCATATTAATTTATTTAATTATAAATCTAAAATTAAATAATAATAAAAAAGTTACTGAAATTGATGACTTGGACTGTATATATATATATATATATATATATATATATATATATATATATATATATATATATACATATATATATTGTGAAAATAAGGGATGACTTGAAATTGGGTGTGGCATATCCCACAGATGCTGTCCATAAACATATTAATTATGATATAGCCACAATGCACCATGCTGACATTGTCTTTGGTGTGGTTTGGTTCAGGTGTGGCTTTGTGGAGGAAGCATAGAGATTGTTCCCTGCTCTAAAATTGCCCATATTGAAAGGGCACACAAACCTTACATGCCCGACCTGAGCATTGTAATGAAGAGAAATGCCCTCAGAGTGGCAGAAATTTGGATGGATGAATACAAGAAAAACGTCTACATCGCATGGAATATTCCCATTCAGGTAGATCTAATGAAAGAATGATCTTGGCAAATGCACTCATTGAATCTGAAAGATTCAGCCAACTGTATGTCTGTATAACTGTAAAACTCCAGTACGTCTGTTCTCATGTTCTCTGGCAGAACCATGGGATAGACATCGGAGATGTATCAGAGAGAAAACAACTTCGAGAGAAGCTGAAATGCAAACCATTCAAATGGTATTTGGAAAATGTCTATCCTCAGTTACATCCCGCTAGAAAAATAGTTGCTTATGGAGTGGTGAGAAATTTGACATGCTATGAAACAAATGTACATACGAATAAAAAGTAATGGTTTGCAACAATAATTTCCTTATTATGTCCTCACAAACAGTTGATTAACAATCTGCAAACAAGTTTATGCTTGGATCAAGGGCCAGTTGAAAAGAACACTCCCATTATATATCAATGTCATTTCACATTCACACAGGTAACAGCATTTTATTTTATATTCTATCTACTCATAGACATTTTATTTTTGTGAAATGTTTACTAAACTTCCATTTCATTTCTCAGATATTTTACTATTCAGACAAAGGTGAGATATTTGTTGGCTCCCTCATGAGCAGTGCATTTCAACAGGCCCGTTGTGTAAGTGATCCAGCCACGAGGAGTGTCCCGGAGTTCAACTTGTGTTCAGATACTAAAAAGCTAATGTACTGGGACTTCAAACAGGTGATTCAATTATGACATCCTGAAAATGCTATTCATGAATTTTCATTGTTGTATTTCAAGATACAACACAATCTATTAAATGAATGATAATTTTTAGGGCCAGGCCATACAGAACAGGAATACCAAACGCTGTCTGGAGATCAGCTCTGACCAGAATGGAAATTATGAGCTTTTGATTCAGGAGTGCAGCGACCAGCACTGGACGATACATAATGTACCTGAGGACCTCTGAAACACAGGAGGCAATTGAATCTATCTATCTATCTATCTATCTATCTATCTATCTATCTATCTATCTATCTATCTATCTAGTGTATAAAATATTACAGGTCTGATATTATTAGGCCAAATCCAGCAATGATTTCTGGATATTATTTCTGCATTTCAATGGCCTCTTGTACAGCCTGCTTCACTTGAGACACATTAAAAGACCTGTGTAAGATCCAAAAAATACACTACACTAATGAGCAAAATACAAATAAACTGTCAAAGATTTCTCTGTGAGGATGAAGACATGTAATAGACAAGATAATTGATGTTTCTTTTGGATGAAAATGGTCCTGAAAGTTACTTCCAATAGTTTCAAAATTGCATTTCAAAAGTGTCCTCACACCATACGGTCCTCACTCCGCCAATGAGGAGTTGGAGTTGGGGGGTGCCAATGAGGAGTTGGAGTTAATTCCAAGCTTTGGAGTCGATTTTGGTCTCCCAAAGCCTATGAATCAAAGAATCAATTATTTTTGGAATAATTACTCAGTCCTTACAATGTGTCACCTGAAAGACCCAAGACTCTTTGCATACCTTTGGGCATTTTCTGCAGCAGTTTGTAGATGGGGCTTTTTTTGGATAATGTACCACAATTTGAAGAAGTTATATGTGGGTGGGAATGGTGAAACAGCAATTTTTTTTTTCACTTTTAGCTGGTGTAGAAGTAAGTCTAGTCACTCTTCTGCTTGTATGAGCTTCACTCTGCCACCTACATGCTGGGAGAGCTCTTGATTCAGCATCAGGTCCCTCTAATGGGGGTCTGGCATTGGAGTGCACCCTCTGACACACATTAACATCAGCATGATCCGAGGAGATTGCCTGCTGGAGGTGTGCTTCATTGTCTATTTGTAACCCAAAAGGACTCAAAATCTAAGGGGGTTTAGGGTGGGGAGAGGGAGTGAGAGTGAGAGATGTTTAAAGATCACTTTATTTGACAAATTATTTACAAATAAAAACACCTTTCAGAATTAAAGAGAGATAGAGAGACTGATATGTCTCAATAAGAGAGTGATGCACATCAAAACTTTCCTTGATGGAATTAAAGGTTGCCATGGATGTATCTCAATGAGATTGCATTTATGGGTGTTTCTTCAACTTCAGACTATTTCATGTCTCAGTTTTTATTTGTATTATTTTTGTTATATAAAGGTCTCATTAAAATAGAACTGGAAACATTTTACCATGCCTTCCTCATTTGTATTTAATAGGCTACTTATCAGATATTTCTTATGTATAGATTTGACTGTTTTAGCCTTGTCCCAGACCCAGACTTTCAATATTAAAATGTGAAAATCCTTTATAAAATATACAAATCGTTACATGTTTAAAACTATGATAATCATCATAACAGACCCCGCATCCACATGAGTGGACATTACATTTTGGCTTTGTTACAGGCTATGCATAATTTCATTTCATTTAAACAGGCTGATCTCAGTTCAGGACACTCTAGGCAGTCATTAAAGGATTAAACTCCTAACATCCTGGCAAAAGTTCAGTTTAAGGCTGCAGATGATGTTTGGACCACTCAACATATTTGGCAGACATGGGACAATGGCAATCAGTACATCGATTCAGAATTTTTCATGCAAGATTTTATTTTAACATGGTTGTGATTGAGTGATGATGACCTTTACTTTGAATCAGAATTATTTATGCAAATATCTGATGTAATTAGAAATTCATAGGTATTTTTGGCATGTCTCTTATGGGCTACTAGTTACAAATCAAAAAGAGGAATGGAAAATGCACACAGCATGTCTCAGGAGGTTAATAATTTTTTAGTTAGTGTAGTTGTCTACCAAGTCGTAAAAAGTGTAATTGAAGAGCATGCTTGAGATAAAATATGAAACAAAATGATATTTAAAAATGCACTCATTAACCTAATATTCGGTTGGTCATGTGATTCTAACATGGCCGCCCCATGTGTGGACCCTCTCCATGCATAAATAAAACAGCTTTTAACATGTTACTGATAGAGTCTTCATTTTAATGTGAGTGCTCATGAATTTATACATATATTGCCAAATTTCAATTCATGTCTTTACGAGTTACATTTAAACTTTTAATGAGGGGAAAAAAAAAATCATTGAGTGCACCTTTAAAGAAAACAAAGAAAATTTGAATGTCACTTGTAAGCAGAGTATTTTTATTGGGGCATCATTTCAGGTTTTGGCCTAATTTTGTCAAATCACGCACAAAGTGTGAAAAAAAAACTCTTAAAATATTAGCTATGACATTAGCCTCAGCATGACAAATGAGGTGGCCATTTTATTTTTAAAAAGTCACATTTTATCTCCAATACAGAATTGTATTAATAAAAATGCATAAAAATGCATAAATCTCCTGTGATGCATATGCAATATTGTTGTACACTGTTCGACATTGTAGAAAAATAAATATCTTTTTTTTTTTTACAGAACTACCAAGTAAGAATCAGCAGTGCTAAAAGTGCCAGAAGTTGTAGAAACACCAATATGGAGATCTATCTTAAACTTAAGTTTATAAAGTATGAAGGATACTGCTGTTTTATGACACTTTTCAGCAAACTGGTTGCGGAGGATATTCTTAAACCTGTCGGTCATAAATCGAGCTGTTTTGTCATTTACTGGAATGATTTAGATGATTTACTAATTCATTGTCTATTATTTTGGCTCTCCTGGTTAGGTCTCCTTTCATTTCTTTGTAGGATATGAAAGATTCAATTTGAAGTTAACTTGCAACTGCATATGAGCTTTTGTTTAAAACTAACATTTGAGGAATTAATTTGACAAATAAATATTATTTTCATCTTAATATGGTATCTGCATATGACCACCAATTTTGCCCTTAATCCTAACCCACATAATTCACATCACTAATAATCCAATTTGGACAAATTTAGCAGTAGGAAAACAGCAGTCCCAATGGGAAAATTAATTGAAAATGTATTAATTCCACATAAATAATTCCAAGTTCCATGAGCTTATGATAAAACATAATCTTACCTTCAAACCGATTCTTCAAAGACATCTATTTGAGCTGTTTGTGTGCCTTCATGTCTGGTGATACAGTATTAGCTCTGCAGTTCCTCATTGTGCATGCTGATAATGTGATGACAACAGAGCATGTGACAGACTGCAAAAAAAGAGCCTTCTGCAAACCTTCAATATAACATTCCCCAAATCACTGACATTTATCAGTTCAATACATACTATAGTACATCTGCACAACAGTCAAGAAGCACACACTGGGAGAAGATCTGATTGATACTGTTTTCATTACATATTATTTTCACATCAATTGAATCTTTGCAGTGTTAACAGATACATTGGTTCTGATATACAGGTCATGCTCTGCACAGGAATGGACAACCAAAAAAAAATCTAAATGGTCAAATCTTTATCACTAAGGATGTTCAAAATGTGGCTGCCGTTTTCCTCGCCCATCCACCAAATGGGTTTTAGAGTTGGTAAACCAAAAACTAAGAAGAGCTCATGGAAGTTCTCCATCAGTTTAAGATTAATTTGAGCTTTTCTGTAAACATAACAGTGCTTTATTACAACTGCAGTCAAAATCAACACATGAGATGTAAAGGACTTGAGTTCCAGCAGCCAATCAAAACACTATCTTGGTCCTTTTTTACAGCAATAATGAATCACCACATACACATAATATTTTCTTAAATACAGACACAGGAATGGAATTTTTAACATCAGAATAAAAAAAAAGAAAGTACAACATCAAACAATGGCATTCCGCCATAGTTCTAAAAGGTCCTCTATATGAGTGAAGATCAGTCCATGAACCTGCGGTTCTGGTTTGCCCCGAATAGGGCAACTCGGATTTCAGGCATCATCTGAAAAAGTATCAAAAAGGAAATCTAAATTTCTAGCTTATATTCACCAAACGGCTTCATACACGTATACACTATTCATACAAGTTCAAATTCCAGAATGTTCAAAGGAATCATTTTGCAGTACCTGTTGCGCCATGAGGTCCAGTCTGCTCTCCAGAGTGTTGGACACCTTAATCTTTCCATTCGTATTATACATCTCAATACCTCCAGAGCTACACAGAGGAACATTCAAAGTCAACACACAAACTAAACCAGCATAATCCATTAAAACAAAACACAATTAAAAGGAATATTTGGAGTTCAAAAGAAGTTAAGCTCAATCGACAGAATTTGTGGCATAATGTTGATTATCGGTTGTTTAAATCATCTTTGTTCATTTTGCGGTTTTAGAGTTTACGGTGTTACATCGTCATGGCAACGACCTGGTTAAAAGTGGATACAACTTTACACAGAAAAGGTTAGTAAATGATTTATCACCACACTAAAATAATGTTAACACGCATACTGTTTACGTCTTGTGGCTATACATTTAAAACAGTGGATATTTTAAAGACCCCAGATTTTTGCTTTTTTCTTTAAAGAAAAGGGGAGACAAGTTTTGTGGTAATCAACATTATGCCACAATTGCTGTCGATTGAGCTTAATTGTCTTGAACCCGGAATATTCCTTTAAATAATTGATGTGCTAGTTCTCTAATGCACACACAGTATAAACATAAGATAAAAAAACAACAACAGATAAACAAAAAATACAAATATCACTAGCAAAGCTAATTGATTTGCTTAAATGAGTGGAACTGCACAGGAAATTAAGATACTCACATTTCTGGAGAGAGGAAGTTGTCCTGGTCAATGCGTACTTCAAGATTATCCTTCACTGATGCTTTGTAGATCGGGATGTTTTTCTGCACAGCAGCCTAATAAAAGGAAGAAAATGCAATGTGCTTGCTGACTGATCCATAAAAGTATATATCTACAATATTAATGAATATAAATGTAAATGTTTATTTCGATTAAGCATGTACAGACCTGTACAATACCAATGTCCTGTTTGCGGCAACGGATGTTCACTTTTGGTTCCAGGAGCTGGTAAAAACCCTGAAACATGCAGAAAGAACATCAGAGTTTGACAGCATTAAGCATTCATTTTGTTTTAGATTTCCTATTAAAAAAAATTATGTGCAAAGAACCATTTGCTCACCTGCAGGATAAGCCCATCCATCAGAGCAGAGTATCTGGATGGATCTCTGGCTACATTTGCTAGCCGTTGGCGTGCATCGTTTAGCAAACCCTAAAAAACACAGAATTAAATCAACTGCATGTGAAGTGGAAATGGACAACAGGAACAACTACACAAAGTTTAAGGTTCAATATGTGAACCAACCGAAATCATGTCATCGCGGGCTTTCAGGACCTTCAGTCTAGCTTGGTTCATTAGATTGGACATTTGACTGTGGATGAGAATCAAAAAGTTCACAATCAGCAACAGTGACTACACAATAAGAACATTTAGAATGATCTAAATAATGGAATGATCTGATTCCATGAAATGGTGTTTAACTGCATTGAGTAACAGAGATTTTAAGGGAACAGGGAATTTCCACACACTCACATTTTCTTCTGCTGTTCGATCTGTTTTTCCTTCTTCTCATAATACTCCATTATTTTCAAACGCTGGGTCTGAACCAGCCGACCTTTCTCAATGTTGAACTCCTCTTCTGCCTGCAGAGGGAGTCACGCATTACATTGTCTTTCATCAGCAGCTTCCCATGAGGTTTCCAATAGTATGCGTTAAACACGGTCTATTTACATTGGGTAATTCAAAGATAACTTTGTGTGTGATTTACCTTAGCATCAATCTCCTCTGCTTTTTCATTGGCCTCCTGCTCAATAAAAGCCATCATGTGCTTAATCTGGAAAGATATGATAAAAATCCAACGTCAACACACAAAACATCAATATATGTTACAGCATTAAAAGCAAAGGCCGTTAAGTGTTATGTAAGATTTGGCAATGCTCTAAAACCAAAATGTCGGATTTTCTTTATTTACTGTAAAAAATAGAAAATAAGCTTGTCATATCCCTTTATCTGAACTTGTAGCCCCATCACAAGGATGTGGAATGGGTTTGCTTGGTGTGTGTGTGGGTGATTACTTGATATACTTCAGGGACAAAATTGTCTTTGAACCGAGCATAACAACAATAATAAAAAGAAATATATATATATATATATATATATATACAGTGAGGAAAATAAGTATTTGAACACCCTGCTATTTTGCAAGTTCTCCCACTTGGAAATCATGGAGGGGTCTGAAATTGTCATCGTAGGTACATGTCCACTGTGAGAGACATAATCTAAAAAAAAAATCCAGAAATCACAATGTATGATTTTTTAACTATTTATTTGTATGATACAGCTGCAAATAAGTATTTGAACACCTGTCTATCAGCTAGAATTCTGACTCTCAAAGACCTGTTAGTCTGCCTTTAAAATGTCCACCTCCACTCCATTTATTATCCTAAATTAGATGCACCTGTTTGAGGTCGTTAGCTGCATAAAGACACCTGTCCACCCCATACAATCAGTAAGAATCCAACTACTAACATGGCCACGACCAAAGAGCTGTCCAAAGACACTAGAGACAAAATTGTACACCTCCACAAGGCTGGAAAGGGCTACGGGGTAATTGCCAAGCAGCTTGGTGAAAAAAGGTCCACTGTTGGAGCAATCATTAGAAAATGGAAGAAGCTAAACATGACTGTCAATCTCCCTCGGACTGGGGCTCCATGCAAGATCTCACCTCGTGGGGTCTCAATGATCCTAAGAAAGGTGAGAAATCAGCCCAGAACTACACGGGAGGAGCTGGTCAATGACCTGAAAAGAGCTGGGACCACCGCTTCCAAGGTTACTGTTGGTAATACACTAAGACGTCATGGTTTGAAATCATGCATGGTACGGAAGGTTCCCCTGCTTAAACCAGCACATGTCAAGGCCCGTCTTAAGTTTGCCAATGACCATTTGGATGATCCAGAGGAGTCATGGGAGAAAGTCATGTGGTCAGATGAGACCAAAATAGAACTTTTTGGTCATAATTCCACTAACCGTGTTTGGAGGAAGAAGAATGATGAGTACCATCCCAAGAACACCATCCCTACTGTGAAGCATGGGGGTGATAGCATCATGCTTTGGGGGTGTTTTTCTGCACATGGGACAGGGCTGACTGCACTGTATTAAGGAGAGGATGACCGGGGCCATGTATTGCGAGATTTTGGGGAACAACCTCCTTCCCTCAGTTAGAGCATTGAAGATGGGTCGAGGCTGGGTCTTCCAACATGACAATGACCCGAAGCACACAGCCAGGATAACCAAGGAGTGGCTCTGTAAGAAGCATATCAAGGTTCTGGCGTGGCCTAGCCAGTCTCCAGACCTAAACCCAATAGAGAATCTTTGGAGGGAGCTCAAACTCCGTGTTTCTCAGCGACAGCCCAGAAACCTGACTGATCTAGAGAAGATCTGTGTGGAGGAGTGGGCCAAAATCCCTCCTGCAGTGTGTGCAAACCTGGTGAAAAACTACAGGAAACGTTTGACCTCTGTAATTGCAAACAAAGGCTACTGTACCAAATATTAACATTGATTTTCTTCAGGTGTTCAAATACTTATTTGCAGCTGTATCATACAAATAAATAGTTAAAAAATCATACATTGTGATTTCTGGATTTTTTTTTTTAGATTATGTCTCTCACAGTGGACATGCACCTACGATGACAATTTCAGACCCCTCCATGATTTCCAAGTGGGAGAACTTGCAAAATAGCAGGGTGTTCAAATACTTATTTTCCTCACTGTATATATATATATATATATATATATATATATATAGCCTACTATAGACATTTCTATTACTTTCTAATAAAATGTTATTAATTTACATGAATTTCCCCATTAATGATTTTGATTATATAATAATAAAATCAACAGAAGTCTGTAGTATGTCCTCATTTAGATAGCTAGTACGTAGATATATACGTATTGCTCTTATGGAAAGAAATTGGTACTTTTATTCGCCAAAGTGGCATTCAACTGATCACAATGTATAGTCATTAATAATGTGAAAACTTACTATTACAATTTGAAAACAAACTTCAGAACTTCTTAAACTACTTCAAAGAGTTAAAAATCCTCCATGCGCAGCAATGACAGCTTTACCGATCCTTGTCATTCTAGCTGTCAGTTTGTCCAGATACTCAGGTGACCTTTCACCCCACACTTCCTGTAGCACTTGCCATAGATGTGACTGTCATGTTGGGCACATCTCAAGCACTTTACAGTCTAGCTGATCCCACAAAAGCTCAATGGGGTTAAGATCCATAACACTCTTTCCAATTATCTGTTGTCCAATGTCTGTGTTTCTTTGCCTGCTCGAACCTTTTCTTTTCGTTTTTCTGTTTCAAAAGTGGCTTTTTCTTGCAATTCTTCCCATAAGACCTACTGAGTCTTCTCTTTACTGTTGTACATGAAACTGGTGTTGAGCGGGTAGAATTCAATGAAGCTGTCAGCGGAGGACATGTGAGGCGTCTATTTCTCAAACTAGAGACTCTGATGTACTTATCCTCTTGTTTAGTTGTACATCTGGTCTTCCACATCTATTTCTGTCCTTGTTAGAGACAGTTGTACTTTGTCTTTGAAGACTGTAGTGTACACCTTCGTATGAAATCTTCAATTTCAAACATTGTATAGCCTCAAAACAATGATTGACTGAGGGGTTTCTAGAGAAAGCCATTTTTTTTTTTTACCTAATATTGACCTTAAGACGTGTCAATCTATTGCATAACTCAAAAACAAACACAAATACAAAGTTACGCTTCATTTAACGAATCAAATAGCTTTCAACTAAGTTTGATATAATGGCAAGTGATTTTCTAGAACCAAATGAGCAATTTAGCATGATTACTTAAGGATAATGTGTTGGAGGGATGGCTGCTGTCTAGATTTGATCAAAAATTGCTTTTTTCAAATTGTGATGTGCTAGAGTAGGTTCAAGGTATGTCAAAAGTCTCACATCTTAATAGTTTGCATCATCTAGAGAAGGTTTTCCTATTTTTGCATGACTCGACAATATTCACACTGCGTTGAGGCATTTATTTTGTGCATATAGGATTTATTTTGTGCAATTTCATATTAATCTTTCTTAATACAGTGGTTCAGTTTTAATCTATTTACATCAATGGACTATTATTACACGTGATTCACGCGCGTGTCCCATTAAATAAATGACCAACAACCTTGAAATCCACATCACGCTCCCTGCACCGCTTTAAGATGCTCCAGCCAGGTTCATGTAAAGTAATGCATTTGCAAAAGCATTGACTGTCTGATAATGATACAGTATTGCGCTGTAATTAAGACTATCTAATGCATTTAAATGCGTTTTCACCTGTTTCTGGACGTCTGCATCGCTGAGCGCCATGACTGCAACTGTAAGAGGATTTTCAGCTCCACCGAAAGATGAAGGTCGACGTGGAGAGCTCTGTGTGTCACACGGGACTTTATAATAATTTAGAAAAGCCTAAAGATTTAAAAACACACAAATAATGACATGAAATAGGGCGATCGCGACAGACCAAGAGACTAGAATATAGACTGGAAGGATCAGCTGATTCTCAGTCAAAGATGACACAGACGTCACATGACACGTGTTTCCTCTGCGGGAACCAATCAGATTTCAATGCGCTTCAGGTGTATGTGACATCTGTACTTATTTTGAACCTGTGACAAGGTAATTAATAATAGTAATAGTATTTCTTGCAAAGAAAATACTATTAAAAAAATAAAATAAAAATAAATACAAAAATGATTGGTTAAAGGGATAGTTCGACCAAAATGACAATTCGTGCTTTAGGACCTTATAAGTTCTAGCCACCATTCACTTGCATTTTATGTACCCACAGAGCTGAAATATATATATATATATAAAAATATTGTTTGTGTTCAGCAGAAGTAAAACGTCATATGCATCTGGGATGACATGAGGTGAGTAAACGATGAGAGAATAAACATTTTTGGGTGAACTATCCCTTTAGGTAACACTTATGTCATTGTACTAGATGGCAAATTACTTTGAATAAAACGTTTGTTAGGTTTTAAATTGTAAAACAACAGAGTAAAATTAATTCAGAGAAAAGATCTAGCATAATTCTTATCAGATGAAAATTGGTTTGACACAACAATTAATAAATTAACTAGTTTAAATAAATAGTTACATTTTTATGTTACTTGTTTATATTTATTCAGTGTTTTGGGATCCTGATCCTTCGATGTGTGTAGGGATCTTTTTAATGGAAGTCTATTAGATTTTCCCCTCACTTTTCTATTTGCCGGGTGAAAGTTTATAGGCTACTCTTATACTTATAAAAATATGTTTAAATATAATCTGTAATTCTTGTTTATTTAAAACAGATACACTGAATTTAATTCATTAAATCAGCTTTTTCCACTTTAAATAAAGGGTTTACTGTATATCTACTGTAAAAGAATAGTACCACCACTGACATATAGATGGCGCTCTTTCCAGAAGATGCTACTCAGCAACTATAAAAGCTTGAGTTTAGTGTAAATAAATAAAAAGCCTATATGTCAGTGTTCATGTTTATAGTCAATTGTTCTGTATATCTACAGCACTATTCCAGATCTTTTCTGACCCGCACAGATTTGTTGTTAGAAATTTGCTAGCAAAACAGAAGGGTTACAAAAGTAAACACATTACTGGACAGCTGTCAAAGGAAACAGGGTCACAGAAAGCAGGTGACTGTGAAAATACTGAACTAATAGAGCAAAGCTGCATAGACTAAGGACAGATCTACTTTGTCATGTCACTATGAGGTGCACATATGTACTGAGGGGAGGGGTTGTAGGGCACAGGGAAGGGAGGGGCTGGGTTGCATTTTGTTGCAGCAGTGCCCCTGAGCTCCAGAGACCTGTCCTCTGTATTCAAGGCTCCAGTTCTACATTCTTTTGCTGACTAAACCCTGTGATCAGATAAGGTGAGATCTATTTTCAATAGCTGCTCTTACTGAATGTCATATTCATGTAGTCTAGTGGTTCAGGCATAGTTTAAGACTGTGTTTATATTGTAGTCCATTGTCTCTTACAGCAGACTGTAGGACAAAGACATTTACTGTCTCCCAATCTATAATCCTACACTATATAAAGAAAACCGGGCATTTATTTTGTTTGTTGCTTACCACTGAACATGTATTGTAACTCAAATTAGCTAACTATTGTCATGTGTTGGAGTATGTGTAAAATTGCCTGTGTTGGTGCAGTCATATTAGAA
This sequence comes from Xyrauchen texanus, assembly GCF_025860055.1. NCBI lineage: Eukaryota > Metazoa > Chordata > Actinopteri > Cypriniformes > Catostomidae > Xyrauchen > Xyrauchen texanus. The sequence goes on along the minus strand of NC_068320.1, from coordinate 24,047,824 downwards.
GTTAAGATTGGAAATATATGTTCACTTAAACAAGTGCTAGATGTGTTTTTATACTGGGTTAGTAGTACAGTACAGTAGCATCTTTTTGTTTGTTACTTGCTTCTAACTGGTAAAATAGTTAACTATATTAGCCACCAAAAGGGCTTATGCTGTATCACCAGAGTTCTCCGTTGTCTGTAACCTGTGCTATTATCTTCTGTCCTGTTAGTCACTTTTTCCACTGGTTCACACTCAGATTTCTGTTGTTCCTCTTTCAGAATAAAAGTTAAAACACTATATCATGTTTTTCATGTAAATCTGATCCCTTTAAGCACTTTGACCTTTGATCTTAGTGATGGGCTTTAGTCCACTATTCACAATCTGACTGTTGACACTGCACATGCTTTTGCAGTGATGCTACTGTTCAATAATAAAACAAGCTCTAACTTGCACCACAACTGCAGTTTACACAATGTTCATTCTGTTTATTGGGAGCTGTGATTGGAAACCAAAATGTACAAAGAAGAGCAATAATGAGACTTCATGCACCCTTGATCTTTGGTCATAAAAGTATAAGTGTAGATGTGTCCATTCTGTAGAAGTGCAACATGACGTGAATCATGCTCCTCTGTCATGTCATGTGAAAAATCTGACATTCTCATTCATGGGAACAGATGGAGATATATATAGTTTGCACACTTAGATATGTGCGTACAGGCCTATGCATAGATCAGAATGTGGAAACAGATAAGGTTGTTTGAAATTCACATTTGATTAACACCAAAAATATTATATGAGAAAAAAATATTTTATTTAATCCATCAGAATGAGATTGGATCATGAAAAGTGGGCTTTACATGCCAGAATATAGCACAGCAGTCTGGTTCCTTTAAGTATAAAATTCCATTAATTTTCTCCATAGAAGAATGGATTTGAATGATAATAATTAGCCTTTAACCTTCTGAGACCCGAGCATAATTGCTTTGTGCATTTTAACTAGTAGCACCTAATAAATATGAATTTTAGAGCAAACAGTTTTCCAAAAAATGTATGGCGTCATTTGTGGACAGCAGGACTAAGTTGTGAAGTTTAAACGATACCAAGTTTTTTATTTTTTTATCAAAGTGTTGTTATGTTTCTAGGAGTGTTTTCTTATTCGTGTTTTTGAGACATTACATCAGTTTATTAGCATAATTAATTCTGATTCAAAGTAATGGCCAGCATCATCCAATAACTGCCGACCATGTTTTATTTATTTATTTATTTATTTTGATTCCCTTTTCTCCCCAATTTGGAATGCCCAATTCCCACTACTTCAGGAAGTGCGCCTGGTGGCGGCCGAGCCCGAACCGGACGGTGGTCCCCAGCCTCGAGGGGAGGGGGATCCGCAAACCGACTGGGCCGACTGTGCCTGCCCAGTTGAATCCACTACAATTCCTCGCGATTACTCACCTCAATCCAGGTGTCGGAGAACAAGTCTCAGATGCCTCCGCTTCTGAGACCGTCAATCCATGCAACTTATCACATGGCTCATTGCATCTGATCGCGACCACAAGGAGGTTACCCCATGTGACTCTATCCTCCCTAGTAATTGGACCAATTTGGTTGCTTAGTAGAACTGGCTTGAGTCTCTCAGCATACCCTGGATTCGAAATCGCGACTCCAGGGGTGGGAGTCAGCGTCAATACTCGATGAGCTACCCAGGCCCCTACTGCTGAACATGTTAAAATAAAATTATGCATCATAAATTTTGAATCTATGGAGCCAGGTGAATGGAGGGGAGGGGTTTAAAGAATAAGAGGGCTTGATGATATCAGACGAGAAGGAAAGGTGGAGTTTCAGAGGTGGAGCATGTTATTACATTTCACAACTGATGAATCATGTGCATTAAGAAAGTAAAAAAGGAGAGGGGCCTGGGTAACTCAGCGAGTACTGGCGCTGACAACCACCCCTGGACTCGTGAGTATGAATCCAGTGTGTGCTGATTGACTCCAGCCAGAACTCCTAAGCAACCAAATTGTCCCAGGGAAGGTAGAATCACATGGGGTAACCTCCTCATGGTCGCGATTAGTGGTTCTTACTCTCAATGGGGCGCGTGGTGGAAGTCTCAACGGTGTCATGCACAATGAGCCACATGATAAGATGCGCAGATTGATTGTCTTAGAAGCGGAGGAAACTGAGACTTGTCCTCTGCCACCTGGATTGAGGTGAGTAACCGCACCACCACGAGGCCCTACTAAGTAGTGGAAATTCCAAATTGGGAGAAAAGTGGATAAAAAAAGATAAGAAAAAAGTAAAAAAGGTCCATTTTGTTTTTATATTGACTTTCCACATTCTCACAATTCTCTCTTGGTACATCCATATTGATTCAACTGGCCAGTGGTAGTGACACTGAATTTCCTGAGTTATTTCCTCTTTATGTCTCTCATCTACAGGACTTTTCAGACTATTCAGAATTTCAGAGGGTAGCAAAAATCTTCCACCCTGTCTGGGGATAAGCATTTTGTGGGGCCCAACCCTTCCCAGGATCTAAACCCAAACCTGGAGGAGAGTATTGATCCTACCCACTGGCAGCCCAAGAATCTGTCTGAATCCTGGGCATCTGTTAGTGACATGGAGCCTGAGGTTCGAAGTCTTGAAACCAGTGAGATGGTCCTAGTTCTAGAGGATCAAAGTGAGACCCACTCCTCCACCTCGGACATCATTCACTTAGAGGCGGAGCTCCATGAGAGGGTGGAGACAGATAATGAGGAGGAGGCAGATCTTCAGAGCAGCGTGCTGAGCATGCTTGGCAGCGATAGAGAGCTGGCAGAGATGAGGGCAGAGATTGGAGCATCATTGGATATTATGTCTTCTGTTGAACATGATCTGAGGCCTCCAGAGACTGTGGAGCTTCTGGTGTGTGTGGAGGAGCCCACTGTTGAGGAGATCGAGATAGAGGAGGCTTCTTATGAGCCAATTTTCCCTCACACCACTCTTCTGTCTGAGCCTTCACATTATACCCTTGCCTCTGTCCCTATTCCTGAAATCATCGCACAGGTCTTCGATCACCTTCCATCCCCACAAGAACTTCCTCAAATCCCTGCAACTACAGTTACAACCTCAGAGGAAGTTCTTATCTCTGAATCAGAGTCGACTAATGCATCTGTGTCCCAAGACCACACAACATCATCTTCAGAGGAAGTTCTTCCAATGGCAGAGCCAAAGCCAGCGACCTCTGCCAATTCACCTTTCGAATTACCTGTGTTGCTCGTTGGTGGTGCCGCCCTGGTGGCAGTAGTGGGAGTACTTACATATACATTGAGTAGAAAGTAGCAGGACTGTATTTCTCTTTAATGATTTTAACAATGAAAAACAGTAGCCTTATTGTGTACACATGCTTTGTGCTTCCTAATTTAAAAAATAAATCTATATAAAGAACTGTCTCTTTCAAGGCAAGTCAGTCCACTCTGCAGACTTTGGAATGCTCCAGGGCAGGCTGGACAGCTATTCTATGTAAACAAGCAGCTTTAAAGTACAGCTCCTATCTAATTGAACAGGGAAAGACCAAAACCTCCAAAATGGTTGGTCAAAACCAAATAACCTTTTAAAAATCAGCAGTGCAATCTGACAACAATGTTATCATAAATTGCGCTTCTTTAGCTCTGATTATGCTAAAAATGCTATTTTTCTGGTGGTTCTGTGAATGAGTATGCATGGTCTTATCTGTATCTAAAAGCCGATTGGCTCGTTTACCCGTAAGGCGAGATGTCCTTTTCTACATCCATTGACCGTTGAGCTGTTCAGCCGTGACCTCAATTTGTAGGCGAACCTGGAAGTCTAATTCACCATGGGGTCTCTCTGGATTTTCCTATGGGTTTTTAAACTTATGTGTTAAATAAGGTCTGTGGTAAATATTACTTGGTGATACGTGGATGTTTTGTTCTACAAAATAAACTACACACAGTCATACATCAAATGTGAAATTTGAAGCCGCCGTGTGTTTTTTTTTTAAGTATGAAATTCAATACGGCTTTAAAATTTACATTTGAAATATGACTGTGTTTCATTTATTTTTTAGAACAAAGTGTCCACGGATCATCAAGAAATGTTTACCACAGACCTTATATTACACATAAGGTTCAAACCCCCATTATAAAAACTCACAGGAAAATCCAGAGGGAGCCCATTGTGGTTTTTGGACTACAACCAGAACAGCTCTATTTCTCCCACTCATTTTAATAGAAGTGGCCCGTCTCTGCTAAATAGTTTCTGCTAAAAAGCAATAGCAGTAAAAATTTTCCATTAAAAAAATATACAAAAGGTTCAACATGGTTATGAAAATAGTAAGTAAAAGTAGTTGTAGCCTATAATAATACAATAATTATATACATTTGATAATTGACAATTATCAATATTGACAACAATTTTATAAAAAGTAAATTCATGGCGTGGATTAATGTTTAATTGACACCTCCCAGACAGCAGATGACAGTATGTATCTCGTCATTGACTGAGAACGACATTTTAACCGACAAAAGATTGAATGAAACAATCGTATGCGGAAGTATATTTGGTATTCCTATGATTTCTCTTCACCATGCGTCTCAGATCTTCCAAAAATGTGCATGTCAAAGACGGCGTGTCGTAAGTAATGTAAATATGATATTAGTAGATTTGCACCTTCATGACATACAATGATGCGCTTGAACTAACTGACAACTATTACAACAAGGCAGTAATCATAACGAATTCATATAAATTATACAAAATGCAAATAATTTTATTTGATAATAGTCTCACCTCTAAATATCTGTATAGTTTCATAGAAAAAAATGCAAATGGCTTCAGTCATATCACTGTGTATGCTGAAATGTGATGCATTTATTTATTTATTTATTGTTTAGATTGATGCATTGCCTAGAGAGGGCGGAGTTTAGACAGAGAAAAGAGCAACTCTCGGACCACGACAGGTGTACATGATAAATATGAGTAATTTTGATTAGGCATATAAAACAAATGCGTATGCAGTGGCGGATTTAGGCATGGGCGACATAGGCACCTGCCCGGTGGTGGCACGTACATTTTTCGGAAGTGAATTATTACCATTCATAGCATTCATGAATGTAGGACACTTAACCCAATAATCACTCATTGACTTTTCAGCTCACTGTTTATTGCATTTCAACAGGACTAACATGCACAAAAGTGGGGGAAGGCCAGAGGGAGTATTTCCAGCCAAAAATAAAATGTATCAAGAAATTTTCAAAATAAAATAATAATAATAAAAAAGACAGCCATTAATAAAATGCAATACTGTCGTAACAGGCTGCTGTTTGTCCCTTTGATATCCCTTGCAGTGAACAGAATTGGTATACTTTTTCAGTACAGTTAATTGCAATGCAACAGAACCCTACACAGCCAGTAATATTCAGTCCTATTGATCAATAAGACTGATGATCAAGAAGTACCATGAACTACTGGAGTGAACCTGCTGCTGACAGAATCTAATCAATAGCATCTCCTTTGGACAACAGAGGAATTGCATGCTTATTTATCGTAACACAGGATTGACCACCGAGTAGCACATTTGACTATTGGCTCAGAGAGTGCCTATGTTCCTTGTGATGTAGACTGATATTTTTTATTTTTTTTTACAAATGGGATTACTAACTAGCCATGTAGTATGCAAAGTAAACTTGAGACATACATAAAATATATTCAACTTTTTATCTCAAAATAAAGACTAAGGATATTCAAAACAATCTTTCATTAAAATATTCTAAAATGCATATGTATTTTCATTAGTCACATGTTGCATGTAACTCACAATCAATAGATATGAAAAACGAATGAAATTAGGGCATTGATAAAAACAAAAACAGTGCATGAGACACTAGCTTCACTTGTAATACACTGATAATTGTTCATGTGTGACCACAGAAAAAGTTCTATGATCAAAATATGATTAATACTTGAGTGATGATGATGACATATATCAGCCCAGTGATATTTACCACAGCAAAAACCATTTTCCACAGAAAACGTCACACTTTTGATTGGATTTCCCATGGAAAGCGAGCCAGGAAAAATGAATGCACATCTATCGTTAAGAGACCTGCAGATGCCTGTTCAAGAATGCATCTTCCATTACTCTTCATTTTTCATTGTATTTTTTAAATATATAGATCTGAAGTAACTGAGAACATTGAAATACAAACACACATACACACATGTACTTCGTCACGTTCACGGTTTGTGCTACAACAACAGACAGAGAGGAAGGGATAGAGACCGAGAAAAAAGAGGGACTCTGGGCCCTGAATCTGATGAACAGAAGAGAGAGTACACACATCTTTTTCATCAGGGCCGCACATTAATTGTGACAACTGCAAAAGAAAAAAAGAAAAGGGTTTTCACATTTCTAGGCACACCTTCAAAACAAAAAGTAGCCCAATTCCAGTGAAAAAAAATTGTGATTATGTTTGGAATATCATACTACTTCCAGGATTTTTGCAGAATATACACATAGATTAACTCTGAATTGTTATCTGGGACTGATTAACATGTAATCCATTTGTACCCAGCACTATATATGTAGTACAGTCAGGGCTGGACTGGTAATCTGGCATACTGGGTATTTTCCCGGTGGGTTGACGCACTATTGGGCCGATCAGGGGTGGAATGGCCATTGGGAGAACCGAGCGGGCCGGTGGTTCGACCGTGAAACGTGCCGAATGGGCCATGATAAGCAACATTGAGCCGCTGCGTTATGCAGAACGGACCACAAAACGGTGCTGTGATATGCAGAAAAGAACAGTGAACACCCCCCCCCCCAAACAACATTTGCACAGCCCTCACAGCTCAACAGTTGGGGCAGTTGCCATGTAAAATCCCAGGCCAATTTCTCTTCCCAGTCCAGTCCAGCCCTGTGTACATTGTATAGTATGCAACAGAGCACACTGGGTGCTTGACCTCACCTTCTATTTCCAGTGAGAAATTAATAAATGTTTTAATTGAACTTCACAGGAAACTATATATGTGATATAGGTGCCGTTAAACTTACACCGGCTGCTCGTCTACATAAAGTCTTTGATATTGAGGTCAGCAAGAGGGTCTTTAGGAGGAGGAGGCTTCCTGGGACTTTGAGCCATTCCTGGAGACATCTGTGGAGAAACACACAAGCAGGGACTGAAGAGTGCAAGCACAGCTTTATTGGTGAATGCACTGTCTACGTAAAGGGGCTTTCACATGATTCATGGCAGTGCTGCCGAATATATTCAAGTTTATGGAGTGAAGCATCAGCGTTGCCCCTTAAACTTCAAATCATTTCATGACCCCATTGCCGCTGATCTTTCGAAGTGTCAGCCAATGATTAACCAGGTAGTTTATATAGTCTTTACAATGATAGGTCCAACTTCACAGAAAAGTGATTTTCACACACGTTTTTACCTCACAAATGTCTTTTAGTGAAGAAAGCAACAAAATATTTATAAACTGTAGAACTTTATGAAGAGTGTTTTTGAATTGCATTTGCACTCCAATAGTCTGGTGGAAACATAGAAATTGAAGACAAAATGTACCCCAGCGTCATTGCATTTGCGTGGGCTGTTCCGACAGTGTGGCTGTGCTTTTTCCGTGCGAATGACCAAGATTCGATTTCACCTATTGGCCCACTTTTTTCCCATCCTGTTTCCTGTCTCCGCTATTAATATTTCTTTAATACTACTTGATCCAGGTAAGAGTAGCCACGACAGTAATATTGTAGTAACCATGATTAAATGCAATTAACTTGTTGTGTTACTACAGTAATATGATGTTAATATAGTAGACATGTTTACTTTTGTGGTTACTATGATTTTTCAACAAAATACCATGGTGATACTATGGTTAATGTAGTAAAACCATAGTTCATTTTTGTAAGGGAAGTTAAGGGTTGGTGTCTGTGGGACTCTAAATGAACACAATAAACACACTGCAGTGATGCCCCTATACTGTATGCTAGAATTTAAATAGGAGTACAAATAGCTTCTGCATAAATATATACCATATTGTTTCCAAGCATCCAGAGACTTCAGTTCTTGAGCAATTTTGAATTCACCAAGATCATCATAAGACTTTAACATCTGAAATGAATGTATCATAGCAATTGCCAGGACTTTTTTCTGTGTTCAATGTTTACTGTGCACACCTCTTGCTAGCCAGGCGTAGTTAAATGTCGTTAAATATGTATTAATAAAAGACATACATTTTTTCAATATATATCCATAAAGTTTGACAGTTTTATAATATTTCTTGGTGCTTTGAACTCTAAAAGACATCAGTGAGGTAAATCTTGTGGAAAAATCACTTCTGTGTTAAGTTGTACCTTGCAAAACCAGCCGGTAATCATTGGCTGACACTTGGAATGGACAGCAGCAATGGGGTCAAAGTTGAAAATATTTTAACTTTCTTTTAACTAAATTTCTGTTAGTCACATGTTTGTGAAACTTGTTCAGTTTATGTCTTAGTTGTTGAATCTTTTATGTTCATACAAATATTTATAAATGTTAAGTTTGCTGAAAATAAAAGCAGTTGAAAGTGAGTTGTTTCTGTGTTTTATACCGGTTGTCCAGGGGCTCCGGCGGCAAGAAGTTGTGGCCTCATCGGTGAACCGGGCATCATAGGAGCAGCTCCAGACTGTGAGTGCAAGCCAGACACAGTAAGACACAAACACGTACAGTACGCCTATACAGACATACACATAAACACACACTCTTACCATGCAAAACATTGTTTGGGATCCCATGACAGGAGAGACCCCGCGAGGGGAAGTCTAGTTGGGTGGGAGGGATCAGGGGGGCAAGACATTAGGACAGAACAACATAGTATAATATGGCTCTACCACAGACAAACACACACACACACACACACACACACAGAGACAGAGGGGAATCTATGTGCTCGAATGCAGCTTTTAAAAAGGATTTGAACCTTAAAGTCATTTGATCTATTTTATGTGTGTTTTAATAAATATGTTGTGCATGCATTTATATGGCTGGCGGTGTAGAAAAGAGCTGCAAAGTGAGCAAATAAACTAGCTCTGGTTTAAAGCAAGAACTTCTGAATGCATCCATCTTCTGAATGCCATTCAATTGTTGTTCTAAAAAATGGAAGTTTAAGGTCAGTTTTATGAATTCAAATACATAATTTTCCTTAAAAATGCATGACTTTCTTTCTTGTGAGGAAACCAACAGCATTATGTTTATCTTGCTCTTTTACATACAATGAAAATAAATGGGGTCGAATGTTATTGACCTCCAAAAATAAAAACATAAAAGCATCATAACAGTAGTTGCAATAGCTACTTATGTGTTCCGTGGATGAAAGAAATTCATACATATTTTGAAAAGCATGAGGGTGAGTAAAAGTGACATTTTTTTATGTATAACTATTCGGAGTGGTGGTGGCGTAGTTTGCTAAAGCACTAAATTGTTCAGCAGAAGGTCGCTGTTTCGATCCCCACAGCCACCACCATTGTGTCCTTGAGCAAGGCACTTAACTCCAGTAATAAGTGCACTGTAAGTCGCTTTGGATAAAAGCATCTGCCAAATGCATAAATGTAAATGTTCCTATAAAGTTTGATACTTCCATGTAGTTTGTAACTACTGGTAATTATCTAGGACACCAGTGAAGTTCATTCAGTTACAGTGTTAAAAAAATGTACTGTTTCACTTTTCAATCCTAACATGTCCATGTGTGTTCGAAAGCAATGTATACAAATGCAAAAAAACTCTAGTGAGGAAGCTCTGCATTTAGTCCTATCCATTGAGCTGACAGGAGCTAAAAAAGATTTAGGGAGAAGAGGAAGCTTGTGATTGGCTTCACGCCATGCTGCTCAAAGCCATACGGCTCCATCCACATGCTCCACGTCTACAGAACAACACAACATTTACCATGGTTACGCCCCAGCTAGCAGTGGGTACCTGCGCTTGCCAGTTCACCCCTCCAGCTGCTTCACCCCTAGGAATTGAGAGCAAGAAAGAGATAGAAATACAGGAGGAACAAATAAACAATGTAATAATTTTTTGTCAAAGAGGGAAAAGAATAAGGTGAAAGTGGGAGAAAGGAAGTTACTGTATTCTTACGGTTTCTGGTTTCCCATTGTCAAATCTGAAAGCACATAAATACACATGTTGGATTCTGCAGATTACAGGCAATCTATCTAGACATTTGTGACCTTTTTATTTTGGCTATGATTTGAGAGTTTATAGACCACCAAATCAGAACTTGATTAAATTGAAAGTGGATGTTCACGTACTGCTGGCCATGTTGGCCATGACTGAGTCCAGGTTTCCCATGGGTTTGACAGGCGAGGAGGCCCCAGCTGCCTGGGGGGCCATTGCTGGCATGAGCACATCACCAAATCCATCGAAGGCTTCAAAGGAGAGTATGAATTAAGAGAGACAATGAGCCAGAAAAGGGAGATTTTGAGTAACAGAGTAAAAGTAAAGAAACTGGGGCTAAACTGAATGCCCTCATCGCCATGGCAACAAACAAAGGAAAGCATTGTCAAGATGACAGCAGGAAGAAAGAGAGCACGATTGCAGGCAAGTTATAAGACAACGCACACAGACACACACAACATCACGCTTATTGGAGTACAACTTTGGGACTCTATGATCACAACAAACCCACATTCATTTCACCATAAACATATTAAGCATGAACGAAATGCCTAAATAAAAATATACTACTCTTCAGCTCTTAGTGAGCGCTGATATTTCAAATATCAGTGTGTTACACAAATTAAAAAAACGTATTTGGACATTAAATCCACACTTACAATGTAAGTGGACTAGGAACAAAATATAAAAAGCAAGTGGCATCTGCATAAACATGATGCAAAATATTTCTTAAGAACTCAATTTACTTCTGTTTTATTTTTTGCAATGAACTTTAACCAACTGGAATAGAGATCGAACGATAATTCCATCCATCCATCCATCCATCCATCCGAATAGCAGCTGTGTAGAGCATCATAACTCACCAGTAGCACAGCAGGGAGCAAGCAATGACCCAAGAGCCAGATGGAGGGAGAGAGAAGAGAAGGAAAATGAAGAATAAAATGATAAAAGAATGGAAATGGGGGAAAAACATGTGAAAGAGAACATGATAAAAAAAGAAGAGAGTGTCATCCCACAGAAGAAACAGATCAAATGAGCAGAATATAGAGAGAGATAGTGAGTAAATGAGAGAAAGCAGAATTAAGTAGTAAGCCATTGGGAAAAAGGCATTTTCAGTCCATGTAGGGCAGAGATGAATGTAAATGGCACACATGTGAGAAACAGATGGAACAAGACAGATCTCATTTCAACACGTAAATATCAGCACATCTGAGAAGCAACACTTCCAGAAACTCAATATGCCAACAACAGCACATACACAACACTGAGAGGTGTTTCAACACACATATTCACGTGTTTACTATGTTAAAATGACCCAGATAAATTTATATTGCTCAAAGGTTGCTCTTTCATATCTCAGGAGACTTAACTGAGCTCTCAGTTGTTTGATATAGGTATCTACTTTGTCTCAGATGTTTCCCCTAATATTACTTGGACTAAAGAAAATATACACAAACGTGACATACAGTAAAAATGTAATGCTATAAAGCATTGCCTGGAAAATTTGGTCTTGGAAGAATTTGATGATAAATGTTTTAGTTCATATTGAAATATCTGACTTTTGATTCTTTGATAATGACTTTGGTATCTTGGTAAATCTGAGCACACACTGTTGAGATCTCTTCTGAAACTCTAGCGAGATTACTGGGATGTTTTTCTCAGGGGGAAATCTGAGAAGCAGGAGGCTCAAGCACAAATCTCAATTTTCTTTCCATTTAATCTCAATGATGTCTAGGAGAAACAACTCCAATCTCATTTGTGTTTTATTTCCCAACGGTCATGTAAAATAAAACCATTTCCATGCTGTGGACTATGATGTGAATGTTTTGAACACCGGACAGAAATCTGAGTACAATAAACCAATGAAAAGTAGAAAATGATGTACAGAATGACGGAGGTGGTCACAGAGGGGTGCAGATGATTTACCTGACATCAGATTACCTCCTGTAGACACTGAGGGCGGAGCAGCTGGTTTGGCCTCAGTAGCACCTGCAGAGTCTGAAGGAAACCCGTCCAACCATAACCAGAGAAAACATCCATGCAGCATGAGGGTAAAAAAGTTTAGAGTGAGACAAAGCCTTTATGTAGAGAGAAAAAGAGATAGAGCGCATGTTATCACTCCTAGAGATAAAAGGACACAAACCAGCACAAACAAACACACACTCAAGATTAAAGTCTCTTTTCTTATTTTCTTTTAAGTCAGATAACTCTACCATAACCTCTTTATGATGCCCATCCACCTTCAGAGCAGCTTTATCTCACAATAACAGAATCCACTCAAACCATTTGTGCAACCAAGGACATCAAATCATTCAGACTGGGGTAGTTACCAACCCCCAAACAGGTTCAGAGATGCCCCGTTGTCAGGCCAGCTCATGGGGGCAGATAGAGCAGGAGCAGGTGGACGAAACACATCTGATGCAGACGGAGGAGGGTTTAGATGAATTTATGCTTATCTTTACTACACGTGTAAAATAAACACTAAGTATTTAGGAAAATGCAATCACACTGAAGTTGGGAGATGCATTGGTTTGTAGCACAGAACCACTAAAATAACTTGTTTTCTATTTATAGATTTAGAAATGTGAAATCAGATACGGGCAAAGGGTAATAGAGGATATTAAAAAGGAATGAAGCAAAATGTAACAAATGGATCTTGGAGATGTTTCAAGAGACAGACAGAGTGAGAATTAAGGGCCTCAAGGAGTGGGAGAAAGCGGAGTGAGTGTGTTGGACATTTCCTTTGGCTGCCTCAGGAGAGAAGCATTTTTGGCTCACCTTGAATAGCCAAGGACAGAATGGGGAGGGGGGGGTCAGCAATGTACAAGAAACTGACAGAGTTAGAGGATGGATGCAGTGCAGCGTGTACCTGCTGAAAACAGGTCTAGACCGGGATTAGGGTCTGTTTTGGGAACAGATGAATCTGGCATGGTATCAAAAAAACCTACAGACAAGAATGCATATGCACAGACAGATATACAGACATGTAATGATACATAAAAGTCTAAGGGATGGGTAACACAAATCAAACCAATCAAACACAAGAAAAATAGTTCAAACTTATCCAAAGTAAACCACCTGATGTGTAGTATGTTCAAGAGTATATACGGTATATATACTCTACGCAAGAATGTGAATGCAAATGCTTCTCGCTATTGAAACTCACATGTTATTTTTTGCCAAAATGTTAGAACTATGGCTGTACAATTAATCAAAAAAGTTAGCAAATTAGAATTACGGCTGCCATGATTAACTAATCGTGAAAACGGATGCTTACAGCATTCCATTTAAATCTACTGCATCAAAGATTTCTATTTATTTCGTCACGTTTAAGTGGGCTAATGTCCTGTGCTTGAGCCCCTCCATTATGGACAGTTACACTCCAGGACTATATGAACCAGTGAACTCATTAAAAATGTATTTAATTCAGTTAAAAGACAATAATAATCGTGAATACAAGTTCAAGGGAAATAATCAACTATTATGAATTTTGGGTTCTGCGTAGCTCAGCGAGACTACGTTGACTACCACCCCTGAAGTCGCAAGTTCAAATCCAGGGTATGCTGAGTAACTCTCCAGCCAGGTCTCTTAAGCATCCAAATTGGCCCAGATGCTAGGGAGGGTAGAGTCACATGGGGTAACCTCCTCATGGTCACGATTAGTGGTTCTTGCTCTCAATGAGGCATGTGGTAAGTTGTGCATGGATCGCGGAGAATAGAATCCACATGCGGAGTCTCCACGGTGTCATGCACAACGAGCTACTTGATAAGATGCATGGATTGATGGTCTCAGAAGCGGAGGCAACTGAGACTTGTCCTCCACCATCCAGATTGAGGTGAGTAACTGTGCCACCATGAGGCCCTACTAAGTAGTGGGAAGCAGTGGGCATTCCAAATTGGGAGAAATGGGAATGAAAAAAAAAAAAGATTATTAATTATGTCATAATTGTGCAGCCCTAGTTAGAACGCAATTCACAACACAATGCAAGTGTGCATTGATTTCTCAGCACTGCTACAAGGTGCTACAACAGTGCATTGGAAAAGCATTCACGTTTATGTTTGCTCTCTTGCGTAGAGCATGTTGATGCCTAAAGGGGGTTTACCAGCGAACAGGTCTGTCGTCGGGGCTGGGGTAGAAGCTGGGGCTACAATACTGGTGGTGGCAGGTGTCTGAACAGTAGGAGGCACCACTGAGTTAAAGAAGGAGTTACAGTCATCTACTGGTTGCTTTGAGAATAGATCCAATTGAAGGGAGGTTTCAACAGCAGTACCAGCCGCTCGAGTGAAGGGATCTAGCAAAGAGGATGAGTGCTTAAAAACATCTTTCAGGCTCACTGTATGATATTATATATTATATAGAGTTGCCCACAGATTGTAACTTTAAAAAAGGAGGAAAGAGAAACAGAAAAAGAAAATAGAATAATAAATTCTAGACGGTTCACTGAGAGAAGTTAGAGTCAGTTCTGTCAGTAACAGTGAGCGTTGCGTCTATAATGAGTCGACATCTGCTTATGTGCCCCAGAGAACAGAACTTCAATGTTCAAAGACCATTGCCCTAGCATCAAAGATGGCAATAGTCATGGCAACACCAATGCCAATTCAGAGAGAAAACTCAACAGAACAGAAGAACAACTTACCCAAGGAAATTACTTTAGTACAAGAGCCTGTAGAAGAGGGACTATGGTTTCCCGTAATCAGACTTTTGACATTCATCAGTATAATGTCTGGTCCACTTTGCACCACATGTAGCCAATGCAACACACACACACACACACACTCGCACACACATATGCACAGTGCCATCACCCACCGGTTGAAGCTGTGCCCTCGGAAGCAGGGGTGGGAGTGGATGCTGCGGCCCCACCCTCTGTAGCAGAAGCTGATTCAGCTGCAGGGGCCGCAAACACATCTGGGGTATCGCACACGAGGGCCAGAGGATAGGAGTGGTACAGGAAGAAAAAGAAAAGAAGAAAAGGAAATAGAGAGATAGAGTAGATAACAGCATGGAGAGAGAAAGGACAAACGTCAGTGTCATGCAAAGAGTTTGAAAGTAATTTAAAATCTTTAAAGCTATGTTTCATATAGGTCTTACTAAAAATACATTTTCTACATAAATAATTATGACCCTTTCTCTAATAGTCAAAATAAAATAACATTCAAAACCCCTTTACTTCCGTAATGTGACATCTTAGGGAGGGACTTCACTCTCCACATCCCAACATATTAAAAAGGCATTGCCACTAATAGAGCGCAACAGTCTAGTTCCGGAAGTAAAAATTCCATTCATTTTCTCCATAGACAAATTCATTTGTATTTTCTTTATTTATATTTTTAAAACCTGTAAAGACAGGCCAACTGTGAGCTCAGAGCTTGTAAATCGATGGTATATGCTTCTTTTGAAGCCATCGGTCTGTGTAACTTCAACCTACATTTTTAGAAATCGTGTTTAATAGCGGATTTCCTGGTAAAGAACTGCACTACCCATGATCCTGAAGAGAAAGATCAACCAATCAGAGATTCATGGCAAACAAATCACACCAAACCATCTCTGCAGCGACCGGCCACTTTAGTGTGAATGAGTCGGTCTCAATACACACTCAAACTACAATATTTATAAATATATTACTATTTTGCAATAAAATGTTATATTTTTATGTCTATAATTATGATCAACAACTGTAAATTAGCACGTAATCGCAAATGATTCATTAAAAAAGTTGAATACGTACATTTTTCATTCGTACATTCTTAATCGCAATTAATGCATTTACCGTTAATACAGCACAAACCAGCATAAACACTTATTGGGAGGGTGGAATCTTTGTAATGTGTCCACCCGGAGTCATTACACTGAAGCACACACCACAACAGCACTTCCCTGTCAGCGATAAAATGGAGAAAGGAGCTCTTAGCACTATTATTTAATGTACAAAACGATCCCAGATGGGACTTGTGATAGAAATCAAGTATTTTCAGCCTCTGTAATGCACAATTTAATTACCACAGAAGCATATCAAGTCTTAACTATCACTCTGCTTTTCCCGTGGAGTTCAAAGCGGCGCTGGACGCTGGCGTTGACGCTCTGATGCGAATCACGAATGCAGCTTCACGATTGCTGTAAGAAAGCGGATAGTCACAGTCTATTGGCAGATTAATATTATGGAGATTTTAAGAGATTTAATGCCCTTTGCAATGAATACTAAACCTATGTGGAATAAAGCCATTTTTACACAGCAAAGGTGGCACAGAAGACGCATGTGAATGGCAGTTAGATGTATTTGCACAGAGCAGGAATAAATCTTTTACACAGCAGTTGTAAATGCATAAATAATTTTATGACATGAATATTTCAAAAGTAAAATTATGAATATAGAAATATAAAATGAATGAAAATACGAGTGAATACTCAACCTATGGGGACTAATTCTTTCAATAATTCAACCTCCCACTTAGACTCTGGGAAACGTTTAATGTTACTTGAATTGATGATATCTTATTGCAATTTTATCTTTATACTGTGGAAGGATTTGTTTGGAAAATGTTATTGTTACATATTGTTTTGATTTCTTGCCTAAGATGGAAATAAATGCATTTTGATTAGAAAATAATAATATATGGTGTCAATTTTCAGCATTTACAAAATCTGCCATTAATCACGATTAACTAAAAAAAAAATGCATGTAATCGACTGACAGCCCTACTTTAAATCAAAAGTTTAATATTTTTACATTGTTCATATTTAGAAAAAAAATCATTATTTGATTAAGTATTGTAGTTTATTGCATTGGTAAAAACTTTAAGTACACAGTCTTATACCTTTGTCTCAGTCAGAGCTTGTAATGTTGGAATTCACCTCGGAGCTGGTTGGTTTGGTTCATGGCTTAGAATGCTTTTTTAGGAAATCCCTATGGAAAAAAATTATGGAACAAATACTACTGGAACTAAGACTGCTGAAAATGTGGATGGGCACTGTTTTACCTGGTTGATAGGATCATAATAAGACCAGAAAACGTGTATTACGAAAGTAAAAAGGGTCACTTTTGATTTCATGTTGATTTTAAACAGTTTGGCATGCACTGATTTAAAAAAACTGTAGATTACACATAAGAATATTAAACTGATTATCCATCATAAATGTAGTTTTAATAAATAAGACCTGGTGGAGCATTGAAGTGCACAAGAATGTCAAACAGAAAATACAAAAGTGTAACAGAAAAGGAATTGTGGTGCTCTGTATTTCTAACGGAGCAGGGCACAAAAATGGAGCAATGGTGACAGCAGACAAATGAAGCAGCACACACAGTGTAATGTTCATATTTTGATCTGAACTGTTACTGTGTGCTGGGATGTTTCTCTGTTTCAGAATGTGGCACAGCCTTTTCTCCCAGAAACATCTTCTTAAGGAAGAAACATAAAAACGTCACTACTGACCTCCGAGGAGATCCGCTGAGCCGGAGGAAGCACCGGCAGCGGAAGGAGGAGGAGCCAAAGAAACGGCTGCCTCTGCAGCTGTGGTGGGCGTGGCTGAGGAGGCGGAGTCTACGGCAGGGGTTGAGTCAGGAAGGAGAGTCTCTGTAGTAAGGGAACCTATTTCTGCATAGCCACGCCCCCAGATGAACAATATAAACCGCAAAGTAAATAAAAAGATAACCAAGAAAGAGAGAACCAAAAGGAGAGGGCAAGAGCAGAAGAGAGACAGAAAGAAAAAGAGATTCAACTGAGCCAAGACAGAGGGATAGAAATGGGTTCACACTCTAAATGGGTTTTAGGAGACTAGGTTGGATATACATCACACACAATTGTTATAACTTAATATCAATTCGCCAGATAAACTGTAACAAGTGTTTAAAACGTTCAAGAAGGTGGATGAGACATTTAAGACATTAAAACAAATGTAAAAAAACAAACAAAAAGTCTTCGGCACATACCTGACCCCAGCAGATCTGTTGTGTGAAGTCCATAACAAAGACAGGAAGAAAGAGAAAAGGAGTACGTTTAATTACCGGTCGAAGGTAAGATGTTTAGGGTGTGTTTGAACGAGTGTGTTTGTCTGACTATTATGTTTTTTACCTCCCCAGGATGTGGGAGCAGCTGATGCGCCACCTGCAGAAGGTCCAGAGGAAGACAACGGGTCCAGATCCAACAGAGAACTACAAAAAGACGGAGAATAAGTGACCATATGAAATAAAGTTGTAAGGTCAGATATTGGGACTATTGTTCTGATTAGCAATAATTTAGTTGTTATCAGATAGGAAGTGAAGGGTGGTGAAACAGGTCACTCACTCAGTGGCAGTCTCAGCAGCGGATGCTGCCTCAGTGGGTGGCGGCTCCAGAGTGGGTACGGCAGCAGAGGATTTGGCGGGAGTGGAGGTCGGAGACACATTATTGGAGGGCGATCCCTAATACCAAATAGAGTAGTGCGCTGAGTCTGAGCCTGATCTCATGAAAATTGCATGATTGTGGTGGCATTTTTGCTAAATTACATTATGTGTTTCCTTACTCAAATTCCAAGGTGAAATGTTCACTGTGTGGCGCTTAAAGCGGGGTAATTTTCTCCCAAACAGATGAGTTGTTTAAGGTTAAGGATCAAGTTATAATTCAACAAAACCTACCTCCCTACCCTAAACCTAAACGATTAAAATGCAATTGCTGAAGCAACCCATAATTTTGTAGTGCTTCTATAACACTTTTGGCAAAGTGCCGACTTGCATGCTCTTCAGGACTAGTACCACAGTCCTTTGCATCGCAAGTGCAACTCTCTATCAGTTGAGCTACCTATCTAATCACACTAGAACAAGCTTGTAAATACAAAACATGCAATATAGTAAAAGTGTTTTGATGTCATATGATAGCATTGTGTGAGGAATAAGGTGAAGAGTAAGTGATTATGAACTGATAATCTGCCATTTTACTCGTGATTTGTGTGAAAAGGAATATAAGTTATTATTGTTGTAGCGTATCTAGTGTTAGTTTCACCAAGAAACTGCCGCGATATGTACAATGGGCCATGTAAAAATAATTTAGCAAAAATGTATTTATAGTAACGTCATTCTATTTGTATGTGTTAAAAAAAATGTATCATGTAAAATCAATTCCTTACCTTTGTGGGTGACCTATCAGAAACATTGGAGAGAAAATAAAAAACTAAAGTGAGCAGAAGATCTTATATAGGATAATCTTATGGATCAAATGTTCTTTTAGACTTATTGGTTATTTATTTTTTTCTTAATGGCGTCATATTTGTTGTTTTGCTCTTAATGGCTTAATGTTTTTAAGTATAAAAGGAATAGTTCACCCCAAAATTTTTATTCTCTCATCATTTACTCACCCTCATGCCATCCCAGATGTGTATGATTTTCTTTCTTCTGCAGAACACAAATGAAGATTTTTAGAAGAACATTTTAGCTCTGTACAGTATGTCCATAAAATGCAAGTGAATGGGTGTGCCAAAATTTTGACGCTCAAAAAAGCACATAAAAGCAGCATAAAAAAATGCATAAGACTCCAGGTGTCTTGACCTGTTCCTCACCCACACCTATCAAATCACTTCTGAAGACATTGATTTAGCCACAGGAGACATATGGATTACTTTTATGCTGACCTATGTGATATTTGGAGCTTTAAAATCTTGGCACCCATTCACTTGCATTGTATGGACCAAACAAGCTGAGAAGTCTTCATCTGTGGTCTTCTGAAGAAAGAAAGTCATACACATCCGGTATGGCATAAGGTTGAGTAAATGATATGAGAATTAAAATTTTTACGAGAACTATTTCTTTAACTTTGATAAATAAATCAGACCCAATTGAGACCAATGTTGACACATAGTAAGAGTTATAAGAGCTATAAGATTAATGTGGATGCATAGCATAGCTCAGTTAATTTGATGAGAAATGTTTGAGTTCATATTGAAATCTGACATTTGATTGGAGACTTTGGTATCTTGGCAAATCTTGATATATCACAGGTTTGAGATCTCTTCTGAAAATTCTCAGAAGAAAAGACCCTGGTAATCTCACACGTGACTCATGAGTAACATGATACTTAATCAAAAGTCTCTATTTGTTCTCTATTTAATGTCATTGCTGTCTAGGATAAACAAATAAGGGTAACAATTTACCATAACTTTCATTAATTAATCATTAACAAACATTATTTAATGCTTAACAGATTATTAGTTAATGTGTATTCAGATAGAAATATGAGATAATGTGCTTGTTAATATTTACTATTAACTAACATTAACTAATGATCTGTTAAACATTATGTAATCTAAATTCAAATAATTACAAACGTTATTAAGCTTTCATTCATATATGACTTGCACTTTTTAACATCTACAAATGTTTGTTTTTATTACAAATGTTATATAATGATTAAATTATCATTTTTTAATGTACATTTGAATGCTTATAAATGTTATTAAACTTTTTCATAATATTTTTTTTATAAATGAGCTCATGCACTTTTTACATTTACAAATGTTTTAGAGATCATTAATATTTTATACCCCTTCAAACACTCCATGTTTACAAATTATTTATTAATGTCTAACTAACTAGTGACCAAGGTCTGTAAAAGCTGCACATTTACTGTTTGTTTGTTGATGTATGCTTTTACATTTTACAGACCTTTGCAACTGATTTTAATTATTTGTTCATATTTTGCAGTATCCAATCTAAAGTTGCAACTATTCATACATTGTAAATGTTAATTAAAGGTTTACTAATGATTATTTAGTATCTTTATGGTCAGTGGATTTTGAGCTACTAACTTAAGCATGCACGTTTGTTAATGGTTTATTAATGAATGTAATTATGAAGTGCAACCCAAATAGGATATTAACAAGATCTCATTTGTGAATTTTCTTTTCTACATGTAAAAAGAACATGATTGAAGCAAACAAACTCACCCTTCCCTGGATATCCAACGGTGCAATGCAGGGAGAGTAAAAAATACATAAATCAAAAAGAAAGTTCATATAACAGTTCTCAAAATGGTTACTTATTATTAGCAGCCATATTTCATCTAAATGGACACACAGTACACTAACTTTAATGAACGTCCCCATGGAGCAATCTGTGGTTATGTGCCTTTTTCAAAAGCACAATAATTATCAGGTTTTCTAATTAGTCTGGAACATTTGCTTTACAAGCCCAACATCTGAACCACTGCTCCTGCCACTCTGACATTTAATGAGATTTAGAGTGAGTTCAGAAGTTTCGTACCCTTTCTTTCCCTCTAGACTGTTCATATGTGTCTCCAGAGATTCCAGGATACTGCTGGGAGCCTGAAGATGTCAGAATCAAGCACACACATATGATGAGCAGAGAAAAAGTCACATGATGAGGACAGCCCAAACACCATCAGAGCACAACTTATGTCAATATCTCTCAAAGTTCCACTGCAAATCTTAAGAGCAAACCACACCAGAACACATTTTTGAAAACTTTCCATCCAACCACTGCAAACTCTGAAACTTTGACACTTCAGTACATTGCCTAAGCTTGTTTCTGACTAATTCCGGCTAATTTTACACTGATGCTGAATGATAATATTGTGGTGTGACTTCACTGTCATTTTAATATGTAGAAAACCAACAAAACGGTGTATTATAACAAGGAAGAAACAGGATCAGCTTGCCTCTGTTCACATAAAACACTTATTAGGAGAGGATGGGCAAAATCTGATCTTAAATCAGTAGTCACTGTGATTCTGAGAGGTCTAAAACCATCAGTTCCAGGAAATTGTGTTTTGTAACTAACTAGCTCAGGCAGGAAAGGAGTCTGAACAAACTGGAAAAAGCAATGCACTGAGATGCAAACTGGGTCCCACATCAGTCGCTATGGTTACCGGCTCTTCGTTCTGGCTGTCTTTAAAGGGACAGTCTTCATTGTCTGAATCTGCCAGGTCAGCCACCACGCGGGGGTGCAGACACTGGGAATCCCCACAGGGAGGAGTTATGATAACAACAATCAGTTAGGAAAAATGTTGAATGAACAATTTGCTTAATAAAAATTCTAAAGCTATTAATTTCATGATGTCAAAATCTCATCGTAATGTTAAAAAGAAGCTAATTATAATGCACAAATGTATATGCATAATTGAAACGACTTGGAGACTTGGATATTAGAAAACTAAGCTCAGATGTCCTGTGGTTGACTTACATAAGAGATGTCAGGAATGTCATTTTTATCCACTCCCACTTGCTGCAACAGAAACCGAAAACTTTATTCAGATTGAATTATATACAAGCATACATGAAGGTTACATAAACATTTCAAACTAACTTCTTACGGCTTAAACTGATCAAAATCGTTTTCTTAATAATGTGCGACATTTAATCTCTGTTTCTTACCTCGGCAATTTTCATGAACTCTGAGATCTTGGTCACTCGGGTCAGAAACCTCTTGTAAATTTCAAGTGAGTCCTTGCATTCAGACTTCTTCATTTTGAAATATTTCTCTGTGTAACCAGAAACATCTTTAATAATTTAAAGGATAAATTCATTGTTCTAAATAAAGATGTACTGTAGGTGAGAGATGATGATCTACAGTAAGTTGTTATAGCAACACATGCCTAATAAATTAATGATGCCATCATTGTAGGAGGCAAACAGCTTTATCAGATCCTTAAAGAGAAGCATGAACGCTGCGTTCATGATGCCGTTGTTCAAATCTTTAGGATGAACCTGCAGGAGAGAGAAGGAGACACAGAATCACATGAAACAAACAGGAAAAGCAGCATTTTAAACATCGTTATCATGACATTTTCATTGCTAGAAAACGTATTTGGATTGTAACAACATTAATTCAGAAAACAGAAAAGTAAGATAGATATGAACCAGATGCTGACACTTTAGATCAAATGAATTCAATGAAAAATGATTGAAATAGACACAATGAAGTCAACCGACTAAATGCAGGTCTGCTACATTTTCAGAGTCTGCTAAATGTTCCAGAATGTGGGCGGACGTTACTCACGTCAAACTCCAGCAGTGTGTCCACTTGAGTCTGCAGGGCAGGCATGGCCTTCAGGAGCTTGTCAGGAGCCATAGTCCTCATCACACCCTCAGCTCTGAGCACACACACACAGAGGACAGAGCATTTCAAGGTGAGTGGGGGAACTTTAAAATTCTTAAACCCTCTTATTATGATAAAACAGCTTTGAATTGGCATCTTGTAGTTGCCATCCTAAAAGATGGCATTTCCTTTGTGTTCTATATGCTTTGCAACTCTGGGAGTAAAATTGTGATCTAAAGTATCTCTAACCTTGTCTCTTGTAACTCCTCAACTATCCAAATTGCACTCTAACTCAATATTTGAGAACTGTGAGCAACTGGTGTCTCAATGATGCCAAAATAAGAAACCCATCAGCCTTCTATTCCCAGAATCAATCAACATACCCCTTCTTGACTCGAGTGAAGTCGAAGGCCATAGCGCGGTAGGCATATGCCTTCTCATTCAGGTACCGTGCGTATCGTCTGATAAATGTTGACATGTCATAGCCTTGGAGACAGGAAATAATAAACAGAAAAGGAATAAACAGAAGATTAGTTGCATTTAACATGACAAAGAACAAATTTAAGGTCATTACAAAGAGTGAGATTACATTAGTAGATAACTAAATAAATGGTGAATGTTGCTAGCCGGTTTTATTTTCTACCAGGTGGAAATCACAATAAATTCTTGACAAGCAGCACAGTATGAGTTAGCATTCATGTCCGTAACACAAGCTATGCAGAATAAGTGTTATACTTGAGAGTTAGGGGCTTGTTCTTTTACCTGGCGTTCTATTAAGTGAAATTTTATTAAAGTTCATGTGTCTTAAGCTCAAACTCAAATATGCACAAACTCACCATGGGAGCCTGTTTTGTCGATAAAGTTGCTGAGATTGAACAGAGAAGTCCTTGAGGCCAAATACTGGATGAATCTCTGTAGAGATTTAAACAGGACAAATCTTAAAATATGTTTGATTTTGGTAATTTTCAAATGTTTTTTTATGTATATATTTGACAATTGTTTTAGCCATGTCTCAGGTCCAGACTTTCAATTTTAAAGAATGAAAATCCATCAAAAAATAAAAATGATTACATGTGTAAAACTATGTATTAATATGTACTAATATAAACAAATGGTGAAATAAAAAAATAATTTAAATATTTTCTTTGTAATAATGATTTTTATTAAAAAAAATTAAATGACGACCAGTTCCACCACACCAAACAATTCTGCCTCTAATAAAGTTTTTTTTAATTTTTTTTAGTAAGTGTACTTGTTTAACCAAGTCGACAAAAGTGTCAGAGAAGAGCATGCTTGAGATGAAATTTGAGTCAAGTGATGTTTGAGCAAAACAAAGAAAATGTAATCTTAATATCACTCTGAAATTTTTAATTGGTCATCATTATCAATCAAGCTGTTATTATGCCAAATTATGCAAAAAGCCTGAAAATATGATTTCATTATGTTTATTAAGGATACATAAAATGTTATCTATGAAATTAGCCTTAGCGAGACATCCATCACCATCAACTTCACCACAAAATTCTATTACACGATACAGAATTTGAGATGAGCTGGAAATGACACTGGTGGGAAATTTCAATGACTTTCAGAAAAATCTAATTTTCTATGGTATAAGAACATACAAAGTTAGACATTGTTAGTACACAAATAAAAAAAAAACTATGTGAGTGTTACTGAGACTTTCCTTTCTAGCTGTGCACAGTACTAAAAGTGCCCTACGTTGAAGAAACACCCATAAATGAATAAAAGAAGTAATATGACAACTCACTTCATTCCCGTAGATGCAGATGTGGTGAGTTGTGGTTAGGGCTTTGAACACGACCACCCAGCTAGCATTGGTGGCTCTTTCAAAGAGTGTATCAGCCATCTGAGGGATGTTCACATTTGTCTCATTGGTGGCTGAGATCAGATCTGCACATACAGAAACACACACACACATGAACCACCATGTCTATGCACTGCAATGGGGATTGAGGACTTTTACACAAACAGCATTGAGAGTTTTAAGTTTATTGAACCAGCAGAAAGATTCTTAGGGGACATATTCATAACAGCAACTGCATTTAAGAAGCACGAAGCGGCCACACAGAGATATAAATATGATTGAGCATTTTTCTAGCAGAGAATAACATACTGCATTCAGGGGAATTTATGAGGAATTAAATGAAGGAAATGTTTCTGCTGAAAGAGATTAAGGTCATATCAAGGTTGCTAAACTGCACACACATTTCTTACACACTTCAATGAAATCTACATAAAACTTACCACTTACAGCCATTCTAGTGGATGATGTACAGGATGTCATACTACAGTCACAATCAAACACCAATGAATGTATTTGAAATAAACATGGATTTGTAGTTCCATTATTCAGACACGTTTCTATCAATCTATCTTTCTGTTTAGGTTATCTTGTAGCTGGTGTCTGCTTTCATAAATACATAAGTGTGGAGTGTGAAACTAATCACACTTGACAGATCTAAATATAGTCCTATTAAGCAATCAGCACCACTCAAGAGAACTGTACACATAAACTGTTAATGTAGCTTCTTTCTGACCCAATATGAATGTTTCCAACCTCAAACCACCAATATATGGAGCAAATAATAGCCCAAACAGACTGAGAAATCATTTCTGAGATTTGAAGTAACTGTGCACATTTTTTTGTCTGGTTCCAACGTTCTGCTGCCACCTTTCCAATTAGTAACCGGTTTGAATGCAAATAAAGTATGGTTAATAACATTCTTTTTTTATTTTTAAATGAAACTGTGCTAAGTGTGGGTGATGTACAACCCCAATTCCAAAAAAGTTGGAACAGTATGAAAAATGATAATAAAAACAATAATTAGGGATTTGTAAATTATAATCACACTTTGTTACATTTGATGCTTTGATACATATGATGTTTTACCCTGTGCATTTTTTATTTATTTATTTTAAATATACAGTAATTTCAAATCAGATGGTTGCAGCATGCTCCAAAAAAGTTGGGAGATTCGAGTGTTTACCACTGTGAAACCACCGTTTCTTCTAATAACACATATTAAGCATTTGGGCACTGAATACATATGTTTGTGAATTTTAGAAAGTGGAATTTTCCAATTCACCCATTATTTAGGTCTTTAGATGCACAATTCTATGAGGTCTTCGCTGCTGGATGATGTGCTCAATAATGGGCAACACATTCTCAATTGGAGATGGTCAGGACTGCAGGCAGGCCAATCTAACACCCACACTCTCTGCTTACACAGCCATGCACTTGTAATATGGACATCCACGGAAGAAATTGTGTTGGATGGCAGTATACTGCATGTTGCTCCAAAACTTGTACATATCTGTCTGCATTCATGGTGTTCTCACAGATGTGTGAGCTACACATGCCATGGGCACTGACACACCCCTGGTCCATAGAGACACTGGCTTTTGGACCTGATGCTAATATCAGCTTGGATGGTCCTTTTCCTCTTTGGCCCAGATAACACAACAGCTTTGTTTTTCAAAAACTTTTTGAAATGTGGACACTTCAGACCACAAAACACATTTACACTGTTCTACTTTCCATCTAAGATGAGACTGAGCCCAGAGAAGTCGGCAGCGCTTCTGGACAGTGTTGATGTAGGGCTTCTGCTTTGCATAGTAAAGTCTTAACTTGCATCTGTAGATGCAGCGGTGAATGCTGTTGTCTAACAAAGGTTTACTAAAGTTATCCCAAGCCCATGTTAATGATATCCATTACAGACGAATGACAGTTTTTAAGACAGTGATGTCTGAGGGTTGTCCCCCCCTAAAATATGTGTATTGTAAATAATATAATGATATATTCTTAAAATAATTGTTTAAGAAATAAAATAATACAAATGCAAACGGGGCAACAACAAAAAAAACCTTGGTGTCCCCTTCAAAATTTGCTCTTGAGAATTGTTATGTTTATTGTCCCCCCCAACATTTAGATGAAATTTTTGCCCCTGGATACAGCCTCTATGGTCAGTCACTAGTGCACCACTTGAGGCCAAGGGAGTGAGGTTTACACACTGCATAACTACCTACCAGCTGACTATGTTACACTCAACCCCTTAAACCGCTCTCCCAACTGGGTTACAGCACCACTTTAACCAGTCCTGCATCGACCCACTCCGAGCAGGA
Organism: Xyrauchen texanus; assembly: GCF_025860055.1. Lineage (NCBI taxonomy): Eukaryota > Metazoa > Chordata > Actinopteri > Cypriniformes > Catostomidae > Xyrauchen > Xyrauchen texanus. The sequence continues at coordinate 24,020,533 of NC_068320.1, read as the reverse complement.
TTCGAAACAGCATGGGAGGTGGGCGCGCTAACGAGGAGGCTAACGGCCACAGACTCTAGCATCAGTCGCAAGTGCGTCACTTGACACCAAGGGTATGAGGTATACACATAGCACTGCTAACTACCAGCTAGCCACCCTTACACTCACCCCCCTAAACCTCACTTCCATCCATGTCATGGCACCACTGTAACAGGTCCTGCTTGACCGCTCTGAGCCGAATTCAAACCAGCATCACTGGGATGGGAGGCAGACGTGCTAATGAGGAGGCTAACGAGGAGGCTACAGCCTTTAGCATCAGTTGCTAGTGTGCCACTTAAGGCCAAGGGATCCTCAAGCAATGCCAAATGCATCATAAGCCCCTTTCACACACTTTCTTATAATGTCTTACATTCATACGAGCAGACAGAGAAGTTTGAAGTAAGTTTGGAGCAGAAGAAATATAAATAATCCTTGTGTAAATTGTCAGCTTTACGCTAAGCTAAAACGCTATTTCTAGTCAGTTAGATCATAATTTCTTTTTTTCTAGTAAGACCTTTGATATTAGGGCAAAAATCATATTTTTGATTATAATTTTTGTTTTGTTTTCCTGTAAAAACATCTAAAAATCCTAAAAACAAGATCGCTTTGATTTATCTTGTTTTAGAAATAACACTGCATAAGATATTTTGATTTTTCAGAGAATATATTTTTAACATGTGTATTTTTATAGTCAAAACTATTGAAAAAAATCTACCAGTGCTGAAGAAGTAATCCAAAGTATTTAGAATATGTTACTGACCTTGAGTAAGGTAACGGAATACATTACAAATGACATTTTACAGCATGTAATCTGTAATCTGTAGTGGAGTACATTTCAAAAATAACCCTCCCAACCCTGACTAAGAAAGTGTTCACACAGAAATCTCCCCGACATTGATCCCGCCGATATTCTGGGATCAGAGCCCAGTGTGAATGAGGTTATATTTAACAATGATTCAGTGAAGACTTGGAAACAACTGAGAAATTTACTTTTTACCACAATTTTTTTCCTTGTATCTGGATTAACCGTGCATGTATACATAGTAATTATATATAGTTGTCCAAAAGGTCTTCAGCATGTCACGGAAGGCTACATCCAGCAGTTTCCTTCAGAATCAAACCACATGCTGATCATATTCAACTAAAAAGATAGAAAGCCTAATTTTTGGGGCAACAGGAAGTGGTGTAATTCCAAAAATGTACTGTAATAAATAATTTAGAGTTTGGTTTTATGAAAATATTGTCAGAATGAAATTAATAGGTTATTAACTGGTTACCAACATTTGAAAATTACATTTTCACTCTGTAACAATTGGAAAGGACTTTTCGGTTACGTTCTGCCAAAAAAACATTTTCAGTCCCTGCTCATTAGACTAAAAAATACTGTAATGCAATACAAAAATACTATTTATTTAAACGGGTCATGACATGGGTTTTTTTATTGTATTATTATGTTCCCTTAGGTGCAATTATAGTATTAATATATATTTTTTTTAAGAAAAACTTTTAAAATCTAGTGATTTATGACCTTTTCCCACCCTGTTTCTCATCCTCTGATTCAAACAGTCTGTTTTGGGGGCGTTTTCCATTGAAGACCTCAGTGTTAACACCCACTGTTATGATTGGCTAACGTCAGTGCCTATGTATCAATTATTGACGCCCCCAGCCAGAACAATATGCAAGTAAACTAAGTAAAAACACTGTGATTATTCATAATGAATGAAATTGCGCTTTAAAAAGTAGTTTAAAGTTTAAAATAGATTACTTACAGTTTGCGTCGTCGTTGTTCCCAGAATAGTCGGCACGGACTTATCTTTGAGCAACAGTTTTCTGGCAAAGCCAACATCATATTGAGATTTGTTCTCAAAACAGTCATCCTTAAAATGTACAGAACAAACGCTTAAGTTAACACTGCCGTGACTGGGACGTCCGCAAAAAATAAACTGCATCCATTTTTCCCTGACGTCTGGATCTTTCGGCAGCTTATTCAGAGGTTTTGTTTGACCACAGCCAGGAACAGCACATCTGTGTGGCATCGTAATTTTCCTGTGCACAAGTAGTCTCTGTCAGAGCTCGCTGTCCATCGACTGAACACTTGTGAGGCGCACGGCGATACTGAAATGAGCGTAGTTGTCTTGCGCTTAAAGCGTAGTTATCTTGTGCTGGAGGCGGTCATATGCAAACGCTGGTACGTCACTTCTAACCGTCACGTCACTTCTAACCATGAATCCAGAACGAGCTGTATTTTGAGCTTGATTAAATAAATGATTCGTTTAGAATGGGGAGGACGTCTTAAAATATTAAACTTGCAGGACGTTTTAATGATACAAAGACCTCTTATATGCCAAAAGATCAAGGCAAATTTGGTTTCTCATGTCATGACCCCTTTAAATCAGCATTAATTAAGGGTGGTGCAACAAATATGTCCAAATACTTTAGAAATTAAATAATATATCAATGTACTATAGGAATGAGTACTATATTCACACAAATAAATATTATATCATGTTGATTTTCTGTGGAACAATGAGTTATCAACAATGGTGAATTATCATTATTCATATGAGTGTACAAAAATATTATACATGCTATTTCTTACTCAAGGTGTCATTGTTGGTTCAGTGATTGACTTACATTTGACATTGCTGTCTGATGAACAAACAACATGGAAGTAAACTATAGCAAGTTTAACACATGAACAGTATATGACTATTGTCATTTGGGTTTACTACTGAAATTATGTAACTTATGCATCTATTTAAACTCAATTAGAGCATGAGAAAATCTGCATGTGTAACTTATGTGTAGCTTATGTGTAGATTATGTGTTATGTGTAGCTCAATGTGTGTTTGACAGCCAGTTGCGTCTCAGGAAATTTCAGTGTGAATCCTGTTCTAGATTTTTGTCCAGATTTGTCGCATTTTGTTGTTCGATGGATGGATGGATGGATGGATGGATGGATGGATAGTGCCGAGTCTCTAAAGACTCGAAAATATAAGAGCGTTTGGTGAAATTTCCATGCATTTAAGAGTTAAAACCATATAATGCTTATAATACATAAAACGTGTTCAGGATGCCAATATGTTAGTCATGCCTGCCACAGAGCGGACTGCAGGAGAGTTAAGAAGCAAAGATTAGTACAGATTAGATACAGTGTGTATTGCCAGAAATAGTACACGATATGTTGCTACTTAACAACAGAAATAGTGAAGTATATTGCACCATTCACATGTCCATATGTCTATATGTAGGCTTTGAATATGTGAGCAGGTGTAGCTCACTGGGATTATGGAATTGCTCACCACACCGTGATTCAAGTGACCAGATTAAAGACACACACACACACATGCAGTGTCACATCACAGTGAGCACGATAAACTTTGCCAATCGAATGTTCTGTTTGTTGTTTATGTTCTTGATGATGCAACAAAATAATACAAGCCTGGTAGCAATATAAAAAAAAAACAATCTCTCAATCATTAGGTGAAGATTTAACAGTTTACATAAAAGACTTAAATCAAACATTTAACCTAAGTTTTGGAATATGTTCATGTCTGGATGACCAAAATGCAGATTTTGCTTACATTTTAGTTCACTTAAAAGCACATGGTGCTCTATGAGAATTAAGACACCCTTATGCTCACTGATGTCATGTCATCATGATGTCACTCACTCCTCCCCCAACCCCAATAATCTACTACAGTTTCCATGACAACCTCACCACCCCTCACTCCTTAAAATTCAACCATTAGGTAAAACCACTTTTTTTCTGTAATGAAATAAGTTCAATGAAGGTATTTCTTTAGAATGAACAATGTGTCTTTTTACAGGCCAACAACTCTAAACTGAACCAAGATGTGGATCAATAAATATATGGATTTTGGGAGCCCCTATTGAGTGAATTCAAAGTGGGCTTTGCTATATAAATCTGGTGTAACTTGTGTACAAAAACACATTTGATTAATCTCTATGGGTGACTCGCAGGTGAAATAAATGGCGATATTATTAACACACAAAAGTCTTTGGATTCGTCTTCTGTTTGTATTCCAGCCTCCTCACCTTTGGCTTTGTAAATAATACATGCATGCTTTGGCTGATCGATTTATAATTCAGAAGGCCTTCTCCTGTAGGACACAAAGCTCAAAGTTAAAGCAAGACATGAAGATGCTTTTTAACCTATCTACACTGTCTGTTTTAAGGCAATCACTTTCTTTTAGCCTCTAGTCCTAAACCACACCACCGACATAGAGACCCTTCAGGGTTTTCCACTGTTATAGACTGTCAATTATCCATAAAAGTACATTCAATTCTAACTAACACTCTGCTTTTAAGATTGTAGTAAAAGTAAGCACCCAAAAAAGCCAAGTTTTCCAACCTAGAATTGCAACTAGTACCAAACTAGTAACAACTGTGTTTCTTTTGAGGAAAAAAACTAGCACAATGCAAATCACAGGGCCAATTTCAAGGTAACTACAGCAACACAAGTCGGCCTGAATGTACCGAAGGCGCGCTCCTGTGGAGTGGTGCTGAACTGGACAGCTCCAGATATGATTGAGCCTGAAATGAGGGTCGGTACAGAAGCGTTTCACTTACAATCCAGGTGCTTCTTCTTGGGCGCCATCACCTCGTGCGTGGTGGCTTTGCAAACGGTGCGAGCCACATCGGATCCGGTGAGCTGGTACTGCGCCGCGGCGATACGATCCGTCAGAGTCTGCCCCGACATTTTCTCCCCGTAGAGTCGACAACCACCTCACGAATCAACTTCACCGGGAAAAAGGGAAGGACAGACGAAATGTATAGGCTTTTCGCCGACAAAAACACCAGAGACGGAATCCAAACGATCCCTTTAAAATCGCCAGAGCATTTCTCCTCTTGATTGCCAACAAAAAACTAAATATATATTCAGAAACACACTCAAAAATATATTTTTTTAGATTGGTGGATGCCGGCGTCTATGGGGTTGGTTTCAGCACCCTAGGTAATGCCCCTATTACGTAACACCCAAAGGCTGAGAAATATCGAGTATTTCGGGTTCTCTTGAGGAATAAGTAGCCTAATCAATTTACCAGAGTAAACTGTTGCATTTGATTATGATCTGTATTATAAAAGCCAATCTAGCCAAAAAAAGTTTTGCGTTGGATAGTTTTTTTTTTTGTTTGTTTTTTTTTTGCAATGAAATCAATGAATAAACGCTTAAAACGAGCGGATGAGAAATTCAAACCACGTAGAAACACATTAAAAGGGTTTTCCTGCAGGGTGTCCTCGTCGTTTAATCTACTATGAACCTGTTCGGGATCACGGAGTCTGTATTCGGTCAAAGCCGCCCGTGTTTCCTTCCCGTCCGGTTGAATAATAATGGCGTGTCTGTTTTCAAGCCTTTTCAAGGGCACGAGTTAGAGGACAGAAATGTTGTTAGGTTAAGTGTTGTATTGCTTCGGTTTGGATTATTTCGTTATTTTGTATTTTTTTTAAGGTCCTAGCTTGTCGGTGGACCAGGTCAGGTGACGCATAACGGGCTCTTAAAGGGAAGCGGCGTCACGCTGTCATTCACCTTTAAGGGGTCTGTGCGCGTTCACGGTTCATGTGCACAAATATAGAGCTCTCTATCGTGGGCTTTAAATTATATTAGTCAGAAGAAGGGCAGGCATGTTGAATGATGCAAATGAAATGTCCTTCTAATTTAGAGATTCCGATCCTCAGGTCTAGGTTCCCTGTTCTATGATATTTGTGTGTTGGACATTTCATGTGGTCTGTGAACACATAGGCTATAAGCTCAATATTTATTTCAAATTGTGCATTTTTTTGTACTTAGAAAACCTTGCAACAGAACGGTGAATCACCTTCTTGTGAATGAATAGCATCTCCATAATTTCACCACTAGGTAGAGTCCATTGAACACGGTGATTTGACGTAATAGATTTGCACGAACAGCAATGTGAATTATTGCATTAGGAGCCAAGATGGCGTCGTGGAGGGTGGTCGTGCAATTGTGTAATTCTGGCGGTGATGGTAGGAATGTGGTTAATCTGTTAACTGTTGAGTGTCTTTCTTTACATTTTGCTGTTCCCAACGTTATAACTAAGCATTGCATCTACTTTTTGTAAATGGGAAGAAATAGAAGTGTTTTGTCAAAAGTTATGGAAGTCAAGGTTGGCCCAAAGTTGAGTTAGTCTCTGACGATTGCTTGAGCAACAGGTATGCTGTGCTCGCCGGCCCTCCTGGGTCGCCTAGTGTGAGTTATGATGACAAACTCTGCTTGGAGTTTGTCATCATAACTTCCCAGTAACCCTTCCCAGTAACTCCCGCAAACGTCCTCTTTCTAAGAAGACTGAAATGAAGGCCGAAACAAGGGAGAACCTTTCAGACATTTTGAATTCAGGCATTATCCTCAAAGCAAGCTACCTTCCAAAAGCTCATCTCCATTGAGAATTCGGCTGAAGCTACAACAAAAGCTGTTGACAACCTGTCCGTGGTGGTGCAGAAGATTGTATCTGACGTAAAGGAGCATTCAGAGAAGATGTGCAAAATGGCTAGTGAAATTCCAGAGCTTCGACAAGTATGTCAGATCGCAGTTTGAGCAGCTTGAGCACTACAGTTGGCGTTGACATGGTGTTCCTGAAACCAAGAATGAGGATTTGCATTTGATTGCTCTAACTATATTGAAGCATGTGGCACCTGACATCAGTGGTAAACTCAACGATGCACTTGATGTTTTGCATCGAGTTGGGAGACTGAAGCAGGATTGTCCTCATCAAAGTATTATATTGAGTTTCACATGAGACCTCATCTGGAAGGCTGCAAGGATAACACTTACTTGAATGAAAATCCTCTGCGCTTTTCAGAGGCCTTGATTCCTGCAGATGTTGCTGCGAGATCAAAATGAAGGCTTGAGAAGAGGGTAAGAATGCGTCCTTCTCAGGGCCTTTTGTATGGAGTTTGAATTGTTTCTAATTCAGAGACAAATGGAAAGATATCCACAAATAAATGTAAGAAGTTTCACAAAAATAAAGTGAATTCACAATTAAATAAAATTATTTATTTAAAATAATAGTTTTTTTACAAATATATTTTTTACTCACAAACACAACTCCAGCATTTCTTTGTAGATCGATTGCTGTGCATTTGTGGATGGCAGCTGACTTTGGGAATTCTGAAACATTTCTTGCACGAGAGCTTTGGGCAATACAGAAATAGGTGGACTCCACCCATTTTCTACTCAAGCCAATCAGATAATGGCCACATTACTCTGACCATTTGTAGCTAATTTTATTTTCAACCAATCATGCTTCATTTTACTATCATGGTGGGACCAGAGTCACAGCGCTCTTATGAGCATGGAATAAAACAATTTCCTGGACATTCGATTTCATTGCACCACGTTGGTGGAATGACCTTCCCAACTCCATCCATGAAGCTGACTCACTTTCTGTCTTCAAAAAATGCCTAAAAACAGCTTTTCCATGAGTACTTAACCAGTCACAAAAAAAATCTTATTACTATTCTGATGCTAGTGAAACTTTGTAATACAGCACTTTTCATACCACTGTCTCCTTAAGATGATTCACTTATAATGTATTCCTCTTTTTAGAGTGTTTCAAAACTTTTGACCGGTAGTGTATATATATATATATATATATATACATACAAACAAACATTTATTGAAGTAATTTTTAGTATTTAAAGTATATTTTTAGCACTTAGTGTTCTGGCAGACCAGTCCAATGTTACTCACAATAAATTATTTGTTAACCCTGTTAAACAATGCGTGTTTCACTTATTTACTCTGGAAGTATGTGGGCTGTGAGATACAGGAGGACAATAATAAAAATAAAAGAGTTGTGAAGAGACTGGAGGACTGGTGCTCTCTGCTCCACACAAAAAGATGGATAGAGTTGTGGGACTTTTGTGTTACTGGTGGTTAGCCATCACAAAGCTCCATGACCCAATCTTGTTTGTTTAACATGTTCTTTTCTATACAGTAATGGACTAGTTTTTAATGTGAAACTGTTATTTTTTCCAATCATTTGTGCAGAATGCTCTTACCCTGACTGGGAGTATCTGTCCCAGACAACTGATAAAACACCTTGATGTGGCAATGAGGATGTCCATGTACAAAATACTCAAGCAAAATTCAAGCACTCCAGTTGTAATCTTCAATTCCAGTGTTTGTGTATGAATACATGTACTCAAATTGATTGTCTTTTGTAGTTACATGAATGACAACCTGTAATTTGCAACCAAAAACAAGGTGTTAAAAAACAGACACTCTATAAAACCTATTTACCTCAAAATGCCTTGATAGAACTCAGTGAAAGATTTGTCAACTAAATGACAAAAAATGTTTTGTCAAATGAGATGAGGCATCATTTATACTCATATTCATGTTGTTCCAAACCCAAACGACTGACTTTCTTTTGTGGGAGGAACTCAAAAGGAAATGTCCGAGATTATGATACGGACTGACAGCTTCACTTTCATTTCAACCAAATTAGTTGCATCTACATTTTACAATGTATTCTCATATTTTCAAAAAACTAAAAACAAAACAAAAAACATGAGAGTACATGACAGAATTTTCCTTTTTAAGTAAGTAAACCTAAAGACAGTGTTACAGCTTATTTACATTTGTATGCGCTTTCATTTCAAGACATGACATTGTAACTTAAATAAATCTGACATAACAGAATAATAAAGAATCTCATATTTTAAAAGGTGTCCTGTACTGGAACCACTGAGGTTTGGAGCAGGTGAGTCAATTGCTCAAAGTTGATGAGCAGTACACAGGGGAAACATCTGAAAAAGATGTCTACAATCAACGAGTCAGTTATCACTGTCAGAACATGATGCTGTATTTTATGAAGGGACCCCATAATAGGACCTCCTAAAAAATTCTAATAAATATAACCTTACAACTGCTTTTATTAAATGCATTAACATAATATGAAACCAAATTATTGGCATAGCAGATCTTGTACACTGTGAAATATACTGTTGAGTATTAATATACGTTTGTGCTCCTAAGATCACCTAATGATTCATGTTTTATGAAGGCACAATCTGTACTACTGATATTTTGTAGTGTCTAGTAGTGTGTCTGTTTGGATCTGCCAAGTAGCATTAAGAGAAAAGGTTTTAGCAAAGAAAAGGTTAGCGTAGCTATACAGCTATTGATCAGGATACTCTACAAATGAGCAATTTTCAGCAGTCGACATATACATTACACAAGTTTATAACTGAGAGAAAATTATACAAATCTTAAGTCACAGTATTCCTCTGATGGCGTCCATTTCTTAAGAATTTGCAGCCTTGAAACTTAACTGTGTGTGCTTGATTCCATGCTCATGAGAGCACTGTGACTCTGATCCTGCCCTAATATTAAAACAAAGATTATTGGTTGAAGATAGAACGTGCTACGATTGGTCCGAGTAATGTGGCCGTTATCTGATTGGCTTGAGTAGACGATGAGTCCACCTATTTGTGGATTGCCTGCAGCTCTGGCAAGAAATGTTTCAGAATTCACAAATATCAGCTGCCATCCACAAATGCACAGCAAGCGAGCCACAAAGAAAGTAAAAAAATATATTTATCTATATCTCATTTTATTTATTTGAGAATTCACTTTATTTTTTGAAACTAACATATATTTGTGGATCTCATTCAATTTATTTGTGAACCAACTTTCTGTTTGTGAGTCGCTTTCCATTTGTCTCTGAATTAGAAGCAATTCTAACTCCATTGTTTGCATTCATTGACAGACAGAAAATTGAAGCAAAATAAACAACAGATTGGAACTTTGGAGATGGAAGGGTAATGGCACTTGATATAGTCAAAGGAACAACATCTGTACTCTGCTGAATTGCATGGACAACCGTGCTGCCGTTACATGTTCTAATGATGTCACGTTGGAGACATTATTGATTAATCACCTTCTGCTTTGTTCAAGGTAGAGAAGACAATTTTTATAAGCCAAAGTCGGTTTTTGTTTGGTTCACAAGCTGTTTCCTGTTGCACTAGTGTTTAATTGTTGTTTATGCATTATTTTGAGTTTACCTATTTCAGTTTAGCCTCTCTTAATGTTATAGGTTTAAGAGAAACTATGAAAAGAAAAGCTTGATTTTTGTATTATAAATGCAGTAATGTAGATTTTATTTTTGTTCACATTCATGTGAATCAGACTCCAAAGTTTGGAAAACTCAGTGGGAAAATTCACTCTTTATGAGTCACAGTTCTAATTGTTTGGCTGGTACTTTAATTTTGAAGCATAAATTCAGGGGTGACATTTTAGAATCTCTTTCATCGAATGAGGGTAGATGGATCGTAAAAGTATGCAAGACCGAAAATGTAGTATTCATACTCTGTAATGTTTATTGGCATAACCCTCACACATTGCATACTTATATGTATGTTTAAACAATTGGGGGGGACACTTATTAATATACAATCACTTTATTAATGCCTATTTGATTATAGCTGGAGACTTTAATGAAACTCCTGATGCACAAGTCAGATTTCCCACAAGAACTGCTTCTTAATCGTACAATAACCTTATTTTATGGCTGTGTGGTAGTTTTACACTGGTAGATCCTCAGCGTTTTTCAACAGTGCTTGTAGAGTCTATACTTGGTCCAACAAATCTGGATCTCTTAAAGCTAGAAGAATTTATATTTTTCTTTTGTCAACCATGCGACACACTCACAAAATTTCTACTGTTGCTGCTAAATGTTCCGCTTTTATTTTTCTTTAGTTATACAGCGAACCGGAAATTCATTAAGTGCAGTTTTTATCTAAACTCCATCTCTCTCTCTTTCTCTCTCTCTCTCTCTCTCTCTCTCTCTCTCTCTCTCTCTCTCTCTCTCTCTCTCTCTCTCATATATATATATATATATATATATGGGAATCATGAATTACATTTGAGAAATTGTGGTCTACTCTTATTGCACAAAGATGTGTTTTTATAGATTGCATTTGGATCAGTTTAAATCTTTTTCAGAACACCTGTAATATTTATTTGAAAATAGTTTTGAATTGTATTGTTTGAGTTATAATATTGAGATTATAATATAATATTGAGATTATTGGATTCATCAATAACATACTTGAGGGTGTTCAGCATTTAAATCTAAATAATTATAGTAAATTTCCATTTATTCATTTAGCAGATACTTTTATCCAAAGCTACTTACAAATGAGGAACACAACAGAAGCGATTTATCCTAAGGAGGCAGTAATGTGAGAAGTGCCATAATACAACGTTGCAAATTGCTCAGAGAACCACAAGAGAGGAAGGTGAGAGACATCTGTAAAATAATGGATTTAGATTTCCTGGTGGTGGTGGCGTAGTGGGCTAATGCACATAACTGTTAATCAGAAGGTTGCTGGTTCGATCCCCACAGTCAACACCATTGTGTCCTTGAGCAAGGCACTTAACTCCAGGTTGCTCCGGGGGGATTGTCCCTGTAATAAATGCACTGTAAGTCGCTTTAGATAAAAGTGTCTGCCAAATGCATAATGTAAATGTAAAAGGCAGACAGTATTTGCATTAGAATCTTGATTTGTGAATTGGGTCCTTTTAAATAGAATTTATTAAAATAATAATAATTTGAGTTTAGTTTTTGAACTCATGTAGAAGCAGTGTCAGTCTGTGTACAGTTATTTTTCTCCCACTGACTTCCCTCTGTCTGCATCATGGATTATGGGAAGATGGAGGAGTTAGACACTCCTCCATGTTAGACTCAAACACGGTCCCAGCTGCTGACCTGCAAACAGAGAGATCATCTTCTTCTGAGTCTGTGAGCACAGGTGAGGTACCACACGTACATTGTTTCATTGTTAGGATTAAGTTAATAAGTTAAGAAAAAAACATAATGCCTAGGGCAACCTTGAGTTTTTCACAGGTAAGCACCACTCCAATTTTCTTCAGAAAATTTACAAATCTAGTTGTAATTGCGATTCATTAATTCAGGTTTCTAAACTGCTTTCAATTCTCAGAAAAGGTGCTTTAGTGCTTCAGTAAGTGATTTGATATGTCAGTTGTACACAGATGCCTTTATAGCTGAAGCATTTTTTACAGTTCAAGAGAATTTCACAATTGTCATTTCTTCCTTGGTATATTTTTGATCTGCAGAAAGCAAAAGTAATTTCATTACAATTAAGGGAACTTGTTCATATCAGAACAGTCTCATGCACCACCACACATGTTTGGGCTTCAGACATGTAGTTAAATATTTGCCCAAAAATAAAGAATTCTCAAACGTGGTCTCCTCTGGATGTAGGACGAGAATATAGTTATAGTAATGACCAACCTTGACAAGAAATACTACTGCCTGGCCAAAAACAAAAAGTCATCATTTGGATTTAAATAAGCAGATACTTAAGAGCCTATGATTGGATCATTATTGCAGTGATTAATATGTTTCATCTGGCAACAATTTTTGAACCCTAACTGATGCAGTGTGTAGCTTCTCATTTCTTAAACGACCATGTCAGAAGAAAAAACTACTTAAATTAGCTAGAGAGCATAAAGACTGGACTATGAAGCAATGGAAAAAGGTCATGTGGTCTGATGAGTCCAGATTTACGCAATCCCAAAGCAATGGGCGCGTCATGGTAAAAAGGGAAGCGTATGTAGCAATGCACTCGTCATGCATTGTGCCCAGTGTACAAGCCTCTGGAGGAAGTGTTATGAATAAAACGAAGCCAGCTGACTATCTGAATGACCAGGTTATCCCATCAATGGATTTTTTCTTCCCTGACAGCACAGGTATATTCCAGGACGACAATGCCAATATTTTCATGCTCAAATTGTGAAAGAGTGGTTCAGTGAGTATAAGGAACTGTATGAGAATCATACATGAACTGGCCACCACAGAGTCCTGACCCCCCCATTGAAAGTCTTTGGGGTGTGTTGGAGAAGACCTTACAGATTGGTTCGACTCTCCGTCATCAATACAAGACTTCGGCTAAAAAAGTAAAGCAACTCTGGATTGAAATTAATGTTGTGATGTTGCATTAAGTTGTCAAAACAATGTCAGGATGGTTGTGTGCCATAGTCAAAGCCCCAGGCTGTGGACATTGATTATTATTGGTGTCTTTATGAAGGTTTATCACTCAGCACTCGACAGTTTTATTCGCTTTACATCTATTTAATCCCTTTCCTCACTTACTGCTGACCCTGTTGCCTCAGTGTGTCGGCAGGGATTATTTGTCTCTTTACTCCTGTCATTTAGTTCCAGAAATATCCTACTACAGTGCTTGAAGCTATGCTTCAGCTCCAGCAGGTCTCGTTGAACTTCTTCCAGGATTTCAAGTTTAGACAGCTTCCTGTCAATTGAGGCCAGATGTTCTTGATCTTTCTCTGAACATTCACAGTTTATTGGGGTTGCATTGCTGCATTTCTTTGCTTCAGCCTCTTTCATAGCTTCCTGCCACACCATCTCAAAATAAGAATCTATGAATGCCTCCAGTTCCTCAATGTTACTGTCGCCCCATTGGTCGATTAAGTCCTGCATGCTCCCTGATTGGACAAAATCCACAAAGGCTCTTTTTTTTGCAGTTTGGCCTGTGTAAGGTGTCCTCGTCTGAGACTGTGGAAAGGACTGCTCAAAAAACCTTCCCTCCTGTGATCCGTTCCTCAACATTCGTAATTCATTCCTGGATTGCTCAGCTGGTGTAAAATTGAGCACAGCAAGAGGAGGTAATTCAGGCCTACTTGTTCTATTCACATCAATCCCCCATGGTATATTTGAGTGAAACCATTCAGAGGTGTTGAGCACGACTACCAGTCTTTGCTGATTGTTTTTCGGCAATGAGTTCCTATATAATCTGCCATTTATACAGGTCAGTTGTTGATCTTCACTCTGTGAAAGGCTGGAGTCTGTGATGGTGATTCTCGAATCACAGGAAGAAGAAGGGAGCGGATGTCCAGAGAACCCAGTCATTTGATGCTCTCCTGGAACGTCAGTATCACCTGTTACAAAAAGAATTATAAACACTGAAACGGAGTGTTGGGAATATTTTTTTAAATACCGGAAATGAGGGATTTCCATGACTTTCGGTTCCGTTAACAGTTCTTGAGCGTGCATTCGTCAGCCAGTGCAGACAGAGCAATGAGAAACAGTTTCTTGCACTATTCACTACTGGCACTGCAACACCGCTATTGAATCAGCAGCGCTAAACATACTGGTGACCAGTATAACCCAATCCCCAAACAAATTACTCTTATTAACTTACTGTTATTTAAATCTACACTAAAAAGCATCAGCGCTGGATGGTTGTTGATACTGGATGGCTGTTGATATGACAGTGTGCAGTTAAAGATATACATTATTAGTTTGGTTGTAATTAGTGGTACTAAACTACTAAAATAATAATTAATATCACCAGTAAGGAACCTGAATCGTTAAGAGCAATCAGAAACAGATTAATTAAATTACATACGATTCCCATCCCTATACCGATACATCATTACAACATTAAACATACATAATATTTATATTTATGTAATAATGGATGAGATGCAATCCTAGTATTCTACAGTACAATTGTGCACAATAAGATTGATAACCTACCATGATTGATGTTTGTAGAGCTGCTTAAAGGGGTTATTTGTTCTTCCCCGATCTGTATACTTCCATCTAACTTCAATACACCATTTACCAAAGGTTGTTTAATATTCCCTTGATTTTCGGTACTGTTTAGCATCTGTTCTAAAACCATTTCTTCAATCTTCTGCATCAGCTCTGCAACCTGAGTGCCACTGTCTTTGATCTTGTTGTTAAAAACATGATATCGGTTTCCACATTTCTCCATCAGCGTTTGTAGTGCTTCTCCTTCACGTTCAATATACTGTTCCACACTAACTTCACCGAGCCAGTCTCCATTTGTGAACAACACAATGGTGCAGCTCCATGCGTTCCCTCCCAGAGCACGCAGATGTTCGTCAGCCACTTTCAAGTTCTTTAATGTAAATGAGGAGCTGCCATTGACTACCAGCAGTAGGGTGCAGATCCCACTGGCCGACCCAGAAACCCAGTCCTTGAGATGTTGCCTGCGGAACTCTGTAGTATCTGGACACTCTGTGGTCCAGCCTGTTGTGTCCACAACTTCAACGTTTTTCTCGTTGAACATAACAGTACCTCTCGTGGGTTTTTGGCTGTCAATCTCTAGTCCCTCATTTCCCAAAATGCACTTGGCAGCAGAGGTCTTGCCAGAGTTTTTGCCACCCAGAAGAATGACTCGTACGGATGTGGGCAGCTGCACCTGTTCTGTTAAGAGGAAACAATTGAATAGAAAGTCATATAGGGTTATTCCTAGGCCAAATGAACCATTTTTTATTTTGTTAATACTTTTCTTGAAGTAAAAATGATATTGTCATCTATGATTTTGGAGCAAAACTACAGGTGAAAATAACCTTTGATAGGTGGTAGCGTTATTATTTTATTTTTACACAGATATAGGTAGGTGTATTTCTAGTTGACTTCAGCACCTCGAGTTGCATTACAGTATATGCCATTGGTGTACGATCAAAAACTAAAAAACATAAAATAAAAAACAAACACTTTTTCTATAGTTTTTACAAAGTAGGTGTGATTGCAACTTTAGAAGCATTAAAAAACCTTTACATTTTCGCTAGTAACTCTGGATGGAAAAACGTTTAAATGAAAGTGATTGTGAGGCTAACATTCTGCCTAACATCTCCTTTTGGGATCCCTAGAAGAATAAGAAGTCATATGGGCTTAAACACCATGAGGGTGAGTAAATCATGACAGAATTTTTGGATGAACTATCCATTTAACTTACCCTTGAAAGCCCTCAAGTTGTACCTTCGTCGTAAAACATTGTCCCACCGCAGTTTTACTCTGTTCTCTTCTTCTCTCTGTTTTCTCTCAATGTCTTTAAAAACACTCTTGTCTATGTTGATGTGGCTCACCCCATTTCCTGTTCTCATCTCCTCTATCTTCTCCAGTAGTGCTGTGATCTGGAACATATTCCCAAGACTCTTGTTGTTTAGAACATGATAGCGGTCTCCACATCTCTCCACAAGCCACTGAAGGGCTTTTCCTTCACTTTCAATGTGCTGATCGATGGTTGTGTCACCAAGCCAGTCTCCAAAGCTGAAGACGACTATAGTGTGATTCCAGATTTCCTTACTAATAAGTTCTACATGCTCTTGAATCGCTCTTCTGTAGGTCTCTGTGAATGACCTGTCCACTCGCACCACCAAAAGGAAAGCATGAGGACCAGGTGGACACAAGTACATGCTGTTGACTATTTCCTGTTTGTCAAAAGCTGAAGAATCCTGGGCAAAGTAGTTCATCCACCAACCAGGTGTGTCCACCACTGTCACATGCCTTCCTGCCACTATGCATGTTTCCATCATGCTTCGTGTGGTCCGCCTCTTTGCTGTAAACGTTTGGTCACTTCCTGCTGCTAGAATGCTTTTTCCTGTCGAGCTCTTCCCTGACCCCTTTGCTCCGAGCAGGACAAGTCTAAAGTTTTGGAGGTGATATGAGTGCACTGATGGAAGGAAGGGAAAGAATAATTTAATGCATATTTTTAAAGACAATTCAGATGTAGTTGCACTGTGACATTATGTACAATACAACTTTCTCAAAACTTTAAGTGCCTTAATGATCTCACCTTTCAGAGTAGCTCTCTTTTTGTTTATCCTTATCAATCTCTGGTGAGCCTTTAGCTCCACTTCTTTCCTCTTGTCCTCAATTTCCTGTAAAGTGTTGTCATCCATTTCAAAATGGGGATTTCCTGTCACCATTTTGTCAATTTTCCCCATAATTTCCTTTATCTGGGTGGCATTGCATGTTCCCTGGATATCCAGCACATGAAACCTGCCACTGCACTTCTTCAGGAGCCACTGGAGGGGTTTACCTGATGCCTTAACATGTTCCTCAAATGATGTATCTCCTAAATGTTTTCCCTTGGTGAACAGCACCAGAGTGTGACTCCAAATTGTCTTTCCAAGGAGTTCCAGATGCTCTTCTACAGCTCTTCTCCGCTTTTCTATGAATGTAGAGTCTGTTTTGACCACCAGGAGAAAAGCATTCGGCCCTGGGAGGCTTAGGGAGACACTGCGTCTGATTTCTCTCTTAACCAGCTCAGGTGTGTCTTGTGCTGAGAAGTCACACCACCAGCCTGGGGTGTCCACCACAGTCAGCCTTCGCCCTTGAAATTCAGCCTCTCTTTTCATACATGTGGTCCGCTCACGGAGGACGAACTCTTCTTGGTTTAAGATGGCATTTCCCACAAAGCTCTTTCCAGAATTTCGACCCCCAAGAAGGACGAGCCTCAACGTGATCGGATGTTGCATTTCTCCTTCAAAAAGTGACAAGTCTGATATACTTCAAGATTTTAAATCAGAAGACATGACATTATGCACAGCTCATGTTAATATTCAACATGCATATATTGACTTCTCCCAAAACACATAAAGTATGAAGAACCTGCAAAAGCAGATCAATGTATGTATATAAAGTTAAAATATAACCTCAAAACACACATCTAAATGTGTTACATATCTAAACTTATTTAGACATACCATGTAGCTGTAAAAGATCAAAGTGTTGACACAGAGGGTGAGTACCTTTTAGGACCCAGTATGTTCATGTTTTTTACATTTTGTTTAAAAATTGAATTACATTAGGGGGGCTGGGTAGCTCAGCAAGTAAAGACGCTGACAACCACACCTGGAGTTGCAAGTTGGAATACAGGGTGTGCTGAGCGACTCCAGTCAGGCTTCCTAAGCAACCAAATTGGCCCAGTTGCTAGGGAAGGTGGAGTCACATGGGGTAACCTCCTTGTGGTGGCAATAATGTGGTTCTCGCTCTCGGTGGCGCAAGTGGTGAGTTGTGCATGGATGCCACGGAGAATGGCATGAAGCTTCCACATGTGCTAGGTCTCCGCGGTAACATGCTCGACAAGCCACGTGATAAGATTGATGGTCTCAGACGTGGAGGCAACTGAGATTCGTCCTCCACCACCCAGATTGAGGCGAGTCACTACGCCACCACGAGGACTTAGAGCACAGTGGGAATTTGGCATTCCAAATTGGGGAGAAAATCCAAAAATAAAATAACAATTTAATTACATTTATTGAATTTGTTACTGACGGGAGAACATTATAGAAATGTGTTACAATTAGGAAATTAAACTGTAGGAACTGAAGGTTACAAACAATGCTTGCTATTACATCACAGTTTATAATAAGCAATAAAATGGTAAATTAATGATATGACTTGTTATTGTATAAATACAACTATCCATTTGTGTGGGATCTGAGGCCCTTTATTGTAGAACATATATGGTCATAACTGGACACTGTAAAGGGTTACCTATTAACTGTGGCTTTGCTAAGCATGTGTAGGCATACACATTTTATGGATTTTCTTTCTTTTTTTTTATAGGGACAGTACTCCTTAATTAACAGAAAAACTATAAATGTAGTCTTATTTTCATCTGTTGTCCCTAGCCATTTCTTAAGGCCACAACCTAGATAAAATGATTTATCACAAGTAACTGCTCATTATAAATGTTTCAGTTTACCAATAAACAAATCCTCAAACTTGATATGTTCTTGTCCCTACAACAGCCATTTCATTAAGTCATAGTAAACACAATATTTATCTTGAGGAACAAAGTTCAAGATAAACATATGACAATTAAATAACTTACTTGGATTCTGAGCTCCTTCAAAGGCCATTATGGGTCATGCAGGTGTTTTCACAAATCACATAAGACCTTAGCAGTGGTTCATACAGGATAATAAACAGCCCTATTTCTCTTATTTATTTCAAAGATCATTATTGCAGTTTTCTTTCCAGTGGAAGCGGACAGCTCTGAGTGTAAAGCATACTCAGTGTTAGGTGTGTTTTGAAACAATTTATCAACCCCATTACACGGTCCAAAGTTTGCACTGCAATAAACCAATCCCTAAAGTGACTTTCCCTCAGTTATACAATTACTGCATGTCAATAAACAGAACAGGATAATAAAGTATATTTCTGTGGTGTGATTAGTTTCTGTTTGCTCAGAACCCTAACCAAGATTTTATCATGGACCCCATAATGGGCAAGACTTCATCCAGTAAAACAAGATTAACATCCACTGATCAAAGCACTCCTTGCACAAACACAATGCCAAAACATTCTTTGGTGATATAACATGCATTAAGAAAAATTACTCCACTCCAGTGCAATGCTTCCTGAATATTATGAGAAACTGCAGACACACACACACACACATATTGTGTTTCCATGTTTTATGGGGACTTTCCATAGACATAATGGTTTATATACTGTACAAACTATATATTCTATCCCCTAACTCTACCCCTAAACCTAACCCTCGCAAAAACTTTCTGCATTTTTACATTTTCAAAAACATAATTTAGTATGATTTATAAGCTGTTTTCCTCATGGGGACTGACAAAATGTCCCCACAAGGTCAAAAATGTCTGGTTTTACTATCCTTATGGGGACATTTCTTTCAATTCAGAAAATAAAATGCTATACATTTCGAGTCCATTCATTAATTATTAATTTAATGCTGAATAGGGAAGCCTATAGTCCTAATTCTCAAATGTTTATTAATTATGAAAAAATGCATTTAAACGCACCCCTCCCCTTCCGAAATAAATCCTTACATTAACCTATAACATAATATAAATAACCTAACATTAATAGCGAATTAATAATAACAATAAATAAATAAAAATACAATAAAGCGCGTGAACGGCAATAATCTGTTTGGATGTGCGTAATGAAAGTATTTCAAATCATAACGTAAACATTACAACATCGTTGTTAATTTAAAAGTAAACACTGAAAGCGGATAAAAGAACAAAGACAAATCTGAACAACACATTCAACCACGGTCCCCCGATAGTTAAACATTCAGTCATTTATTCTTTTTAGCGGTGAATAAATGAACGGGTCGCGTTCCTTAGCCTATGCTATCCGGGGAGGGAATGACAGCAATGCAATATCAGCCCGAAACAGAAGAGGTAAGCACAATATTTTTTATTAACAATTGTATTAATAATAACACTTCACAATAAGGCTCCTTTGTTAACAATAGCATATTAGTTAAAGTGAACTAACAATGAACAATACTTTTTCAGCATTTATTAATCTTGGTTAATATTAATTTCAACATATATATATATATATATATATATATATATATATATATATATATATATATATATATATATATATATATATATATATATATATATATTATCAAAGTTGTAAATGTTAACATTAGTTAATACACTATATACAAACATGAACAAACAATGAACAATTTTTATTAATTAACTTAAATGATTAATAAATGCTTGTGTAACATGGGTAATGCCTAATGTCTTGAAAGATGGGTGATGCCTTTTTAACATTCAAATGAAGATTTGCAAGATGTTCATTTTCATGCCAATTTCATGTTTATTTTATATTTGTAAGATTATGGAAGAGATCCAAATGCAATCACTATGCAATTTTATTTGTGCTTATGGGGCCTACAAAAGAAAATGCACTGTTGTGAATGGTCTATGTGCAAATATACTTATGCATATGTTTTGTTTATTCTTTGTTTTTTATTTTTGCAGATTAGCTTGATAACTGTGCCTATCATGCACATCCAGAGTCTCTCATCTTCTCAGCTGGGTAGAAATGAGGAACTCTGCTCCACCATCAAACTTCTCATAAATGAGATCCTAACAACAGCTACAGCTGAAATAAAGAAAGAAAGGATGTCTGTGCTCTGTGGTGGACATATAGATGAAACAGAGAATGCTGTTTCTGAGAAGGCAGTAGATGATGTTAGTTCAGTTTTCAGCATGTTGGAAGCTGATGAAAATTTTGAAATCAGTACGAGTAAAAGAACAGATGAATGGTACCTTGAGCCAGTCGTACTTAGGGAAGATGCTGATTTGAAAATCTTTGTAACTGAGTCCAGTATTTGTATTCCTAAACAGCAACTAATCCACCCTATTCACCCCTATTATTCCACCACTAGCAACAATGCTTACAGGCACTGCAGTGGTCATGTGACATCTGAATATATGAATCGAGGAAATGACACATACATAGCTTTACAAACAAAAGGGGAAAATGCAAGCCTCAAATGGAAGCCAATGAAGCATACAAAGCATCAAAATGTATCAGATGTTAGAACACAGAATCTAATGCCTGACCATCTAAGAAATGGTGTTTTTAAAATGGATCTGCTCCATTATTTTTGGGAGGAAGAGGAAGAGAACAAAGAAGAGGAAGCATGCCGTTTAAGCCTTGATTCGGAACATCTCTTAGGTCAGATCAGTAGGTCCAGAGTAGATGCTTGGACAGACATCTATAAAAAAGGTCTTGATGGATCAGAGTTGACTGGCCAGCTTTTGCCTCAAGAGATGATGAGAGGAATAGAGAAAGAGCAATGCAAGAGGATGAGTTGGGCCACAGGAATGTATAAGGAAACCAGAGAGAAGGTTAAAGAGAAAAGAAGAGAAAAGTCAGACAAAAAGGACCAGATGACTATGCAAAGATTTTCGATGAGACTGGACAAAAGTAGAATACAAAAGTTGGAGTGTTTTACTGATCCTCCCAGGCCTGAAAGTACTCCTCTTGACTACTACAACTCAGGATTTTCTGCCAAACAAACATTTAAACTGCTGTATGGAGACATCAAGCCATTTGCTCACAACAGCCAGAGAACACTGCAGCACAGAAAACAGGTACAGGAAAGGGCCCGCAAATTCCACGAGTACAGAATGATGGGAACTGGCTGCATAAATGAAAAGCAAAATGGCATGGCTGCATGGAGTGATAGAAACAATGCAGATCTTTTTGATTACACTGCAGAAGATCTGCACAAATGCAGAAAGCTTAGGATTCATTTAGGGACAAAAACCAAAGAAGGGTGGAGTGAGGAGCACGAGAAGATGAGAATCACTGCAATGAGCTTGCAGAATGAAGTTGTACCTCTGCAGGAGTGCAAAGGTGATGTGCGGAGTAGCAAAGTAATTAAATAAATAGTTCACCCAAAAATGAAAATTCTCTCATCATTTACTCACCCTCATACCATCCTGGATATTATTTTCTTTCTTCTGCTGAACACCAACGAAGATTTTTAGAAGAATATTTCAGGTCTGTAGGTCCATACAATGCTGGTGAATGGGCACCACCATTTTGAAACTTAAAAGACCCACAGAGCTGAAATATTCTTCTAAAAATCTTCGTTTGTGTTCAGCAGAAGGAAGAAAGTCATACACATCTGGGATGGCATGAGGGTGAGTAAATGAAGTGAGAATTTTAATTTTTGGGTGAACTATCCCTTTAATTCAGCTTGAACATAAAAACTAAAACCTAATTTTATCTAAAACTTAACTATTATTTTGCTTCCTTAAAGCACTGGCATTTCCCAAAGGAAATGCTAATCTTATTATTGTGAGTGTATCAAGACTTTGAGACTTTGCTTATTAAATTGTTCTTTTATCTTTGATGTCATTTGATTTTTTTTGTCATTGTCTTTTCATTGTTATGTTTCAGAGAGTTTGTCAGGGAAGATTGATCAGGCTAGCAACATTATAAAGTCAGTAGACCAACTGTTTAAGCTTAAAAAGACCAACGAACAACAAAGAATCCGCAAATCTGAGCCTCCTTCACAAGTGAGTGATGAAATGCAACATTATAAAGAGAAATATACAGAAAATCTCACAGAGAAGGTGCTTGATGAAGTCCATGAGGGAGATCAATCAAATGAGGGAAGGCAACAAAAAGTCAGATGCAAGGAAGACAGGATGAGGCAGTATTTCTGCAGAGAGGCCTGGAAATGCAACATGAGAAGAAGTAACCACAATCATGAGGGGAAAGACAGAGAGGAAAAAAGGAATAGCCAATGGCATACGTTCCAGAGGAGTAAGTGTATGAATGAGTTTCAGTCAAACAAATGCTTAGGTGAAGTGAACAGAATGGACAGGAAAGGTGAGACAGGTTAACAATATTCCTGTTTGTTCAATATTTTTTCAGAGATTGCTGGAATTACTTTGTGGACATAGACTGAATTAGTTTTGAGTCTGACTCAATTCATGGATATTTCTTTCTTTCTTTCTTTCTTTCTTTCTTTCTTTCTTTCTTTCTTTCTTTCTTTTTTTTATACCAAGTTGGTTTCTTTTAGGAACATCCCTGATAGCACACCTTTATCTCCGAGATGTCTGTGTTAGATCTTTTCATCCGGAAAGCATCACATTCTAATTAACATCTGCTAAACATCTTAAAAAGATCAGATTTACAAACATTCTAAATCATAAACATCTCAAAGACATCTGCTGAGTTTCCCATTGACATCTGAGACATCCTTATTGACATACGTCTTAGATTGCAGATGGGCAAATTATGTACAAAATATGTGTCACAGATATAAACGCACAAAAAATGTATGTCTGGAAGATGTACATGTGCTATCAAGGGATGGTCTCAAATAACCATAGGTTATTTTGGACATGTACAATGGCAGTATCATGTTTTTCTGATGTGTACCATCATAGTATGGAAAGTATTCTTTGAGATATCTTGGAGTACCATGGTCTTACCATCTGAGACCATCAAGTTTACCAAGGTACCTCCACAACACACGTTTTAGAGACAGAGATTGTACTTGTTCTTCTTAACACTATAGGCCTAACCCTTTTTGAGTATAAAAGGAAGCATACTGGAGATAAATATTTGTTATGTCTACTTTTCAGCTAACTGTTTTAATAATATTCAAATCAAATTTCACCTCCACATGAAAAGGAAGTGGCTAAGTTTAATTACGCATAACCAGTTGTAGCCAGTCACACATGATTTCAAATCTGCCTGTGCTTGTTGGGAAAATAGCATCTAAACATAGCTTTGTTTTATTTTGCTCTGTGATAAAAGATTTTTTGGATTCTCTGTGTAAACTTAAATGAAACAAAAAACCCTTTAAAACATCCCAGATATTCAATAAGATTATGAAGTCTATTATGAATAGAGATCCAATATTGGTTTGTTTTTTCTCCCTTTATTTTATTTATT
This sequence comes from Xyrauchen texanus, assembly GCF_025860055.1. Lineage (NCBI taxonomy): Eukaryota > Metazoa > Chordata > Actinopteri > Cypriniformes > Catostomidae > Xyrauchen > Xyrauchen texanus. Next base: position 23,996,453 of record NC_068320.1, on the reverse strand, counting down.
TATTTGTTTCCTTTGTTCCATCACTTTATGTCCCACGTACAAATAAAAAAGAAGAAAAAGAAAAGAAAAAAGATTTCAAATCTGGTCACATGTCTTTCCCGCTCTTCTTCGCGCCTTCTTCACTCCGGAAGTTGTCATAGGCCCGTTTCCCCCTGGTGACTGTCACATCCGTACGATCGTATTAAGCAACACGCCGCTAAGCGACATACACACACTAAAGTCCAAACCGCGCATACAACCCCGGATTTGATTTATCACACCAAAATGCATATCAAAACAGGTGAGGGAATTATTTTGAGTATGTATCGCTCGCTTTATAATTACCGGATATTTTGTTGTTTAAAAATGTGAATATTTTGAAATTGGAAGATGTTTGTGCTGAAGCGGGATGAAACGTTCTCGGGCTTATGAAACTTTTGAATGTTTGGGAATCTTTTTACTGAATGTCAAAGTCCAAACACGACATATGTTTTAATGGATCTGAAACTACTATGTTAAGGTGTTCGACTTAAAGCTGGTTGTCTATTATGCGGTTGTTATGGGCCCTAAACATCCAAACATAAACGGCCTGCCGTTAGCTTTAGCCGTCTAAACAATTGTGCTCATGTCTAGAAGTGTTATTTTTTTTAGTACTACTTATTTTTTTAAACAGTGAGTTAAACTTGAAAACGCGTTTATTTGGTTGTTCTTTCCGACGTTCCTTGAAATATGTGCTAAACGGCAAGTTTAAGTGTTTTTTGCAGACTAGATTGGTGTGCTGCAGTAAACTACATCAAACCAAAAAGTACATTTTGAAACCAGTGATCAATGTCAGGCTATTTTTAATAAATGTTGCTTATGATATGGGGGAAATGTACAGATCTAGCTACGTTTGTCCCATTAGGCCTCTCCGTCTGCAGATGGCAATGAGGCCCCGACTAGAAATTTCCAGTTACATCTCGCTGTAGCTGACTTGAGTAGCATTGGTTTGCATGGGGCATTTTGTGCGTTCCTTCCATGCACTGTTTTTAAGATTAGGTATAATTTTGGGTGTTTATTATGGTGTATGGTCTTCTAACAGTTGAGTTCAAATTAATGGGATCTCATGTGGATACACAGACATCAGAAATCAAGTTTAGCTTTTGGAAATAAAAGTAAATACCGCCGTTGAGCAATTTTCCTGCCATTGTTTCAGATATTTATGTACTGATTCAAATTGCATCTGATTCCTTTGTCAGGTACTTGGGAGTCAAGCAATGCTGTGTGTGAGTCCGACCCCCTGTGTGATCCTGCTGTCCTAGTGTCACCCTCTAAACCCGAACCACAGATCCGAAACCGTCGCCTCTCCCCCGGCTCTGGCAGCTGTGGTGGTGGTGGTGGGGGAGGAGGCTGTACCTCCATGGTGGTGAAATCTTCTCGTCAAGCCTCACCAAGCAACTCTGAAGGTTATCTTAATGGGTCAGGCCACATCTACACCCCCAAATGGGACCGAGACCGGCGAGCCACAAATAAAGGAAGAAGCTTTCGGAGAGATGGGCCGAGACCAGGGCCTCGTACAGATGAGAGACCATCCAGAACCAGTCAGAACCAGGCGCTAAAGGAAAGATGGGTAGTAAACAGTTTGTCTTTGCTCAAACCTCCTCCTGCTTTCCCCGTGAAAGACAGCCCTGCCAAGCTACAACCGACTGTCAGCTATGCTTCCAAGGTGAAGGCAGGGGGAGGTTCTGTCAGTGCAGCTGAGGAGCCCCCTGGCATTTGTGTCTTGCTGCAGAACCAGTGGGGACTGAGCTTCATCAGCGATGGCCCACCAGCAGATGTGCCACAAGCCATTCCAGGGAAGTGTCCAGTTGTCCACCCGGTTGCTGGAGAGGTTACTGAAAAACCACCCCAATCCTCTTCAGAGTCTCTGCCCAGTCAGTTTTCAAGAGGCTCAGAGAGTTCAGAGGAACTGCTGCTCAGCTGTCGCCACCTGGAGGAAGCATTGGCTTATCACACACAAGGTAAGATGATTATGGAAGATGTGCTCATGCAAGGCATTATGTAGTTGGTGTTTGTTTTGATTGTATAATATTGAGCTATGCTTTCTGTTTTGACTGGTTGTTTTTGTTTTGCAGAATGGAAGGCAATATTGTGGAAACAAAAAAAAGGTATATATTTCAAACATTTATTGGGACTGGGGACAGTCAATAAATGCTAAAATTCTCACAAAAGTATGGAAACAAGATGTATGCATGTTAACATGATTTGTGTGAAAAACACTTTCTAGCTTCGCAAGTATTGCCACTGATTACCACCACTGGAGTCATGAGTTCGAATCCAGGGTGTGCTGATGACTCCAGCCAGGTCTCCTAAGCAACCAAATTGGCCTGGTTGCTAGGGAGGGTAGAGTTTACTAACATTGGGATTACAGGGTTTTCTTGTCAAGGCAATTAAGTTATGTTAATATTGAATATAACTACACACATCTTGGTGCTATTCTTTTGAAATTGTGTATATTTTAAGGTTTATGTACTGGCCCCATTCACTTCTAAAGTAAGTGCCTCACTGTAACTAGGGGTTGGCGATATGACAAATCTTATCACAATATGAGTAATTTTATATCACGATAATGACCTATATCACGATATTACTTTTGTTCTGGTAAATCAATACAAATCGGTTAACGTAATAAACATATTGTAATGTCTGTTTTTTAAATATCTAGTTAGTGAAATAAATGCTTTTTAATTGAAAACTACTTCCTCTTATATAATTTTCTCTCTATTTAGGAATTGACAGAGTTAAAAATAAGTAAAACATTCATTATTAAATCAACCATACCATAATACTCAATTTCACGTTATGCCACATTTCGGTCCAATATTTTGTTTGACCAATATTATTATAAATTCCCTCAAGAAACTCAAGATCTTTTCTAAACCATGTAAAAAAATATTACATACATATAGTCAAAGATTCACAACGAAAATAAATTTAAAATATATGAATAAACACTTAACAACAACAACAACAAAATATAAAAAAAAGACTGAATTAATGCAAAGCGCATCTTTTAGCCTTCATAATATTCTTGAGTGTTTTATTTAAACAACAAATTGGTTGCATTACCTCAAGTGATTGTCACGCAATAGTTTGCAAATAAAAAATTTCTAATCTGTGTCAGTTTTTTTTTAACCAGATGTCACACCTTTTTTTATAACAAGCTCCCCGTGAAAGGTATCAAATGATTGAGACACACAGATGTGGAGTGTATTCGAGCATACCTCTGCATGTTAAAGAGATGATCCAGTTGTCTGGATCACAGTGACGTTGTCCTGGCAGGGAGTGTCAGTCAGATCACAGTGGATTTCTGCATCCTTCGCTGTAGATCGCTCTGAACCAGCCCACAAAATAAGAATGGCAAAGAATAAGCCATGAGTATGTGAGCGTTTGTGCCGTTTCCTGATCTGCATAATTCCTTTAGTGAATCTGGCGTTAAACCAGCACACGCATTCATTCCCCACCCAAGCCTGGTTTCAGATTCATATGAAACCTGCCCACTGATAGATATGGTCATGCTGTGCACATGGATATTTACATATTGTGATGTACACGATATAGCAAAATCTATGTCGATTGACTTTTTATATCGTCATATCGCCCAGCCCTATCTGTAATTGCAATTTTTTTACATAAAGGACGAGTCATTATTTTTGTGGTACAAATTAGAGGTCGACAGATAGTGGGTTTTGCCAATACCCATAATTAAGTTGGTGGGGAAGTCCGAAAACAGATTAATCGACCGAATGTTTTTAGAATCTTATATCTATAAAATCTTATTTCTTTGCTATAGTGAGTAAAGACGAAGAGTCCAAAATGAATAAAATCTCAGATTAAGTTTTAGATAAAGATTTGGTGCATTACGTGGGACTTGAGTATAAACGGGCCCAAAACACACCAGGGACACTTATTTTGAAATTACAAAATTAAGGAGAAAAAAAAATAATGGCAACTTTCAACATAGATTTTTGCAGATCACAGATAGTTCCAAAAAGCAACTATCGGCACAGATTAATCAGTAAAACCGATATATCGGTCTACCTCTACTACTCTTTTAAGAGGTTTTTGACTCTTTAATGTTGAGAAAAATAAATATTTATTATATGGGCCCAAACAAAACTTGTCTATATAATTTTTTGATACTCACTAACAGAGTTACTCTGTTTTTCAGATCCTGCAAAGGTTGTTTGGTACAATAACACCCTGGAGTCACCAGCCTAGCACACACTAACACAGCTCAACATACATACATACACACACATACATGTCGCACTCAGGTTATCTTCCCCACAACGTTTGTACTGAGACACTTTGGACTTTCCCCAATGAAGATAGATGTCTTGGACTTGTTGGTTGCCTTACAACAGAGTCTGCCTCTGCATAACTGTCATTTTAATGGTGGAGAATTCTCTTTTTAAGAAAAGAAAAAAAAAGCGTTACCAAGCTGCAATTTTATTTCAATGAGCTGCAGTTTTACTGTTAAGAAATCCGTTTTTATTCCTCCCTTGTTCCTACTTGTGTGCAGGTGGTTTGATGGAGCACTTTCTGACCTGTAGTTAAACACGTCATGCCTCTCTCTAAAGACTGCGCTCATATTTAGAACCAAATGCAGAATGTCTTTTCATCCTTCTTCCCTTCCTGAATAATCCCTTTCTTCCCTCATAAATTGTTTTCATGAAGTTTACAGAGGTGCAGCTGGCACATTATGGCAGCGCCTTTAAATGTCTTATTGGTCTTCATGCTGTTTTTTTAATATATATATTTCACCTAAAATGAATGTCGGACATAAATCCTAATAGGAATCCATTGCTGTGTATGACCTAACGTGTTTTTTTTTTTTTTGGAAACATACAAATAATTTACACTGGAAGATGTTCAGAGATTTAATCGAACAGTGTTGCATAATAAAAAAAATAAACTTTATACAATTATTTGGCCTGTTTCTTTTTTTGTTTGTATGATCTAGCAAATTGTATTGGAAATGAAGACAAACTAATGCATAATTATATATATAAAAAAAATGAAATCATTATTTTTGTGATTTTAATCTGATTAAGATGTTACATAATTTGACAGATAAAAATAGAAAAGAAAGAAAACCATTTGAAACTTAGCCCAACAACACAGGATAAAGCAATCAAAAGATCGTCACAGGTCACATTGCCCTCTCCATGAATGCCCAGAACAAAATGCATTAAACAAGATGTTAAAGCACCAATAACATATCTTACATGTTAGCTGGGTTACTTTTCAAGGTAGGTCATGCCCTGATAAAACAGTCATGAAATGTAATTTTTATTTACTGGTTATACTGCCTATATCTTAATTTTTATCAATTAGAACTAGTCATACTTGTATCAGTATACACAGACATTTTTGTTTGGTTTAAATTAATTCAATTGTGGATGTTCTTTACACAATGAAAATGAATTTTTCGATAAATAATTAAAATGTAGGCTCTACTCAAATACTTTGTGTAGTGAAAACCTAAATGAATTGAGTTTGCCTAGCTGTTCAATATTATGAGCTGTTCAAATAATTATTGAACCTTGCAGCTTTTTGCTAGTTAGCAACAAACACATTAACATATTATACATATCTTTCTGTACCGTTTAACAAGTTAGGTGATGCTTAAGAGTTTACAGATTACCAAACAGTCATTATTCTGAAGATACCTTAGTATTTGTTTCATGAGAAAAGTATATAAGAAAATAAAACACTAACAAGTCTCTTATTTGTTTATTTTGCGTAGAAATTCATTGAAATAACACTAGTTAAAAAAATGTACTCTCCCAATTCAGGGAGATTCAGTTGGTCTTCAAAAACTGGTATCGGTGCATCTCTAGTACAACTATATTGAATCATGTTGGAGCGGATTACAGGGCTGTCACATTTAACACAATTCAGACACATTATAGCTAGCTTTTTTGTTTATTTTTGCTCTGCCAATTAAAATAGTTCCAAAAGAAGCAAAAGCATTGTCTAGCATTAGATTTCTATGTTGTGAACTTGGACAAGCTTGGAGCGCTGCTTGTTCAATCATAGTAGTGGACTGGATCTAACTGTTGAATAAAGACATTTTAAGCACTGTTAAATGTAAAGCAAGTATTTGGTCATTGTGCATACAGCAGAAGAGGCAGAAATTCAATAGGTTTTATTAAACAATTTTATACAAACACTCTTTTGTATTATTTTTCACTAAATGTCTGTACAAAAAATACAAGACAAAGAAAAATCTGCCTTGACGATTTCAACTGGGGTATGAAACTTAAGATTTTCTGATACTGATGTGACAAATGTTTAGTTAAATCATTTAAGATCTACATATTGTTCAAGGCCTTATTAAAAACCTCATACTAAGGAAATTGACCATGTTATTTAGTGCCACTGAAATCCATAAATAATCGGTTCAAAATTGCCACAAATATCAGTCTCGCCATGTGACCTCCACTTCATCTGTTCTGTACCTGAGAGAGAAAAACAAACCAGGCTGTTACTGAAAATGATCATTTCACAGACAGGGCCAAGTAAGCAAAACAGCTGTCCTATATAGGGTTTGTATTTAATCATAATATGCATTGGAAAATGTCAACCAGTGGGCTAGTAATGTTTAAAGGGACAGAGTGGTTGTGAAAATGTTTACCTTTGTGTTATCCAGGAATCTGGTAACTCTGTGACGTAACCCGAGCGAAACATTTCCCAACCGGCCTGTGCAATCATTGCACCATTGTCTATACAAAACCTGCACAGATTCAAACAATTGACACTGACACAATGTGTAGGGAAAACGTCATGAGAACAACATAGCATAGAGTGTCTGTGGCGGTCTGAACACTAACTACCGTTCAAAATCATCTCCAGATTGTCTCTCTCACCTCTCATCTGTGGAAAAGAGTCGAGCACCTCTCTCTTTACACATGACTCCCATCATCTCCTGCAGACGCAGGTTACCTGCAAAACATCCCTCAGTGTCATTCAGATGCTGACAAACACTGCAGCTAGCATTGAGACTAATGTAATCTGTAAATTTGTTTAAAAAATGAACTCACAGCCTACTCCTCCAACAATCAAAACTTCCTGAGAGCCGCAGTGAGCCATCGCTCTCTCTGTGATCTCCACCAGCATAGCAAACAGAGTCTCCTGCCAATTACAGTGTCTTTTCAGTTCCTTTTTTGATCATGTTTGAGATATGACAATTTTAAATGGGAGCTCACTTACTTGTAGGGAGAAACACAGATCCTCAGGCGTGCACTGAACTGTACTCAACATTTTGTGAGCAGCTTCCTGCATTTCAACATAACAGTTCATCCATCATTTAAAAAATGCATAATTCTATGAAAAGAACTCGCACATAGATTTTTTATTTTTTGGAACCCTCATATTATTTTGTAGTTATTCAAATAATAAAAAACAGGTCTTCATCTCACCTCTATGTAGGACAAGATCCCAGAAAATGACACATCCATGCCCTTCACTGTATACGGCAGCTCTATGTACTGTGTGCCCCTGAAGAATGATCGATATGCTTTTAAACAAATCAGGCATCTGACTATTTTAAAATAAGTGTCCCGACCTTTTAGCACTTCACATGGAGCGTGAACTTACTTTTTTGCCATCTGTTCAATGTTGTAACCGGGACTGGGATCATTTGATATCTGCATATACAGGACAAAGAAATCTCAATCTCAAAAGCATGACTAAATATTTTCAAAGATGAAAATAAATAATCAAGGTGCATTTTTTAAAAACATGGACAATGAAACTATGGATACTGAAAGGAATAGTTCACACAAAAATGAAAATTCTCTCATCATTCACTCACTTTCATGCCATCCCAGATGTGCATGACTTTTTTCTTCTGCAGAACACAAATGTAGATTTTTAGGAAAAAATCTCAGCTCTGCAGGTCCGTAAAATTCAAGTCAACAGGGCCCAAATCTTTCAAGCTCAAAAAAAGAATGTTAAGTCAGCATAAATATAATCAATACGACTCCAGTTTATAAATCATTGACTTCAAAAGCTTTAAGATAAGTATGGGTGAGAAACAGATCAATATGCAAGTCCTTTATTACTATAGATTATCCTCCCTGCCCAGTAGGTGGCGATATACAAGAAGAACGCAAATCGCAAAAAAAAAAAAAAGAACTACTCCTCTTAGGAGAGAAGAGCACTTAGGAGGGATGTTTGAAAGTGGAGATTTATAGTAAAAAGAAAGGACTTAAATATTGATCTGTTTTTCATCTGCACCTATCATAGCACTTCTGAATACATGGATTTAACCACTGGAGTTGTTTGGGCTACTTTTATGCTGCATTTGTTTGCTTTTTGGAGCTTCAACGTTTTGGACCCTGTTTACTTGCATTGTTTGGTCCTACAGAGACATTTTTGGGTGAACTATTCCTTTAAGGTTCTGGACACATGCTGTTCAATTTTCTTCAGTGAGTTTTTTTAACACTTACCTTGATGACCCTGGCAAACCGGTCCAGGCAGTTTCCCACAGCAATGTCTATAGTTTCTCCAAATATCCTGTAACGTCGTTCAGAATATGCAATAACCTGAAAATGTATGAAATTGTACACACAACATGATAACGCCAATGTCATTCTATGATGGTGTTGATTGAGATGATCATATCAATATGTCTATTATTTATAGTAAACTGAATTTGAAAAACATCTCTCACCTGAGTATTACCTCCACTCACATAAAGCACGGTGGGATTTTGGGCTCTGGTGATCAAGCGGCCCATCTCAATGTGCCCGATACAGTGATTCACCCCCAGCAGTGGCTTCCCCCACAACTGAGCGACTGTCCGGGCCACAATCGCCACTGTCACCAGAGGAGCCCCCATTCCAGGCCCTGTAAAAGATTTAATCCGAAAACGAGCATGAGAAACACAGTATTTTGATCACGATTAGCTGGTTTCTAAAATTTTATTTCACCTTTGGTATACGCCACACAGTCAATATCTGCAGGTTTGAGCCCGGCCTCATCTAGCGCCTCCTGGAGGACAGTGAGAATGACACTACGATGGTGTTTGGCAGTCTCACCAGGTAGGAACCCTGAGAAGATTGTTACTGAATCATTTAGTCGGCTAGAGAATGAGCTAAAGAAATTAGAAGTAATCACTTGTATGATACTGTCCAGGACCACTGATCAGCTCACCTTGGCCAGGTGGGGTGATATATGTGCGTCTGGGGTTTGACAGGACTTCCCCATCTTTCACTATGCCAATGCCAATCTTATTAGCACTGCCCTCAAATCCAATCACCACAGTCATTTTACTGTAGAAAGAATAAGAGACAAAATTTGAATGTTTTATATGAAAAAAGAAATATTGCACTTTAAGATGCACTCAGTAATGTTTTGTTTATGTTGTGCTGGTCAATATGACAGTTGTCTTGGACTTACGCTGACACCTAGGGGCAAGGATGCAGCATCATGCAAGGGCAATTGTTTGATGCCAATGTAGAAATTCACTATTCACAGTCATCCATGATTTATTTAATCGATAAGTTGAAGTGTCTAATGCTGCCTTCGTGCTATCGTAATTATTGTAAATACGAGTTTCCCCACTCAAAAGTTGCACTTGAACGACTGGGAAACGAGATCATTTTGATAAGAGTTTCTGAGATGGGAGGAGTCATAAACTTTCAACATGGTGGAGGAGAATATGGTTTCTGTAGTGATTGACAGGTTTTATAAATGTTTCTAAACACAGCTAATTGTTAATGCTTGCACTTTCAGTCATATTCATTTATGTATATCAGCAACCATTTGATGCATTTTGTCCATTTTTACACTGTGAAAATAGCTTGTATTTCACCAAAATTCCATTATTATCAGCAGGCTAACCGAGTGATAATGTATTATGCTGTCAAAATAAAAGTTCCTCAAAAAACATGTACAAATAAATCTGGCGTCATCCATGTTTCCTGTTCTTGCTGACAAAAAACACTCAACCATATACACAAGTGCAACTGTGGGTGAAAGTCTTGGGTGCAGTTCCAAGTAACAGCAGTCATGACAGTGATGAGACATTTAACAATAAACATCAGATTTCCACAACACAATTTACATATCTTATATATACACATAATTACACACAACATACAATAATAATAAACAATGTACAGTGCATCCGGAAAGTATTCACAGTGCTTCACTTTTTCCACATTTTGTTATGTTACAGCCTTATTCCAAAACGGATTCAATTCATTATTTTCTTCAAAATTCTACAAACAATACCCCATAATGACAAAGTGAAAGAAGTTTGTTTGAAATCTTTGAAAATGTATTAAAAATAAAAAACAAAAATAAAATCACATGTCAGTTCAGTGTGAGATTAATAAGATTAATAAAGTGCAGTGCTGATGTATATTGATCGAGAGATCAAGAGTTAAAAAGTCTGATTGCTTGGGGGAAGAAGCTGTTGTGAAGTCAGCTGGTGCGGGTCCTGATGCTGCGACACCACCTGCCTGATGGTAGCAGTGAGAGCAGCCCATGGCTCAGGTGGCTGGAGTCTCTGATGATCCTCCGAGCTTTTCTCATGCACTGCCTGGTATAGATCTCCTGGAGGGAGGGAAGCTCATATTGCCAAACTTTGCAGGGTTTTGCGGTTGAGGGCAGTGCTGTTGCCGTACCAGGCAGTGATGCAGCCAGTCAGTATGCTCTCTACAGTGCTGGTGTAGAACCGTGTGAGGATGTGGTGGCTCTTTCCAAACTTCCTCAGCCATCTCAGGAAGAAGAGGCGCTGGTGAGCCTTCTTCACAACAGCCTCAGTGTGGACGGACCATGTGAGTTCCTCAGTGATGTGGAAACCGAGGAACTTGAAGCTGCTGACTCTCTCCACCAGTGCTCCATTGAAGGTGATGCACAGACGATATTTTCTCCTGAAGTCCACCACAAGCTCCTTGGTCTTACATTGAGGGAGAGGTTGTGCTCCTCACACTAGCATGTCAGATTGTGCACCTCTTCTCTGTTTCATCACTGTCAGTGATCAGACCTACCACCATCGTATCATCAGCAATTTTAATGATGGCATTGGAGCTATGTGTTGCCACACAGTCATGTGTGTACAGGGAATACAGGAGTGGGCTGAGAAAACAGCCCTGTGGGGCTCCAGTGTTGAGGGTCAGTGATGAGGAAATGTTGCTGCCCATTCTAACCACCTGGCGTCTGCTTGACAGGAAGTCCAGGATCCAGCTGCACAACAAGCTGTTTAAGCCCAGAGCCTCACATCAAGCTTGGAGGGCACTATGGTGTAGAATGATGAGCTGTAAACAATAAAGCACTTGAACGCAACATACTCGTAATTACTACTTCAGAAGTGGGAAGTAGAATAATTCCGATAGCACATGAAGGCAACATAATAGCAGGGCATTTAATGAGAGTTAAGCAAATATTCTTTGGCTGGTCATGTGATCATAACATGGCAGCCCCCATGTGCAGACCCTCTCCATGCAAAATGAATCTGCTTTTATAAGGTTACTGATCTGACTGGAGTCTAAATCTCATGTGAGGGGTCATGATTTAATAATAAAAAACAAATTACAATTAATTTCTCTAAGAGTAAATCTTTATTAACGAGGAGAGAAAAAAAATACTGAGTGCATCTTTAAGTCCAGTATTGCAAAATACAACATGCAATGCCTTCTAGTTTGAACGTAGTTCTTGAATAAAATAATGAATGCTTTGAGAAAATACTGTCCATTTCTGATATCTATGGACTATTGCAAGATATCATCAAAACTTTGTTGGCTTTACCAATTTTAAATCTTTACAAAATGAGAGTAAGAACAGTAATTAGATGTTCTCTGTCTTCAATTGATGTGTTACAAAATGTACATTTATCATATAGTTTGGATGTATCTATTGATTAATTTGGTGGATAGTATCTATGAATAATTTTGCGACATGTCTTAACGTGTGCAGCTGATAAAACAATTTGATAAATATTAAGATTAATTAAAATGTCGCGACGATCATATCTAGGAATATTATTAATAATAACTATATTAATGATAGTTATTTTACATTCTTTAATCGATGTTCCACGGTTCACACTTACCACTCTTGCACACTCGTCGGTTGCAGGACCATAACATAATTTAAATTGAAATTGAAAATATGCCAGAACGAAATTGTGTATGTAATACAACAATTAACTATTATATACACATATAAATATGTTTTGAAAAATAAATGTTGACATAATTTTCATAATTACCTATAAAATCAAGCGTATAGTTTATATAATACGTTTTTAATGGAAATTTTCGTCAGGCAGTAACTCAGGCACCCTTTCATGGGAAACCACGCGCCTGATGGCCACTGTCTGCATGCATACTGCACACTGCAGACGCTGTGGCAGTGCACCCGTTAAGAGGAGCTTATATAGTATAGTTTTGCGCATATTTGTTATTGTATTTCCAACCAAAGATTAAAGTGCTCGGTAAGAGAGAGCTATTTTTTAAATTTAATATGCAAATTGATATTTTCTTTAGGTCAATGTAAATATATCAATTTTAAAAACTGCTCGCGAGCCGTTAGTTCCTATTGTCTCATTCATTTAGGCCGCACGTATGTTACTGGCTGGCTGTTTAGTCAGTTAGCTAATGCATGTGCGTTTATTATTGCAGCGTACTGCAAACGCATGCATTTTAATCACTTGTATGTGAGTTAAACACGTCTTTATGGCCTTTGTTTTGAGGCGGTTGCAAGACTACACACGCTTACACATTCCATTGCGCATGTCCTCTCTTGTAGGTTTACGTGTTTTTGCTGTCAGTCTTCTGCGTGTGTGTGGTCTTCGAACAACTGTGAACATGCCCAAAAGAGCCAAGAAGAACGAGGAATCTGTGGATGGGGAGACTGACAATGGAACTGGTACAGTGTTTTCATAATGTCTAAGAAAAATTGGCACGTTTACAGATGCCATGAGATAACATGAGTTTTTCTCACAGCACCTACAAAGAAAGAGAAAAAGGGGAAAGAACCAGAAGCCCCAATTCTGTATGAAGATCCCCCAGATAAGATGACCAGCAAGGATGGCCGTGCCGCCAACATGAAGATCACCTCATGGAATGTGGATGGCCTGCGTGCATGGGTGAAAAAGAACGGCCTTGATGTAAGAGATCAGATGATTTGTGCAAACATTGGACACTGCACACTGCAAAAGTCTGCTTGATCCTTTCATTGTTGACATTTTTCATGAATTGGATGATCTCTCATGAGTAGTGTAACCAGTCTGTGTGTGTTTAAGTAAGTCCATGCCAGTCAGTTTCTTTGAAGATGTACAGAATAGACAGATTGAACCCTTTTCTCTTTGTTTTGTTGTCTGCTTGCAGTGGGTACGTCAGGAGGATCCAGACGTGCTGTGCCTGCAGGAAACAAAGTGTGCTGAGAAAGCACTGCCAGCTGATATCAAGGACATGCCTGAGTATCCACACAAGTACTGGGCTGGATCAGAGGACAAGGAGGGTTACAGTGGTGTGGCAATGCTGTGCAAGACTGAACCACTCAATGTCACCTATGGTATTGGTAAGTATTGCTTAGGTTTGTCTTTTTGCTGTTTTATTTATTTAATTTGCTATCCGTATTTGTTTTGTTATTAGTGGTGCTTGCTATAGACTTAAAGCAATAATCCAGGTTCAATAAAAGTTAAGCTCAATTAAAAGTGATATAATGTTGATTTCCATTATTAGGACCATTGTGTTCCTAATAAAGTGCTCAGTGAATGTATATCACTCTATATCCATACATTTACAAAATTATCTTTTCTAAAAGTGCAGTATGTAAGATTCAGAAACCTTTGTTATTAATTACACTCGTGGCCATTAAGTGAACTGCAGCCAGCTACCTGTTACTCATGCACACACTCCATAGGGACGCGAGCGAGCATCCAAAACAATGACGTAATGTACAAAGAGGCTGAACGTGATTCACCGGCATCATGCTGACAGATGAGGTAGCATAATTAAAATTACAGTTATTATTTTTTTTACTACAAACTTTGAGACTAAACTAAAACTACTTATCAGCTAACGTAGCATACTGATACACACATACAGCTACATACTATATCAGCTTTATCAGACAGTTTTCTGTTGCACTATTGTATGTTTTGTATTTCATATGTTGTATATGAATAAGATACCTGCATATTTGCTTACATTTATCCTGGCTTACTCCAAGTGTGTGTAGGAGTCGGTGTTGTGCTAGGAGCCGGATGTTTGCTGGATTCCATCTCTAAGATAACGTTACTTAGTGTTGCAGTTTGTTGTCACTATTGAATAGCGGAAGCAATGAGGCAAGGCTCTTGGGAGCTCGCATAAACGTCACATCCTTTGGATTTTGCCGGCAAAAGCGACCCGCTCCCTTCGCGTGAAAATCAGTCTACAGGCTTTAATAGGAAACCAAGGAAGTCCGTAAAGGGCTCATTTTTGAAGTTGTGTTACAAGCTGTTCACACATTGGCAAAAAATTACTTGAAAATTGTTACATATTGCACCTTTAAATAATCTTATTCTCCCTCAACATAGGTAAGGAGGAACATGATAAAGAGGGACGGGTGATCACTGCTGAGTTTCCAGCTTTCTTCCTGGTCACGGCATACGTGCCCAATGCCAGCCGCGGTTTGGTGAGGCTCGATTACCGCAAGAGCTGGGATGTAGATTTCCGGGCCTACTTGAGCGGCTTGGACCAGCGTAAGCCCTTGGTGCTGTGCGGTGATCTGAATGTGGCCCACCAAGAGATTGATCTTAAAAACGCCAAGGGTAACCGCAAGAACGCCGGCTTCACCCCTGAGGAACGAGATGGCTTCACTCAGCTTCTAGCGGCCGGTTTTACCGACAGTTTCCGGGAGCTGTATCCGGAACAAGCCAATGCCTACACCTTCTGGACCTACATGATGAACTCTCGGGCCAAGAATGTGGGCTGGCGTTTGGACTACTTTGTGCTGTCAGCCGCCCTGCTGCCAGGCCTGTGTGACAACAAGATTCGAAACACTGCCATGGGGAGTGACCACTGCCCCATCACCCTGTATCTGGCCGTGTAGATCAGGTCTCATACACTATATCAGGGGCCACATGCACCCAAACATCCTCTGCATTGATACAGAGTCCTAGCCCTAGATTAGCATTTCCTTTCTAAAAACACTGGTCCAGATTTACTGTAGACATATCTGTGGAGCAGACAAGTGTGTCATAGTTAATCAGTCAATTTGTTCTGTAGTTTTGATGCTTTTTCCTATCTGTTAATATTGCTCTCTTAAAATCCTCACCATAGTCAGAATAATAAAGGCATTTGGCCCTTATATTTTGTTTTAGAAAAGCCATACAAACTGTTATCTAAATGATAAACCCTGCAAAAACTACTGTAATAAACATTGTCTGGATATTGTGATTATAGCAAAATATTTCTGAAGCTTGTAAAATACCTTCTCATGCTGATCAATTTGTACAAGCTTCTTTACAAGAGTCTTTGGTGCTATTTTAACTTTTGACATTTACAATAAGTCTGATTTATTGCAATCTAGTGGTGGTTAAATATTGTTAAATATTAAATAAAATAAAAATCCCTGTACTTCAAATGATTTTGGAGATGTTTTTGCTTTCTGTCTGTAACCATTTTTGAGGCTTTGAAATAAAGTGTAGTTTATAAAAAATGGAATCCATCAGTTTCTTTTTTTTTTACACTTATTAAAAATAATGGATATAACATAATAGAATTATGTATGGCAATTTCTAATGAATTTAAAATTCTCTTGTTATGCTTTGCTCTAAAAGTCATCATATATAATAATGGTAAAAAAAATACAATCCTTAGCCAGTAATCACAAAAACAAGACAATAAAAAATAGTTTGTCAAAAAATGTCTAATATATAATACTCTTCTATATAAGATATACAGTATACTTGTACTGTTTTAACAATACGGTTATTGTGGAGGGTTGTTTTTATTTTTAAAAACGAATTTATAAACAAAATCTAAAGAAAACTAAAGTTTGAAATTGGGAGTTCGAACTACTCGAAATCAGTGCGTAATAATGAAAGATAATAACTTTTTAATTAGATTCATTACACTTTTGAATAAACTATAAGTTATGACCAATGACAGACGTTGGTAAACGTGACTCATGAATATTAAATAGAATCCGTGATCTGACGCTCCAAGAAGGTTACGTTTGCATGACTAAAGGTGGGTGCACACTGTACAATTTACGACTGGGCTTTAAGGTTGCGTGATCCAGTTTGGCGATCCACGCGCTCGAAAACCCATCAACAATGAAAACAATTTCATTTTCAATGAAAATTAATTACAGTTAATACTTACCAGACTAAATTGTTCAATCTTTCTATTTTATTTATTTATAAATACTATTGGAGTGATGCTTAACTAAAGACGTTTACAGACGTTTAAAGTACATTTATTAGAAGTAAAATAGCAATTAAAATAACCTTGTAAAGAAAATGCATGATAAATGTGAAGAGAGAAAAAAAAAAAGAGAAAATGCAATCATGTATTTATTTTCATGTAATTCAGATATTAATGCTTTCATATTGCTGACGTGTTACAATTTTCTCTAAGTATTTTCTGCTTATTTATTAATTAAAACTTTTCATATAATATTAAAAGAAGAAAAAACATTGAAAGTGCTTGATTAGAGTAATAACTGGGTACAAATGTTGCTATGGTGGTGCAAACGGTTTGAGGGGAGCGGATTATCTCACGGCACCCGCCTTAAATTAATATTCATGAGCTAAATCGGAAATTCTCGGATACATCCTTCATAATAAAAGTCACCTCAATTTTAACCATGGGCACAAATCTTCTGTTTCCACAGTGGCTCTGAACCATCTGTCACAGACCAGTCTAGAATAATCCACATTAACGATAAAAACGCGAGTAAACAAACGCGAGCCGAAAGAATCGGTGGACAGTTTGGTTTGTGAGGTGGCCTCGCATTAGCAAAACCAGCATGATATGGTTTTGTACCACCAGAGGGAGAACTCAGTCAAAATACACTATAGACCAGACCAAAGCGGATTAGACCGGAACCTGCGTCGTCCAGTCTCGTGTTTACAAATGAACAAAAAGGTCATGTGGAAAACACAGCGTAATCAGTAAATATTCTGACTGAAAGTACCTTTCTTATGAATTATGTTACTTGGATGGAGAAAATATTAATTTCGAGGTTCTTTAAACTTGATTGAAGTTGTAAAGAATGGACGCGCTGTGGACGAAGCCAATCGAAGGTGTGTAATTGATTTTACCTGTCTATTTTTCTTTGTGGTAAAATACAACACTACAAAGCAAAATGTTATAATAATAGTAGCGATGTGGTAAATTCAGTCTGATCTGATTTCCACGATTATCGTGTTTTATTCTAGAAGATTGTAGTTTTTTAGGTTTTAATAATTTGTAGCTTATCATATCACTTAAATACATGCATCAGACATGATATCTTTATTAGATTAAGCCTCTTGTTTAATAAGGGTGTCATTCAACATGCAATATAAATGCTATACCATAAATGTATAACCCAGACTATATTAACCTCAGTGCATATGCTGGCACTCTCATTGATGACTCTTTTGTTTTTTTATTTACCAGACCCCCTTTCATTGATGAGCTTCATGGTTCCTCCATTGAGGTTACTCTCTGCAGCCATGTGGCAGGTGACAGAACAGAGACAAGTGAAGCACTATGGGATGCTGGAGGAGTTTGTAACCATGGTGACGGAGGCTGTGCCTGAGCTCCTGAATTACCGTCAAAGAGCCCAGCTGATACTTGGATTAAGAGCAAGGGTAAGACATAGTACAAAATAAAAAGGGCCACCATGTAAAAACATAGCTTTTCTGTTTCTATAGAGAAAACTGGTCACAGTATAGTGTCTCTTATTTTGTATAGCTACTTCTGGAGTCGTGTCGTGTTAAAAATCAAGTGGACATGGACAATCTTCAGCCTCAGTTGGATCGAATCCGGGGTCCTCGTGTGAACACCACACTCAGTGAGGTATGAGAAGCAGAGCTGTCGTTGCGGACGGAAAACTGGGAATGTTGGCCTGTGGCCTGTGATGAGGGGGGCCCAGCACCACCCATACAAATTTTGAAATTTAGCGATGACCCTGATGAGAAGGTTGGGGGTGGTTTTTAGGACTGTTTGTATATGGTGTTTACATGTTGTTTCTATCCACAGGTTGACAAAGACATTGAGGAATCTGAGACCCATTTTTTGGACCTTGTTCAGACCATTATCAACAACCCTGTAGAGAGAGAGAACTTTTTTCAGGTTACCCACATACATACACGTTCACTATACACTTTTTCCACGTTTCTGCCTTTATTTCGGTGTAATGAAATGCATTTACCAGTTTTCCATTCCTGTGTTCTGCATAGAATGTTTTCCCAGTGGAATACGGGCCAACATTTGACAAAACAATTCATACACTTATGGAAGACTTCCTCCTGCAGCTTGATCGGATGATATCAGTCCCAGATCTTTCACAGGTATGTTAGTAAATACAGTGACAAATTAATATTTTGTCAATTTTACCTCAAAGCTAATAGATGTGGACTAAAATCCATAAAGGATTCTTAAAAACAAGTTATGCATGGACATTCATGGTAAATATCCATCACTATTTATATGATTTTATTCCTCAGACGGTCTCGTGGCTCAGGGCTTGTCCCTCTCTTCTAGACAAGTGTCTTCATTCATTTACGGTCCCGAAGCAAATGAAGATCCTTCTTGAACACCAGAGAGCTAACGGACATCTTCTGGAAAATGGTAGAACTTTAAATGTGGTTCAAATTTGTACGCTTTTGGTACCAAGACGATGTTAAATGCATTAAAGTTAAAGTTTACTCGTTCTGTTTACCCCATAATCATGCGAAATATATAATTATATGTGTGACCACACAATGCAGTTACATTGCAACTGTGCCTAAGGTGCATTCAGTTGCATCTGTGTTCATGATGTGAATCAAAAGGCCCGTACAATCTGAATTACAAAGGAACAGTTTCACTAACAAAACCCAAATCATAAAGGGACGGTTTCAAGGAAAACCATTTGTGGGCACTCCTTAGGGAGGTCCTAACTAGGTATGGGCAGCATGTTTAACTAGTTTATCTAGGTTTTTAAAATTTCAGCAAGACCACTGCAATACGTTTACATGTGTTGCCCTCATTCTTGCTGTTTTTGAACACATGGCTTCCTTACTTATTATTTGTGTATTAGACGAAATCAAGCACATTAGTGAGCCACCCATCATCTTCTAATTCGAATACTAAAAGATGTAACACATTTTATTTCTCTCTCTGTTGCAGAGTCTCTTCCACTGGTTCGAGTCGTCATACCCAGTGACCACACAGAATCTGGTGACCTGTCTGAATTGGGAAATGATTTAGATGGCCTTGAAGATGATTGCCACAGTTCTATAACCCCATCTGATTTCCATATCTCTGGCTGGTCAGCTAAGGGAACACTCAAGAAAGAGACAATTGAACTGATGGAGAGAGAAGATGAAGAAGAAGATGATGATGATGACGATGATAATAATGATGATGATGAGGAATACTTGCCAACCAAAAGTGATAGGGGAACGCTTGCTCATTCTCGGAATCAAACCAGCACGAAAAGAACACTAGGGAAATCCAATAAAAGGAAAAGAGATGACAAAGACGTTGAAGTGTCCAGAGAATTCACGTTTATCAATCACTTGGGGGCATATACAGGTGAGGTTATTATAAACAGTGTTGGGGAAGCTACTTTGAAACTGTAGCTTATTAAGATATAAGCTACTCTGAATTTGACGTGATAGTTCACCAAAACAACTTTTAAATTCTGTCATCATGTAGTCAACCTCATGTCGTTCCAAACCGTGATCCACAGAAGAAAAAAAGTCATTTGGGTTCGGAACAACATGAGGTAATGATTACAGATTATTTTTTCATGCATTAATTTTACTAATGTAAGCAAAAGAGCAGATTTTCACTTGTTTTTGCTTCATTTACTTAGACGAGGCTTCTTATCCCACCACCGAGGCTTCAAAAGTCCCTTGGACAGATGAAGAAACATTCAGTCTCATCGACATATGGGGGAAAGACAGTATCCAGCGAACTCTGAAAGACTGTGCCCACAACCGCCACATATTCAACCTCATCTCAAAGATGATGTCCGAGCGAGGGTTTGCCAGAACAGCAGAACAGTGTCACACCAGGATAAAACGCTTAAAAATGAGCTTTCGACAATGCCATGAAAGCAAGTGAGTTTACTAACTCATAAATACACTTGAAGGGATAGTTTACCCCCAAAAAATAAAACCATTTTAGTCATCATTTAGTCCTTACATTTGTTTACTCTCCTGCTGATGTGAAAAAATATTAGATGAACAAAATATGAAACAATATGAGAAATTTGTGTGCCTTCAAGGCGCGCGGTCCCATTTAACTTTGAATGGTGAAATTCCGTGGGCGAAATCAAATAAAATCCTTGCCATTGTGAATATTTAGTGTAGCTGATTACGAAGCTCCGCCCACACAGAGGTCACTGCCAAACCAAACAACTACCTATTGGTCAAAGTGGAGAATTTGCCTGTCAAAGTTCACCAGTCTTGAACTCCATGTGAAATCCACGAGGGTAAATTCTTCGGCACCGGAAGGCCATCGCATGAAGTTCACGATCGTGTGAATTCCCATTGAAATTACTGTATTTCGCCCTCAGAATTTCATCATGCAAAGGTAAATGTGACCGTGCCGCAGTTTAGAAGGTTTCTATTAGCAACAAATAGCAGAAATTTACTGATCTGATAGATGACATATGGGAAACTTTGGATTGAGAAACCTTTAAAACTGAATTAGGAAGAGGCCGTAACTGAAGTTAATATGTGTTTGATTGGCAGTATGAGAGGAAAAGTGCGACCCGAATGGAAGTTCTACAATCTGCTTGAGAAAATCATCTGTGGTAAAGAGTCCTTTACAAACCAAGAAGTCCGTATCAACGCTAAAGACGACACAATTTCGTACGAGTCCACAGGACAGCAGGAGGAAGAGGACACTACAGACCAGGAATTTCTTGGTCATGCCGGACAGGAGGGTACTCTTATTTAGCATTTTTTGGGGATTTCTGGTTTCAGTTCCATTTTACTGTTGCTGAAGTCCAGCTGTTGACATTGGTCATTTTCAAGTAGGGTAACTTTGTATATTAAACTATGCAAACTATATATCAGTGTATTTCTGTTATGCCCTCTCAAGACACTAGGAATGTTTCATGGACAGACCTGGAGACTCAAACCCTGATCAAGATCTGGGGAGAGGACAGAACCCAGCGAGAACTGAGAGGAGTCCACCAGAACGGACACATCTTCGCCATGATCTCCAAAAAGATGGCCGCTCACAGTTACATCCGAACGGCAGAACAGTGTCAGACTAGAATGAAGAGACTGAAGCAGTGTTTCAAACAGTGTTCTGAGAATAACCTGTGAGTGCTTCACCATCTTTAATAGGGCATTGATTAAAAAGAAAGTTTAGATGATTACCATTGAAGATCATACTAGATTATCCTGATGGATTGAAAGCAGAACCTAATTCAGAAATATATTAAGAGCACCCTTTGTAGTATATCAAATATTTAAAAAAAGCTATTGTGTTGTGTTGTTATTTTCCCCCAAAACAGCAGCACGGAGGGCAAAGAACCAGTTGAATTTAAATTCTATAAACAGATGGAGAAAATTATGAGTAATGAAGAGTCCAGTCACATGCTTTTGCCAGAGGTCAAAGACGAAGAATCGGACAGTGAATACCAGGTGTACACATACCAGGATATAGGTATGCATTTGTTTCCATAGTTCATACAATCTATAAAAATGGCTGTAAAAATGCATCACAATGCATCAATCTGACAACGAAAATTCAATGTAACGAAAACTTGATTTAAAGAACCAATCAAACCACTTGAAGTGTGACGTATTTCCTATTGAAAGTACAAGTGCAAAATGAGTCATTCATATTTTTGGTTCTGTTTTTTGTTTTGTAAGAGAAAGACTTTTATTTGATATGCGTATGTAAACTTTTAGGAGTTCAATAGCTTATAGATTCCTTCAAAGCTACTAGACATTGAATTAATAATTCCCACTGTATTGTGTGTTTATTTGTTATCCATAATATAAGTCTTGAACTATAATTGTTAGAATATTGATAGATTTTATGATGCATTACATAATTTAAATCAAATTGTTGTCAGAGCAAATATTTACACCTCTACAATTTTCACATAATACCTGCTTTCAACAAAAAGATAGAATAGGTACACACTTATTGACTACATGCAATGATCCAAATGTTCTTATAGAGTATAATTAAACATTGAAATGACACTGAAACTGAGCTTTTATATGTGCTCCTTTAATCAACAAAAACAGAAACGGCAGTGAACTGCACAGACGACAGGAAGAAGGTTGCGTGGTCCGATGCAGAGACGTTGATTCTCCTGCAGTTATGGGGTGATGAGCAGGTCCAGCAGAACCTGCAGCGTTGCCCTCACAACGGCCACATCTACTCTGAGATCTCAGCCAAGCTGAACGCCCACGGCTACCCGCGCTCCGCTGAGCAGTGCCAAACCAGAATCAAACGGCTGAAGATCAGTTACCGGCAGTGCAGAGACCGCATCAGGCCAGTCACACACCCATTAAAACCTATTTATTGCACATTCAATGGTTACTGTAAATTATTGCCTACCATAATTTAGGCATAAAATAATGAACTAATATTCAATTTTGGTAAAACTTTACAATAAGGTTCCATTTATTAACATTAGTTAACTACATTTGTTAACATGAACTAACAATGAACACATTTTACAGCTGTTGTTACATCTTGGTTAATGTTAATTTCACATTTACCTATGCATCTTTTAATTTTAAAAGTGTGTATGTCAACATAAGTTAATGCAATATGAACTAACATGAACTACCAATGAACAATTGTGTTTTTATCAATTAGCATGAACAAAGATTAATAAATGCTATTAATAAATATTCCTCATGCATAATGTTATTTTTTTTTAAACGTATTGTGAAGTATTACCTCGGTTTAAAATTATTGACAAAGATTAATGGCCAAAAATGTCATATTTAGCTGTGACCCACATTTTGCAAGCAACCCTGTTACCAAAATAAAAATGTAACATTCCATAAAACTGTGACACCAAGACGTATCATAATTTGGACTTCGCTAAGATCTATGTTTTTAAGTTTATTATTATTATTATTTTAAATGGCTAGAAAATATAAAAATCATAGGTTAAAGCTGTATTTAGACTTGTCCCAATTTTCATTAACATGGTTGCAAAAATGGCAACCTCAAAAAAAAGAAAAAAAAAACAATATTGGAAAATATAATTGCTTTTATAATATTTAGTTGTTAACTTAGCATGATTACAAAAACCTTATCTAAGGAGAGCTTTTATAGTGTGAGGGCACTTACTGAATATTGCCAGAAAATTTTATATAATGTTTTAGAAATTGAAAATAGGTTCTGCTTATGATTTCATTGTTTTTTTGTTTTTTTATCTCTGCAGTTCATCTGAAGCCGAACATGTAGATTTCAAATTCTATGATCTGATGGAAGACATTTTTCAAAAGAATTCTTCTCCCAAAGTGCCAGAAGTGCAAGATAATGAATCCTTTAGCACCATCAAATCAGGTTTTTGTATTATTTTAGTATGACCAAAGCATTATAACTTCAACCCTAGCCTATAGTTTTCTGTTTTGTGTAGACTTTTTTGTTGTTGTTGCAGATATTACTTTGTACTACCAGTACAGCAGTATCTCTACTAGCTGACACACAGTATAAACCCTCATTTTGCCCGACCCTATTATGGACTGCCTACAGTCCCTTAAAATAAAGTTTTTCCTTCCTTCAGAATCTCAGGAGGCCTGCAGCAGTGTGGAGCAGACAGCATCAGGTTTCTGGTTAGACGCAGAAACTGAAGCTCTCATAGATGTGTGGGCAGAAGATGAGGTGCAGAACGCCCTGAGAGGCTCCATCCATAATGGCCACGTATTTGCTGATATAGCAGAGAAACTGAACAGTAAGGGATTCCTCAAAACACCAGAGCAATGCAGACTGAAGATCAAGAACATGAGGAAGAATTTCCGACAGTGTTATGAAAAGAAAAAGTGAGTTATTTTTGCTGGTTGACTTTACAAATAACTGGACAGTTTCATGAAAAGCTTTTTATTTGAGGTTTAATAATGTCCTCAATGTTGTTCTCATCTAGATGTGGCATAAAGGAAGTAGGTTTTAAGTTCTATGATAAACTGGAGCAGGTGTTGGGCGATGAGGACTTTTCCACGGATGACTTTGATGAGAAAGATGATCAGGATGCAGGTATGTGAAATCCATGTTAAATGGTCTGCACTTATATAGCGCCTTTTTAACCTTAGCAGTATTCAAAGCGCTTTACACACATTCACACACCAATGACGGCAGAGCTGCCATGCAAGGCGCTAGCCTGCCATTGGGAGCAACTTGGGGTTCAGTGTCTTTCCCAAGGACATACCTCCAAGGGCACGTGGAGTCGTTTAGGCTTGGAATTGATCCGCTAACCCTGCGATTAGTGGCCAACCCGCTCTACCACCTGAGCCACAGCCACCATGAAAATCCATCCATTCATCCCTTCATCCATCCACTTGATTTTCTTGTTTTTCTCTTCATCCTGTCATTCTTCCTCAGAATCCCAGTGGGCAGGAGTTGTTGCAGTGACTGAATCAGGCAGGAAGATGCCCTGGTCACACCAGGAGACCCAGGCTCTGCTGGAGATCTGGGGTGAGGGTCGTGTGCAGCACAGCCTCAAGAGCTCCCTGAAAAACAGGCACATCTACAGATACATTTCAAAGAAAATGGCAGCACTGGGTTTCAACAGAACGGGCGAACAGTGCCACTCACGGGTGAAAAGACTCAAAGCCCAGTTTTACTATGAAGGGTGAGTCAGAAACACAGAATTCAGTTTAATGAGTCATTTTGACCTCAGACAATGCTTGTGTGTTGCTTGTTTATTACTGTATATGGAATAATAATGGAACAATAAATACTGTTTATACTGTAAACATATTGCATAGTTCAAAAATAGTGTGTAGTTATGATGTAATCAGTGATTCTGAACATAGCCAGAGTTTGAAGTACAATATTTTTTCAGCAAGGAAGAGTGTAAATTCTACGATCAAATGGAACAGATTCTTTTAAAGGACACAAGCACTGACAAAACATCTGATGAGCAGGACATCAGCGAGCTGGAATCCATAACTGATTCTGATTCAGGTATATTGGACAAAGGTTCATCTTCAGATTGGTCATGCCAATCATTTACACTGTCTTTTCCTTTTGATCTAATACATAAATATAAAAGGATCATCAAAATTGACCCCATTTACTTTCCAAATACACATTCCTGGTCTTATTGACAGTGATTCATTGGCGCATGTTATGCCAGAGAATTTTTTTTTATCTTTATATTCTTTTGTCAAAAAGATTTAACTTACTCCACCTCTGAAAAGGCTTTCCTTTCCAGCCGACATCATTGAATATCCCGTTTCTTTATAATTACATTTCATTACAAAAGAAAAATGAGCAGCAGAAGCAGCATTTTTCATGTTGACTTATAAGCGATAGTTCACAGGAAATGGAAGGTTGAGTAAATTATCACCATATTCCATATTTGGGTGAACTATCCCTTTTAAATCCTCTTTTCTAACTTAGATCATGAAATAAGTTCTTCATGACATGAAAGTCATTAAATATATATTTTTTGTAACTATCTGCAGAAACAGCATTTGGATGTTTAAAAATGTGTTTGCATGCTTAGAATCAGCAGCTCTCTCCAAACCCACCTCTGGGGAAGGGCCGAAGCTGACGTGGGGTGACGTTGAGACGCGGGCTCTCATATCCATCTGGGGGAGTGATAAGATCCAGGAGAAGTTGAAAGTCAGTGTCATACGCAGACCTATTTTTGAGCAGATCGCTCAGGCCATGGCTGATAAGGGCTTCAGCAGATCCGCAGAACAGTGTCGGACCAGGATCAAAAGATTGAAGGCTAGCTACCGCCAGTGTCTGGAAAGTTACAGGTAAACGCGACAACAAAGACCTCAAATGTTGCTGTAATGCTGTTTAAAACTACAAGACAAATATAAGAATTGTATATGTTTTTTACATATAGAAATAATGGGGAGAAGGTGTATTGGAAGTTCTTCAGCCAGATAAAGAAAATATTTGAAAAGTATCCATATTTAGATGAGGCCGAAACCACCGTGACTCAAAAGCCAAAGACAGTTGGGAGGGAAACCGCCAGCACGTCTGCAAATGCATAAAGCTCAGGTGAATATTAATCTTAGTTAAAGGAATAATTCACCCAAACACGAAAATTATGTCATTATTTTCATCATTCCAAGCCTCTATTTGATTTCCCATGGATAAATGGTGACCTACATTTCGGTCTGTTCCTCTTAAAAATACTTGGAATATAGTGCATATGAACTACTTTTTATCATATTTTGTTGTGGTTTTTTTGTCCTTATTGGAACTTGACAACTGATTCTTCAAAACATTTCTTCTTTTGCTTTCCATGGAAAAAATAACAGCTTATGGGTTTGGAGCAACCTTTGAAAAGGGTGAGTAGAATTGTAATTTTTGGTTGAATTACCTATTCAATTACTTGATTTTAATGCGCTAGACATCTTTCATATGCATTTTTAAAGTAGATACTGTGTAGTTTAGATGTTTACAAGAAAAAATAGTTTTCTTCATTAGTGATTAATCACATGACATCTTATTGCAGTTTTCAGTTCAACTCCACCACAGAATCTCCTGTGGAGTGGGCATAAAACTGACTTTCTCCTCCATATCTGGCCTGAGAGGTACAAACGGGACCTGACATTGAGGTATTTTCTGTCACATGGCCTGTGGATGATGGAGCAAGGGGACACAAAACCCTCTGATCAGCTGAGTGCAACGGCACTGGTACATGATTTCTGGATCTAAACAACATTTGCCTAACAGTGCTATTGTTTTGTGGCTTTAGTTGATCACACATTTTCACAGGGAACACTGAACTTCGTCTCAACTACTTTCATGACTTTGAAGGCAGTATATTTGCATAGCAAGGCATTATTTTAGATTAGTCCTTTCCTCAGAGGCCAATCAGTGCTATTTCCTTTGTATTTTGTAACTGAATTTATTTTAAGCATCTATTACGAAAAATGACAAAGATGGCATAAAATCTAATTTTTCTCAGACTGTTTTTTAAAAGTCGTGGACTCAAAAATCAAGTAACAGGAATGAGAAGCAGCAATCATTTGAATTAACCTTAGTTTGACTTTGTTGCAAACTTGGTTATGATAAAAAACAAACACTGAAATATTTAATACCATAACATGATGGAATCTGTGAATTTAGCTAATCTTTATCTTCCTGGTTTAGACAGATTTTTCCTGGAGTGAATAATGTCTTCTAAAAACAACTTCCACTACTGAATTATTATTGTATATTTTTATCTTAATGAGAACCTATTTTAAGAGGAAAAGTCATGATCTGGAAATAAATGCAACACTAAAGATTTCCTTGTTACATAAATGTATTAGATATGAGTGTATTTGAATTGCTAGATTTAGCCACAAAATCTGTAGGTTACCAGTACACAGGATGATGCCAAATCTCATTGGCATAAGAGTGAGCCCAATGTGTATGATCCAAATGATGTAAATTAAGGTTTAAGCTAACATTCGGTCCACGTTCTGGGTTTAAAAAAATACCTTGCCAAGCTGCGCATTGCACAGTGGTTATGGAATAGTATATATAATACGATGGTTAATACTCTTTCAGGAAACTGTGGCTTAAAACAAGTAATTTATTACATAAGCCAACTTTGTTTAAGAGACAAGAAAATCAGGACTGAATTGTATCCACTAATTCTCTGGATGGGCAATTTTGTAATCTCCTTACAAACTCTGAGAAAATGACAACAAAAATATGCCATAACCTTCTGTTAATTCTTCTGTACATAATTCAAGATACTTTGTTGTTTTTAGTTATTTTAATCCTATATTGCTTTCAGCCATTTTACTGTGCAATAAACAATTATTTATTTGTATGTTGAACTCATCCAGCATGATTGAAATACCATGATGCCACATATTTCAACAGGTTTACTGGTCATGTCACGTTTTAACGGCAGAATCAAATGTTCAGTCAAGGGCTTTTGGGTTCGAGATTCTTGCGGCCACGGGTTTGCTCAAAGCTCCTTCTGCGGTCTGTGCGCTCGCCCAGATGAATTCTCTCATGCTTCTTCAGAGGACCTGCAAACTTGAAGCTCCTGCCACAATGAGAGCACTGCCACGGCCGTTCACCTGTGTGGCTGAGCATGTGGTTCTTCAGGTGAGAAGAATGCTTGTAGGTCTTTCCACATCTCTCACAGGTGAATGGGCGCTCACCTGTGTGCACACGCTCGTGTCTCTTCATGTTACCGATCTGCGAAAAGGCTTTTCCACATATTTTGCAGTGGAATGGCCGCTCTCCTGTATGTATGCGCAGATGGCACCTCAACATCTCTGGTCCTGCAAAGGTCTTTTGACAAAGACTGCATGGGATCTTGTCCCGGGGTTTTTCATGGTTGCGTTGGTGCTTCTTTAAGTCGAACATGTAGACGAAGGACTTGCCGCAGAGAGAACACAGGTACTGCCGCTCACCTGCATGATAACCTTTGTGTCTTCTGAGAAGGCTGGCATAGATGAAACTTTTCCCACACAGGTTACACTGGTATGAGCGCTCCATGGAATGGTGTCGGACATGGATGGACAGCTTGAATGCTGTCGGAAACCTCTTGTCACATTGAGGGCACTGGTGGAGGTTCTCCGAGGTGTGGCATTCACGATGAATCTTCAAATATGAGCCCTGGGAGAAGCTCTTGCCGCAGATGGTGCAGTTGTATGGTTTTTCACCCGTGTGCACACGGATGTGCTTGATGAGGTCTGCTTTTTTGCGGAAGGTCTTGACGCACTGTGTGCATTTGAAAGGTCTGGCTAGCGAGTGTGTTTTTATGTGATTGGTCAAGAAACTGAGACACCGAAAGCTTTTACCACAGTCTGAACACTGGAACGGACGCTCGCCTGTGTGAGTGCGCATGTGATTGCGCAGCTGGCACTCGAAACGAAACTCCTTGTGACATTCGGTACACGTGTGTCGTTTCTCCTCTTGCATTGTCTGTGATTCAGAAGCTGCGGCAGCTTTCTTTTTGGAAACAGCGACTTGTGGTGGATTGCTCTTTCTGTGGATGATGGACTTTACAGATGGTGGTCTTTCTATGACGGGAACATAGATCATTTCCTCCCTCACAATCTCAACAGGATTCGGAGGCAAAACTGGTAGAGAGATGCCCTTTCCAGTTAATTCTGAGATCCACTGCTCTAAGCTGACTTGCCTCACACCAGATGCTTCCATCATATCTGGTTGTTCTAGGAACTGCAGCTGAGTCGTCTCCTCTAGCTCATTTTCAAACTCTGACACAACCACGGCAGAACCATCTGCAGTGAGGTAGATTTGCTGGACTTCACAGATCTCTGAATCCTTCTCTTCACAGATTGTCTCTTCTTGTTCCAAGACTTCCTCTGCTTCTTCAGTGCTGGCTACTGCTGTAAACTCCTCGCTGTCTGCTACATCCTCTTCAGTATAACTGTGAGCAGGGCTCATTATGGTAATGGCCGCTTGTTCAGTTTCTGATTCGTTCTCAGTGCCACTAGATTCAACGATAATTGTCTCTTGTGCGATGGAAGTGGGTGGTAAACTTTCCTCATGTTCAGTGGTAATGGCAGGCGAGATTGTCTCTTGTGCAACTGGATGAGGCAAACAAACCACTTCAGCTGTAGAAGGAATGGACACTGAATGACAAAAAAGAAAAAAATTGTAAGAAATAATTCTAATAATGGCTTGGCAGTAACATAATTTTAACAAATCAAACTTTTCTATACATATTGGTGAATCTCATGCAAACAGTATGCCCAGGTCACAATACACCCTAAAATCAAAACCAAATATTACGATTGTGGTTAAAAGGAAATTAAGTGAACTGTTAAGACTTTTTTATTTTATTTTTTGCATTGCAAATCATTTCATGTCAATTAAGCACATTTCCCACCAAAATTCCCATAACCGTTATTTCTTCGGATGTTTTTTTTTAACATTTACACTATTCTGATTTGTATTACTGAAATGCAATTTGTTTTTAATATATTACAAAATAATATTAGAAAATACTACAATTTTGTATTGATGCTTTTTTAATTTAAACAATTAAATAAGGTAATAAAACAAATACTACCATGATACAGTAAACATTTTAGAATTTAAAGAATATAGAATTGTATAACTACACAATGTGAAGACATTCAGATTTTGTAATGAAAATTACATTACAATGCAAAAACTCTAGGTAGATGGTTCTAAATTATGAACCCAGATGCAAACAAATATGGTACTGTAATTTAGCTCACTTTCACTGATAAATCTTTGAGAGTGCTCATTATTTCTCACAAGGAGTTGTCTGATTTTGAAGTGTTGAAGCACATCCTTGATCTCAACTGGATCTGATAGTGGCTGCACAATCTCCTCCATCATAGACAGACCACCACAAAGCCTTGAAGCTGTCTGAGGAAAAACACAATGGCCCAGTCAAATGGACCATTTCCTTGTTGAAAAATGTTCATACGATGGACAATGCATTTAACAGCCTTTCACTGGAGAGAACAACCCACCTCTTTAAGGTTGGGAACAGGTAGTAGATCTTCCACTCGAGACAGGAACTCCCATGCCAGGCTTTGCAACACTGCATCATATCCTGATCCATATTCTACAGGAAATACATGCTGAAAACAGAGAACCCGGGGTGAAACACTTTCTAAGAGAACATTTCTGAGTGAGAGACCGCAAAAGACAAGAAAGAGACAAACATATATAAATGTGTCTAACCTGAATGAAATTTTCTTTCTTTTCTGTGTCCTCCAAGATGCTGTGCACCATTCTAACAAATTTGTTATTGATGATCTCACTTTCCACATCTTTACACTGCAATAAATTGAAAGTGGTAAAAAGAGGTTACTTATGCAAAGGAGATGGAATTATTGTATATGGTTGGTGCTAAAAATAACACTTGCTTTGTGTGTGAGATTTCGAAGTGAATCCAGATGTGCCTGAATGATCCAGAGGTCTGGTGGTTTATCTTTCAGACAGAGTTCCAAGATCACCTAAAACATTTTCAGAATTTAATCCATGTTGTCTCTGAATTCAAAATGATTTAATGTTGAGCATGTAAGCTAATGTAAATATAAATATCCTTCATAACACAAATTTTCTTACATTTGGTAATTTAAATATGAATATTTAATAAGGTGTTGGCTGTTCATCTCAACTGAGGTTTACCTTTTTCCTCAGGTGAAAGATCAGTTTATTAACCAGACTTCGACTCATGATGTCTGGAATAGTCTCTGTTACCAGCACCACAAACTGCTCCAGCTTCCCATATTGTGTCACATTACGACGCTGAATCACCTGCCATAAAAACGCTGACATCAGCCGGAGAGGTGGCACAACCAGACGCAGAGCAGAGAGAGGTAGAGCAGGGATTGCTTGGGGGGGTGGATAGATGGGGAGAGAGAGAGAGATGCAGATGAATATTAACAAGTGAATTTTACAAGAAAGCCTTTTACTTGATGTTTAACTTAATTATAATTGTGGGGTAAAGTCCTGATATTTCTAAGAACTCTTATATTAAGCAAGGATAACTTAATAAAAATAAAAGAGACGGATACACACAAACAGACTCCTGTTCTGATTCTGTACTCAATAGTACACTGAATGAATGCCTAAATGATTTATAGGTTGAATCTAATTAATAATTTAAGTGTGGAAGGGGGTTTAGCTGTCTGTAAGGCAGGGATCAAGTTTAGAAACTTTATTACATGCCGTTTGTCTAACTTTAGAAGAAGGGGTTGTTGTATGCCTGTGTTGAAGTTGGTACTGTAAATCCTACAAAACTCAAATCAAAAATATAAATTTGCATAGCATATAAATCTTAAAGGGCATTCTCAAAAACTCTCACCATAACTTAAATCTGAGTCAAAACTCAATTTTTACTTAATAAATTACATTTATAATGCAATAAGAACAAATGACATATAATTAACTTTAACTCCTAGCACTACTCAGCACATATCCTTAAATATATAAAAAAAAAATAACACTTATTGTTTCATCACAGCTACAGTCAAAAAACAAAAGGAGGAATTTATTTTCAAAGCATCAATTAAAATAATAACATAAACACGTGTTTGAGTTGTATTGTGCGTCAGTAACTTTAACGGGATTAGTTTTGCTAGCTTCACTCTCTTAGCATATTTAGCTGACAAGCTAAACAACTTACCCGCCTCGCGACTCTCTGCGTTAAAGAGTTCCATTATTTACGGATAAATTAAGTCTGTGTGTTTGTTTCTGTTAAACACTGGACGATTCACATCACTGAATTAAACAGTTACAACTGATAAACTCGCTTGCGAACGGTTGTCTTGAAGTTGACCGAAGCAACGAACAACAACAATCAACCGGAAGCGCGTGCAGGAAGTCGGTTGTTCGCGCCTTTTGGGAATTTTGAAATTTTCGGCGACACCTTGAGGTCTGGCGGAGAACGGAAGCGATGTCCAGTGAGTTTACACTGTTAACATTTAAAACTTAATGTATCGCAACGTGTTTGAAGAAGACATGGCATTTACAGATGACAAATTCCAAAGCAAAGCCCAACTTTGTCCAACAAGGTATTCATTCAAGTGTAAGTACCATCAAACAGTTCGACTGCAAATCCTTAACACGGCGCACTGTTTACGCAAGTGAATATTTCTCAGTGTGGGTGTGTCTTTGAAATACAAGCACAAACAGCGTCTCACAATAAAAAAGAAAGAAGCTATTTTACGTTTCAGACAGTTCATTGAACACACGTTGACTTTCTGTGACAACATGCCCTGTAGCGTCGTGATGGAACCGGCTTTTCAGCGAAATACAAAAATATGAAATACAACCAAAACATTCCGTAAATTTACATAGTTTAAGCTGCAACTATGTATTTTGTCGGGCTGTCTATTTAAGTACTTGTTTGCGTCTAAGCTTTAGTTAGAAAATAAAGTTTAACCCTATAAAGCCCGACTTATAAAATAGTACGTTATTTATACATGAATGTGGTATATATATATATATATATATATATATATATATATATATATATATATATATATATATATATATATATATATATCACACAAACACATACATACATGCATACACACACTGGCAGATTTTGCTCTTTTGGAAGGAAATTGGTACTTTAATTCACCAAAGTGGCATTCAGCTGATCACAAAGTATAGTCAGGACATTACTGATGTAAAAAACCAGCACCATTACTTTTTAAAAAAAGTCCTTTATCACTCCAACACCTTAAGCTTAACATTGTCTTTGTGTTTGTTTTTGAGTTGCCACAGTAAGCAATAGACTGGCATGTCTTAAGGTCAATATTGGGTAAAAAATTGCAAAAAAGAAATCGATTTCTCTACAAAAATCGTAGATTTCATACAAAGGTGTACACTACAGTCTTCAAAGACAAAGGACAACTGTCTCTAACAAGGACAGAAATAGATGTGGAAGACCAGATGTACAACTAAACAAGAGGATAAGTACATCAGAGTCTCTAGTGTGAGAAATAGACGCCTCACATGTCCTCGGCTGACAGCTTCATTGAATTCTACCCGCTCAACACCAGTTTCATGTACAACAGTAAAGAGAAGACTCAGGAGGCATTATGGGAAGAATTGCAAAGAAAAACAATTTTGAAACCAAAAAAAAAATAATAGGTTTGAGTGGGCAAAGAAACACAGACATTGGACAACAGATAATTGGAAAAGAGTGTTATGGATCTTAACCCCATTGAGCTTTTGTGGGATCAGCTAGACTGTAAGGTGCGTGAGAAGTGTCTGACAAGACAGTCATATCTATGGCAAGTGCTACAGGAAGTGTGGGGTGAAAGGTCACCCGAGTATCTGGATAAACTGACCGCTAGAATGACAAGAATCTGCAAAGCTGTCATTGCTGCACATGGAGGCTTATTTGATCAGAACACTTTGAAGTTGTTTAAGAAGTTCTGAAATTTGTTTTCAAATTGTAATATTCATTTTTCACATTATTAATGTCCTGACTATACATTTTGATCAGTTGAATGCCACGTCGTTGAATAATAGTACCAATTTCTTTCCATTAGAGCAAAAACTTTTGGCTGCCAGTGTGTGTGTGTGTGTATGTATGTATGTATATGTGTATATATATATATATATATATATATATATATATATATATATATATATATATATATATATATATATATATATATATAAATGGAGCTCTTTTTAACCTATATAAAAACAATATTTTTAATGTGATTTGTTATTTTTGTACCATTTGATGCATCTGGCTTGATTATGTATAAAGATCATTATCCTTCTGAGACAGAGCAATTCATTTTTGTATAGGTCTATTATTATTTAAGTTTATCTTGGCCCATACATGCCACAGAAGTAAATCTTGGATATTTTATGAGGACACCCTGGGCTTTTCAGACATACTGAATGTTTGGCCATGACAACAACATCTCCTTGGTTTATTGAAATGTATGACATAAAATTCAACACATCAAATAAAATATGAATAAAATCTTTTTATCCCCCCCAAAAAATATGCTGTTTATGCACCAAATACTATATTAACCGTTAAAAAAGTTCAATTGAATGTTCAACAAAACCTTTTTTTTTTGGCTGGGTTTTATGAGGTAAATTAAGTAAGATGACATCATAATAGCTTGTAATGTAAAACAATGAGATCTTTATAATGACAGAGTAGTCTGCATTTTTAAAGTACATATAAATATCATTTCCCACTTTAAATAAATCTTATGAAATTAGAAGTCATATTTTCAAAATAATTTTTATTGTGGTGAACATGAATGGAATGGAATGAAAATATTAATGTGATTACTTCAACGTTAATAAAATCAGCAAAGATTTCACAGCAAAAAGACATGTATCGCAAAATAAAGGCTGCCATTTTGGTACTATGATATTACAAGGTCTTCTACTTCTACAAGAGTATGGAAACTTTAATCACGAATGTTAAAAAGGAGTTCAATCAAATGCATTTGACCTCTTTTTTTAAATTAATTACAAAAGAAAATATTGATTCGTTGCAGAGTTCAGATTTCAGATAATAGGATTGGCAACATAAAATGCATACATTTGTAATATAAAGACACGTTTGCATACTTATTTCAATTGTGCATGAATGCACAAACGGTCTACTAACCACCACTGTACTGTGTCTCTCTCACCATTTTCATTCTGGCCCCATCTCTCATCCTTGCCTGTCTTACTTTTTTTTTTTTTTATTGACAGATGTCTTTTTCTGAGAAGCACCACTGTTCATAAACCCAATTAATTAGCGGAAGAGACAATAAAGGGATCTGTGGAATGAGGAGAGGAGGGATTGGGGCACGTTTCCTAACATCCTAGCCGTTTCTAACATCTGTCGAGGGAGATACTGCTCTATTCATAGATTTTATAATTATGGATCATAACAATGGGGTGTTTCCTCTGTGTGTGTGTGTGTGTGTGTGTGTGTGTGTGTTTGCGCTATATCTGACTGTAATATATAATAAGGTTTATTGAGCCAGTGTTTGACAAAGTGTATATTGTAAACAGATAACTTTTTCTCTCAAGGTAAGTTAAAGTATGAAGATCAAGAAATAGCTGTGAAAATGCTCTTTTAGAAAAAGAAAAATTATTATAAAACTGATAAAATCTTAAATCCATAAGAGAGGAGTTAATATTGACTAATATGAAGTTTTCTCAGCCTACCTGGGTGTGGCCTGTTGATGGTTAAGACTTTGTATTTTGCTCTTTTAAGCCTTCATGTTTTGGATGAACTAGTAAACTAAATATGGACGACAAGACAAAAAAAAGGAAGGTATGTCAATTTTTACTTGTATTCTTCTAAAGCAAAAGAACAAGAGCCTATGTTCAGAAAACATATGCATTCATATGTATCCTATATGTTGTTATATTAATATAACAGTATGATTTTAGTTAACATATCTCATGTCTGCTCCACAACTGATAGGAACATTTTATAATCAATGTGATGTACACGCCATTGAATCCCATTCAAAGAGCTGAAAGTGAAATATCCCTACAAGTGTCCTTGAATACATACACATGCACAGCCCTGCATGACTGAGTAATGCTGAATATCTTATATATTAGAAATATTACATTAATAATGACTTATTAAGGCCACATATTGATCAGTACAGCATTTATGATCCTGACTTGTGGATCCTGCACCAGTAGAGGGAGATCTGGAGAAGGGTGGACTAACAGTATCCTAGCCATATAACCACAAAACATTGTCAGAGATGCAGTATAGTCAGCCAGCCTTTGCAGAAGCATGAAGCATTTGTGATCAAGAGAGTGTAAGAATTTTTGAAATAAACAGCGGAATACTGCAGGGAATCTGCAGACAAAGATAAGGGTGTCACGCGTTCATCCGCTAAATGCGATTTATGGTGAAATTAGGGTGTGAAGAGGCGGAGAGGTGGGTTGATGACCAGCCATAAAACACTGGCGAGATGAGGAAAGACATAAACAACAGAGGATAAACAAAAGAAGCTTGGAAAAGGGAGGAGGAAAAGAGAGAGTGAAACAGGGGGTAGATAAAGACCATGAGCTCTGCGCCACCGTATGACTCCCTGCCAGCTCGGCCAAGCCCCTGTCGTGCAAAGGAGTGGGAAAGAGAGCTGCACGGTGCTCGACGACTCTCCTCGCCACTACAGCCAGCTCTGCCAACGCTGCCTTCAGTCTCTCGACGGCCCTCTGCACTCCCTGGATATCTGCTCTCACCCTCCCAAGAGTACATTGACCAACAGCAACGACTTTCGTTGTCGTTGTGCTCGGAGGCTTCGCTGGCACCCCCTGTTCCTGCAGTGGGTGCTGCTCCACCGTGCTGCCGGGTGGTGGGAGTCATGCCCTTACTGCGTCTTGCACTCCTGATTTTCAGCTTCCTCTTTTGGGCAGCAGGGCTTGCAATCTTCACCCTTGGGGTATGGGCACAAGCTTCGTTAGCCGACTATATGCTACTGTCAGCTAACCGCTACCCCAATGCACCCTTCATCTTGTTAGGCACAGGGGCTGCTGTGACCGTCTGGGGCTTTTTAGGATGCTTGGGCGTTGCTGCCAACCTGCCGATCCTCCTGCGGGCTTATGGCTTCTTCCAGTTGGCTACACTATTGGGTGGTCTGGCTGCAGGTCTCTCAGGGCTCTTCTACAGGGAGGAAATTGCTGAAGGGTTCCATAGTGGCCTGCAGAAAGCTGTATTGGACTATGGAGAAGATGAGGGCTGTGCTGATGCACTGGACAGCCTTCAGAGGGCACTAGAGTGCTGTGGTGCTGAGGGTTGGCGAGACTGGCTGATGTCTGATTGGGCCATTCAAGATGCTGTTTACTTAATGGGAAGTTCTGTAAATTACTCCTTTGCCGTTTCGTTACCAGATAGTTGCTGTATAAGGCGCAAAGGCTGCCGCAACAGACCGTTGCCGGAGAACGAACGTGGGAACATCGAGCCAGCAGGGATTCACACCCACGGTTGTTTCCGCAAAGTCTTCAGCTTTGTCAATGAGAACGTCTTCCACATTGCTGCAACAGTTTTAGGTCTTGCTTTCACCCAGGTGGCAGGTATTGCCCTTGCATGTCTGCTTGCCAATCGTCTTGCACCTAGGCCACGAAGACGAGCTCACTGAAATTTAAAGCACCATGAATCAAAAGGCCACTGACAAAATTATGTCCTCTCCCTTTGTTTTTGCATTGCATTTTCTGGTCCAATGAATGCCTGCTTAGTTCATATTTGGACAACAGAGTTTAGGGCTTTAAAATTGTAGACCTTGAGCTGTAGTTGTTAACCAATAACTTTCTTCAAAATGCATGGACGGTATAGTAAAGCATGTTACATCGAGATCTCTGATTTGATTTTGTTTTTACTGGAGGGGACCAGAGAGTGTTTTTCAACAAATGCAACAAAATGTCTGAAATAATACATTTGAGTGTGAATTGTAAATATTTAAGTAGCGTATTATAAACCTTTGTGGATGGTTTTATGTATATATAACTTGCATGATTACAGAGTGACTTATGTCTTTGTCTTGTGGAGTAATGCAAAGTAAAAACTATGTTAATAATATACTACAAAGGCAGTTTTAATTGATCAAACCCAGAGTTCTGTGATTCTGTAGATCAGCAATGTATCCCTTACTGTATGATTCTTGTATACAAAGTGTTTCAATATGCATTCTATATTTTTTTTCTATCAGTGGTATAAGGCTTCTAAGCACATTTTCCCTGGAATGCTTTATTTGTACTATCATTATACAAATATTGACAATTAAAAGAATGAAAAAAAAAAGACAAATGTATTGGTCTTAAAAACTAACTGCATAAAAGGGGAATATGGACGCCACAGGGAAGGCAGAGTTTGACACCAAAGATACTCGATTCATATCAGTAGTTTTCTCTTAACCCTTTCTCTGTGTAATATGTATATAATGAGTTGTTAGTGCAACAATACAAGTTTAGTGCAAGTATTTAACCCTTATTTGTATTTTTATTGTGTAGTAGTTATTTGTGGTACCCAAAGTAGATTGGATTAGTGGCCGACTAGTGAAGAATAGCAACATTTTGGATGAGCCACAGTATTTTCCTTTTTTTTTTTTGGTCAGTTTAATGGGTCGTGACCTAAAACTCTGTGAACAAAATTAATTTGAATGAACTCTTCAAACTTAATGGAACTAATGGAAATCAGTAGCCTGATCACCTGGATCAATGCATCAGTCAACATTCAAATAACGATCATTAGCTGATTATGAACACGAACAATTAAAATATATTATAAAATGTTGTTGCACTACTCCCTATTTTCCTTATTGGTTAGCATGTTTTGCTTTAAGTATACTCTAAATCCCTTAAAGGGATAGTTGTAACACTCCGTCTAACATATCCTTTGATTTCAGGGCTTGAACAACTGATCAGCCAAAATGCTGACCCATCCCATCTCCTAACAAAGACTTGACAGTATAAAATAAGAGTAGCCATTCAGAGACAAGTGAGATAAAGAATCCCATGTTTAAAACATTTCTTTGAAAAGCAGAGGTGTAAGATTTCTCTTCTTAAAACTACTGAGCTGTTGAGGTTTTTCATTATTTTTTCTAGAAGAAAAAAGCAATAAGCACAAAATACATTGAATAAAATCTCGCCTGTTATACAACCCCTAACTGTGATGCCCAAAAAAGTGGATTTGACAGGTACCTTTGCACAGACACATTAAGTTGATCCCTATAATTATACGGTTCCATTTGAATGCATACATGCATGTCAGAAACTACCTTTGTAGAAACAATCCACTTTTTAACCCATAATGCACAGCTGCATCTGATTGGATGTTAGAAGTCATTAGTAGTGCATTAACTGTGCCTTCTACAGTTGATTTATCTTTTAATTTCCCAAATCTAGCTGTCTGCACCTCAATCTGGATTCTCAAGCAAGTTTATTTATGAAAGGTTGTATTTCTTTATCACAGCCCCAGCAACCATAATAAGCATGTGATAAATCTATGAGACAGTCGGTGCTGTCTGCCACATTAATGACCTGACACAGTTTGGTGAATTGATAGCCATCTAAACAACTCATCCAGCCATTCAATCCATATCAGCCTGCAAACAATGACTAAATCCCCTTAGATGAAATCTTGCTTTGAAATTAATTGTTTACAGTAGTAAAATTGTAGATGGCACAGAGTAAATGGATGGATAGATAGTGCACTGTGCCTCAGTTCACAAATACTATACACAAAGAAATCGCATGAATAAAAAAGAATTTGTTTTTGAGTGCGTCTTTTTTGTGTGGTTATTTAAACAGTGCCTAGATAATTGTCTTAAGTAGATTTATCTTTCATTATGTATAAGGAGCACCACTTTTAATCCATAACAATAGATGTATTCATTTTCTCATTGTAATTTAAAGTATGGATAAGTTGGGGAAATTATTTCACTAAAACCCATCATCTCATAATGCGCAAAAATGTGCAAACTTTCCATGTGCGTTGTTATTTTGTGGTCTTTGTTACTAGCAATGTTTTAAACCTCAATATCTGTGCTATTGGTAGTCTGAATGGCATAAATTGCTTCGCTTCAGCATTCGAGATTACTATTACTGATGCTCGTGCTTTTAAGTAGACCATTTATGCAAGGGGCCTGAATGATTCCTCAAATTATTTTGCTTGTTGAGGAGAGATTTTTTTCAAGTGATCAGACTTTCAGACAGATATTTTTGCTTAACAAACCATAAAATGAAAAACACAAAATCCGTAGACTACTTGCAACCACTTAGTAGTAACACTCTTGCTTCCACAGACTAAAAAATACTCCAAACACATTAGCTTTGTGGTGGCAACTTCTGAATGAGCAAGCTACCCATATTTTCTTGTGTATGAAAAGAATGACATTGACAAAAATCACAATATATTATAGACAATACTTCAATTTTATAGCACATAATTGTACAATTTTGTTATGCTTTAATCCTTTTATATAATCTCTTTAGAAAAATACACACACACACACACACACACACACACACACACACACACACACACACATATATATATATGAGATATTACATTTTTAAGTTGAATGCATCAATCTGGTGCACATTCATTGAGAGCGAAATTATGAGGCTAGATCTATGAAGAACTTCGTGCTCTTGTAAGCAATTATTTCCCATCATAAATGGTGATGAAATGGCAAAAATGTCACACCTACAAAGCATGGTAAATGAGACAAAGTTTAATGCATTTCACAAATGTTCAAAACACAAACTCGACTAGAGCATCCTTTTTTTTTTTTTTTTTTCTTAGTTTTTTTTTTTAATGCAAATTGATGGTGAGGACTGCCAAAATGGTTGCACCATGGCAAGGCATGGGATTGTGCCACAACACAACGGAAATAGGCCACAACTCAACAAAATCAACAGAAAATAAATATTTATGATAATGTACCTTTTTGTCCAGAAGCTTTGAAGCTTCTGTCAGAAGTATCTAGACTAAAATGTATATTCTGTGTGTGTGTGTGTGTGTGTGTGTGTGTGTGTCTCTATATATAATATATAAGCGTACCAAAGCGGAAGATATAACATAATTGTCTTAAGACAAATGTTTTTGTGAAATAGCTAATGTGCCTAATATTTTTGCACTGTAGAGTATATATGTGTACACACACACACACACATGTTGGTCTACCTATCATTATGAGCACTTTCCATAGACATAATGATTTTTATACTGTACAAATTATAGATTATATCCCCTAACCATACCCCTAATTCTAACCCTCACAGAAAAACTTTCTGCATTTTTACATTTTCAATAAAACATAGTTTCATAATGTTTTTTTTTAAGCTATTTAAATTATGGGACACTAGAAATGTCCTCAAACCATATTTATTGCATAATCCCGAATCATAATGTGATTAACAACACTTGATGAGGACACCTGTGTGAGTTTGTGATCTCCTCTGACTTGGGATAAGTGTAGGAGTAATTGCAAAATAGGGCTCAGAAGAAGTGCTTAAAGTGAGAACAATATCTTAAATAGCTTGTGTTTTTACATATCAAATGTCTTACTGCAAATTTGTTTTTCTCCTCTGTGTGACCATTA
Organism: Xyrauchen texanus; assembly: GCF_025860055.1. Classification (NCBI taxonomy): domain Eukaryota; kingdom Metazoa; phylum Chordata; class Actinopteri; order Cypriniformes; family Catostomidae; genus Xyrauchen; species Xyrauchen texanus. The sequence continues at coordinate 23,954,545 of NC_068320.1, read as the reverse complement.
GCTCCTATCAGGTTGGTGAATGGCAGTGGGGAACAGTGTGTCATGATGACTGGGATTCTACAGATGCTGCAGTGGTGTGTAGAGAGATGGGCTGTGGTTATAATGCTGCAGTAGCAAAAAAAGATTCATTTTTTGGCCTGGGCTCAGGGCCAGTATGGTTGAGTAATAAACAATGTGGCACTGAATCTTCAGTGAGAAACTGTAAATCAAGTGAAGGGGGAAAAATATAGAATAATAATATAAAAGAGTGAAAATAGATTTCATTCTATTCCAATTATCTCACTGATCATTAAGCCACATTCACAATCACAGGTTCAGACATCAATGTGAGGTTAATTACATTACTGGTTATGAAGCATTTGGGGTACACACTTATGGACAGAAACAGTACAGTGTATATATTTATATATATTTAAAAACATTTTGTAGTCTGAATACATGACTTTCCTACATAACAAGGAGGAAACCTTGAGAGTGGAATGGCATGTAAGCCAAACATGACTGTTGCTACTCATGCGTTTTAACTGGGTGTTTTCAAAGGCAGCAGGCAGTCTACAGTGCAGGTGAGCAGCAAAATTATACAATAAAAAAATATTTTGGTGATTTGTATTTTATGTGTGAATTTTGATGATGCTATCTTATCATCTTGGGTGCTTACAAAGACCATGAAATTCTCATTTCTGTACTTTTTACTATTTTCGTACCTACTTAAAATAGATGTCTCTCTATTTGTTCTTGAAAGGTGTATGTCTATTTCAACGTAAATATATGAATCATATCACATTTTAACCAGATACTTTGTTGATTTCACATTAACTGTTTGTAAATAAATAAATTGATTGTAATTCCCCAGACAACTCCATTGATGCCCTTGATATATGTTGAGCAACAATGCTGTGTTCCATGTGGCTGGTTCCACTTTTATGTATGTTGCAACACAAAAGAAATGTGCAGTTTTTTTACTTTGTTGTTTTTATTTAGTTCTGTAATTTGAAGTCCTAGGCAATATCATTTCAAGTTAGGCTGGTTCAGACAGACTAGTTAACGGCAGTTCTGGGAGAGTGGAGGTTCATTGTGATGGTCAGTGGGGAACAGTGTGTGATGATTGCTGGGATCTATCAGATGCTGCAGTGGTGTGTAGAGAGATGGGCTGTGGAGATGTTATAGAGGCAAAGAGAGCTGCCTTTTTTGGAGGGGGATCAGGACCAATAATGACAATAAATCTAGAGTGTGCTTGAAATAAGTTAACACTGTGCACTTGTAAATCTAGTAAATGGGGAATGCTTGGCTGCAACCATTTTGAGGATGCTGGAGACATTTTTCAGTTTAAGTTGGTAATATTTAACTTGAAATAACAGCTTATGTTTTCTACTGCATTTATGTAAATAAATAAAGTCTAGGGGTAGATTGATTGATTGACAGACATGCATAACAATGTATTTAATTATATAATATATATATATATATATATATATATATATATATATATATATATATATATATATATATATATATACAGTTTAAAAAATATCCATTGTTAGTTTAAACTGCTCCTTATCTGTACTATCATTAGCACCCATCAGGTTGGTCAATATCCGTGACTCTTGTTCTGGAAGAGTGGAGGTTCTCGATGGTCAGTGGGGAACAGTGTGTGATGATGGCTGGTGTGTAGACTGTAAAACATTTAAAGTTGGTTAAACTTAGAAACAAAATTTCACCTATACTGCCTTAAAAACATGAATAAACTCAGCGTGAAGATAACCTTTGTTTCAAATTCAACAAATCTTCAAAAATTGTTCATATCAATTGCCATTTTAAGTTGAGTACTAATGTTTTTACATTGTTTCTTTAATGTATTTCTCATCTTGACTAATGTCATAAGTTTGCCATGTTTCCTTATTTACACTGAATGAACTTTCAACTTATCTACTCAAAAAATATTACATGTATTTTAACAAGAACAATGTTACACAAGCTTTATCATTGGCTTTGGAATTCATAGAACAACAGTTTCTAATAAAGATTGATTGTAAAAACACCTATTTAATCAAAATAATATCCAGGTTTCTCCAATGTTTTACAGAACCGGTGCTGTTACATTCGCAGAGCACGGTCAAAGTGCTGAACTTTTCACCACGCAAGAAAGTGGCATCCTATTTAAATGTTATCAATGCAAATTAAAAAATACAAACTCCCCTTCTCTCCACCTTTGTGTTACACAACAGAAATTCAGCTTCTCCAGCTCACTCAAAAAGATGGCAACTTCTCTATATTTCCTGCTCAGTATCACCCTTCCTTCCCCTTTTTCAACGTATAACTTACAGACATGATTTAAATGAACACTGAAAACCCCAACAAAACTCGCAAGTAGTCAAGACAATGGATTACTTTTGTTTAATTTTTTGAAAAAGTAGAAAATTGAGTTCAATGTACAAAACTTGCCATGATAATTGGAGTTAAAGATAAGAAATAAGTTAACATAACTTAATGTTAAAAAGGACACAAAAGTAGCACACAAGTGCCATTCTCAAAATCTCTTATTATTTCATGTGGGTTTGGAATGACATGATAGTTTGTACATTTTCATTTTCTGGTGATCCATTTTATGACATAATTTTGATGTTCTCTCACTCAGATGGTAAAGTTCTGCTGAGGATTGAGATGAAGGCTGGCTCTGGAGTTGACCCAAATGATTCTGCAATCATGAATCCATTTTTAAAGAGGTGAGAACAGTGGGAAGGGTGAAAGACATTCCACTACTTTTAGCTGCCATCTACTGACATGTTACTGTTGGTTCTCTGTAATTTCAATTATTAGTATTTTATCAATGAGGGGGAAGCTTCCAGCAAATGCCACATTTACCCTTCGCTGTATAACTCAGCCTAATAATAAACTTTATTTTATATAGTGCCATTTAAAAAGGCCTATCAAGGCATGCATCAAAAACAGAAAAAAAATAATAAAAAAAAAAAAACACGATTCAAAATAATAAAAATAAAGAGACAAAATAATCAAGTAAAAGCTATCCTAAAGAAATATGTTTTGAGATAAGCTTTATATACACTAAAATACTTCTCTAATATCAGTAGGAAGTGAAGTCCACAGTTTTGGATAAGAAGAAAATGCCCTATTACCCACAGTGCGTAGACCAGTCTGAGGGACAGTTTAAAGACCAGAATTGGAGGAGCAGAGTTCACATTTTTGGATTGTAATGGGTTAAAAGCTCAGCCAAATACTGATGAGCCAAACATGCAAAGCCTTGTATGTAACCAGGAAAATTTTAAAATCAACAGGAAACCTGACCGGGAGCCAGTGCAAGGACTCCAATATTTACATTTACATTTATGCATTCGGCAGACGCTTTTATCCAAAGCAACTTACAGTGCACTTTTTACAGGGACAGGATCAACCTGGAGTTAAGGGCCTTGCTCAAGGGCACAATGGTGGTGGCCGTGGGGATTGAACCAGTAACATTCTGATTAACAGTTATGTGCTTTAGCCCACTACCACCACCACCACCACCACCACCACTCACAATATAGGAGTTATGTGATCACTTGTTCTGGACCTAGTGGAAAAGTCTTCCAGAATAAAAAAAGGGTACCCTGAAAGGTTGGATAACTTTATATTTGCTATTCAAATAATCTAATTTTGCATTCTGGATTTAATATTTCCCCCAAAACATTGTACAATGTTTTTGGTGCTGCAGGTCATGTCTTGAATAAAGAGGGTGTTGGATGTGACATCTTTCAATATTTCTAATAAGATCAAGTTCAGCAGATTCATATGAAATGTATAATTACATCACATGCTTTTTCTGTTGTAGATTTACAACACAGGAAATGTTTCAAATAATATGTCAGTGATTTAATTTTTGTAGAATTAAACCTGTTATTTGTGTTTAGATACTGACATTTTTAAGAGACAGTACATATGCGTTACATTTTAGTGATATTTGACATAGAATATTATGTAGGCCCTGTTTAAAATGTAAATGTAATACTTTAATCTTGGTTGTACCTATATTGTACATTTCCAATATAAACCTGTCTATAGATTCAGAATGTAAATATGCCAATATAAAGTGTATAGTTAATCATAATTCAATAAAACAATTTCTCAGGACAAAAATCTGAAGGAATGAAGACTCCAATTGCTCTCCATTTCATCTTATTTATAGGAGAAACAAGTGTGAGATATTAAATGTTCTCTCTTATGGGCACAGTCCTTCTCTACCACTATTTTGCCCTTAAACACAAGAATGGGTGTTTTCCAATCTGCGGCGTTTTCAAACCGAGATGGCTCCAATGAAAGTATAGGGAATCTCAATGGTTTGAAAATGGCCCTGATTGGGAAAAGCTCATTTTTGTTCTGCAGAGACATAAGTCTTCTTAAACAAGACTGTTTAATGGTCGTTGAATCTCTTGCAATCAAAGATGGACATTTGATTGAAAATAGTAAAAGTGCCCCTGAAAAACTGGACAGACCCACACAGAACAAATATAAACTGTTTATAGAAGATCAAGAACATGCTGAAGTATGTTCAAATATGTTCAGAAACTAGCTAAAAATCGTCTATCCATCAATATAAATAAATCTCATAGCTTTTGTTTTTAACAGATTGTCATTCTCTGGTATTCTGTGTTTTCTGTACAAACTACAGGTAATAAAAACCCCACACTGACCACGTTTACATGCATGTTTTATTCCAGGGTTTTTGCAGAAAGCGGAAACGTCATGTAAATGAGAACACTGATTTCCTTATGCCGCTTAAGGGATTAAGAGAAAGCAGTTTAACACACCCAAGTTCCTCCAGGAGAACGCTGCCTATGTGGTCATGTAAACACATAAGCATCATTCTAACAGGTTTTGGATGAGTGTGCATGTGCGTGGAACAGACCGGAGAACAAACTTCATAGGATTGAGCTAAATAAGCAGTCAACACAGCAGTAAGATTTCAACATTTGTGGGACTACAGTGGGAAAAGCTTATACACTATAATCGTCATTGATACACACCAATCTGAAATACAGACTGTCCCTTACATTCGTGCATATACACTGAAGTACACTGGGGGAATCCTGGCATTTTAAGTAACAGGGAAACACCCCTTTTGCAGCGCAATTTCACTGCAGGCTGCAATAGAAAGTTAAGGAAACAAAAATGGTAACAACTACGCCACTTATGCAGTGCATGTAAACGGGAATGCTGCTGTCTTGCAATAGCCCGCTTTCAAGCAATAATCCGGTTTCTGTTGATTTACCTGTCGGTCAAATGGTTGCCGCACGTCTACATCAGCAGTTCTTGGTCAAAATATGTATCAGACCTTGTGGCGTTAGACAAAGATCTGGCTTAAAGGGAAGTCTGGCGGGTGCTCCTAATGCATGCCTGATGCCACCTGTGTTACAGGACATGTACACAGGTGTGACTTATCTGTGACAGAGTGATCCTTACTGCTTTTAATAATAAACAATCATATGGTCTAACTTGAGCAAATATTGTAACACAGCTGAAACACGAGATTAAGGCATTTAAGAAACACTGATAATATGTAACCCTTAGATTAAGTTGTGGTTGCTTTCATTACTGCTTCCTTGTGTTTACATTGAAATAATGTATCTGATTTTTTATTTATGTATTTATTATTGATATTTATGATACATTTTGTTCTTGAACTTCGATTGCATCCCATTGTCCAGAGAATACAACACATCCATATTTCATTTGGTTTCAGTATTGTGAGCCAGTACGCAATATCAGTCTATCTCCACTCCACACAGATTCACAGCACTGGTCCATTGAGACGAGATGCCACAGACAACAGATCCTATATGTTTTCTGTAAATAAACAGATACAAGTTCAGTTTCATTAATTAAATATAGGGTTTTAAAAATGTATAGCTATGCTATTGGGGATCAGTGGTCAAATATACTGAAGGCTGAATGCAAAGTTACTCATTTTTGAAAAGCAAATCAACAAAGTAATTCGAGATGTTGTTTGACTAGTATTTAAAGCAGAACAGTGAGACGCATGCACATGATATTTAAATATAAAGGTATTACAATATCATTTTGTGAATAGTATGTTCTCAGCAGGAAACCGATGGAGTGCGTACTCCAGGTAGGGAATGGGGGCAGCGGGGGCGGTATTGCACTCGCTCTATCGCACCGTTGTCACGAAAAGAGAGCTGAGCCTGAAGGCAAAGCTCTCGATCTACCGGTCAATTTTTGTTCCTACCCTCACCTATGGTCATGAAGGCTGGGTCATGACCGAAAGAGCTAGGTCGCGAGTACAAGCGGCTGAAATGGGCTTCCTCAGAAGGGTGGCGGGCTTCTCCCTTAGAGATAGGGTGAGGAGCTCAGTCATCCGTGTGGAGCTCGGAGTAGAGCCGCTGCTCCTTTGCGTCGAAAGGAGTCAGTTGAGGTGGTTTGGGCATCTGGTAAGGATGCCCCCTGGCTGCCTCCCTAGGGAGGTGTTTCAGGCACGTCCAGCTGGGAGGAGGCCTCGGGGAAGACCCAGGACTAGGTGGAGAGATTACATCTCCACACTGGCCTGGGAACGCCTCGGGGTCCCCCAGTCAGAGCTGGTTAATGTGGCTCGGGATAGGGAAGAAGACCCGACTTCGGATAAGCGGTTGAAGATGGATGGATGGATGGATGTTACACATTGAAGTAGTTTTCATTAAGACATTTGCAAGCTATATAAATTGCAATCAGTGCTGTATTCAAATCAACATGAAAACAGCCTATAAGAATAAAAATGTAATGGCATATTCAACTGAATAAACATAACTGATGATGTTAAGCATAAGTCGATGTTTAATGTAATATTTAATGTAACAATTTGCAATGTAAAGTAATAATAAACAAAAGAATTAATAATACAATAAACTAATAACTGACATCCATTGGCTACCTTAGCTGTAGTTTACAGGGCTCTAAATCAAGAAACAAACACTTAAAAGGAAGCCTTGCTGTGTGGGTTATCATTAAAAGACTTGATGGTCATGATAACGGTGTATATGCACATGACATATTTAGCATACTGCCATTACAAAAAAAAAACTACATGAGAATACTTCTTCTGGGCACATGTTTTACTTCATAATAAATATAGGTCTAAAAATAAAGGACCAAAGAACAAATTACATTTGGGGTATTTGTTTTTACTTTTAACATTTGGCTTTTGTATGAAAAGGAAAAAACATATCCTGGATTTTGTTACGTAATTAAAGTCATATATTCAGACTACAGCAGTATTTTAGATGTGTATATCTATACACTATGGAGAATCTGTCCATAATACACTCTTATGAGACAAATAATTAAAAACAAATGTGTGCCCCATTTTTAATTCTATAGGTTGTGTGATGTAATGCTCATACAGATGTGAGACACATTTAACACTTGCAAGTACATGATCAAATCCAGACGTGTGGTGGGCTCAAACAGTGGAAGGGTCCTTACTAAGCAGTTACATTGAAAGCTCAACCTCAGTTCTCTGTCCTACAAGGAGTAGGAGGGAACCTTGTCAGGGGAGTGACTAAATAGGTGTAAGCCACCAATTTCTCCTGCTCATCATGTGTTTTAGCATGTGTGTACAGGCTGTTGTTAAAGGCAGTAGGTGAGAAGTCTGTACGAAGTGCATGTGAGTATAAAAACGACATTTAAAAAAATAACCTTTTGAGTGTGTTAATATTAATGATGCTTTTTGTCATCTTGGGTGCTATAAAATGACTTCGCAGTTTTTTTACTTACTACCTATACATGTATTTGTATTTGTTCTTTAAATGTTTTTGTTTATTTTAATTAATATCTGATTCATATCACCTTTTGATAATATTTCTCATTTGTGTACATTGTTTGTGATTCCCCTGACAAAGCCAGAGGTGTCCTTATGATTAATAGTTGCTCAGCAACAATGTTGTGTTCCATGTGGCTTGTTCCACTCCTAAGTAAGTACCAACACAAACAAATTCAGTCACTTTTTTTGAACATACTTGACTTGTGTGTTTTTCATTGAGGGGGTTTCTTCTGTAATTTGAAGTTCTAGGCAATACCATTTCAAGTAAGGCTGATTCAATCAGAGTGGTGTATGGCAGCGATTCTTGTTCTGGACGAGTGGAGGTTCTCTATAATGGAGTATGGGGAACAGTGTGTGATGATTACTGGGATCTATCAGACGCTGCAGTGGTGTGTAGAGAGATGGGCTGTGGAGATGTTATAGAGGCAAAAAGTGTTGCTTATTTTGGGCAAGGTTCAGGACAAATATGGATGGATAATGTGAACTGTTTAGGGACTGAGTCTACTCTAAAGAGCTGCACATTTAATGGATGGGGAATACACAACTGTCATCATTATGAGGACGCTGGAGTCATCTGTCAGTGTGAGTCATAAAACATTAATAGAACTGCAGAATAGTTTTATTTTGTACTTTAGGAATTATATAGTGTTTGAGGCCTACATACATTGCATGAACAAATCATATTTGAATGAAATTCTTGTTCTTTCAAACAATACAATGTATTGTTCTTTTTAAAATAATAATAATACAAATGTATTGCTTTACCCTGTTTTTTTTATCATTATTACTATTATTCTACATTAGCCCTTGTTAGGCTCGTAAATGCTATCAACATTTGTTCGGGACGAGTGGAGGTTCTTCATGATGGTCAGTGGGGAACAGTGTGTGATAATGGCTGGGATCTATCAGATGCTGCAGTGGTGTGTAGAGAGATGGGCTGTGGAGATGTTATAGAAGCACAAAGTGGTGCTTATTTTGGACAAGGTTCAGGATCAATATGGATGGATGATGTACAATGTACAGGGAGTGAACCTACACTGAAAAACTGTTCATCAATGGGATGGGGTGTACACAACTGTGGGCATCAACAAGATGCTGGAGTCATCTGTCAATGTGAGTCCTAAATATTCATAGAATTCAAATTTAGTTGTGATGTATATTAATGTATTTAAGAATGCAAGAGGATCTGAGTGCCACATAGAACGTAACATTACACAATAACAGACAATTCCAAAAACAACCAATAACCCTTTAACGTTCTTTTCTGTATATATTTTTAATGTGGAAAATAGCTGTCAAGTTGGTGAATGGTGACAACTTTTGCTCAGGAAGAGTGGAGGTTCGCCATAATGGGACATGGGGAACAGTGTGTGATAATGGCTGGGATGTATCAGATGCTGCAGTGGTGTGTAGAGAGATGGGCTGTGGAGTTGTTATAGAAGCAAAAAGTGATGCATATTTTGGACAAGGTTCAGGATCCATATGGATGGATGATGTACAATGTTCAGGGAGTGAATCTACATTGAAAAACTGTTCATCAATGGGATGGGGTGTACACAACTGTGGGCATCAACAAGATGCTGGAGTCATCTGTCAATGTGAGTCCAAAATATTCATTTAATTGAAACACAGTTACTACAATAACAGTACAGTAGTTATTTTCACTAACTAACAGTGAAACTGTTTTTTTTTTTTTAATTGTCCAAACATATGTGGATTACAAAATAGTCTAACTCTGTTTTCTTTTAATCTGTGAATAGTTAAGACAAACCCATCTTTCACAGGACAGGACATGGTCTAAGAAACTTTGTGGTTACTTGTTGTGCATGTAGTTACAGAATTTTGCCTGTGTAGGTCAGAATAGTTCAAATATACCATACAATTTGTGGCACAATGTTGATTACCACAAAACATTATTTTGATTTGTAAAACTGAAGCACAAATTGAGGTTACAGTGAGTTTTGTGGCTCTACTTTTCAAACGGTGAGTATTTCAGTGTTTATGGATTGGCCCCATTTACTGGCTCAGGTGGTAGAGCCGGTTGGCCACTAATTGCAGGGTTGGCGGTTTGATTCCCGGCCCACACAACTCCACATGCCGAAGTTTCCTTGGGCAAGACACTGAACCCCAAGTTGCAAGGCTAGCACCTTGCATGGCAGCTCTGCTGCCATTGGCGTATGTGTGTGTAAATGGGTGATTGGGACACAGTGTAAAGCACTTTGGTAACCTCTAAGGTTAAAAAAAAGTGCTATATAAGTGCAGACCACTTACTTTCACTGTAACCTCTATTTTTGCTTTTTTTAAAGAAAAGGTGGGATGAGTCAAAATAATATTTTGAGGTAATCAACATTATGCCCAAATGATATTGACTGAACTTGTATTGAACCCGGAATGGTCTTTTAAGGATCAGGGCTGGTAGCTGGATTGTTTATAGTTTGAACCCTGCAAGAAGCAAGATATGTCTCCATTGTACTCTTCAGAAAGGGACATAACCTCTGGTAGCTCCAGTTAAGATTGTCCCTGTAACACTTTCATTGTGACTTTATGTGCTCATAGCTTCTGTCAGGCTTGTAAATGGCAGCAACTCTTGCTCTGGAAGAGTGGAGGTTCTACATGATGGTCAGTGGGGAACAGTGTGTGATGATGGCTGGGATCTATCAGATGCTGCAGTGGTATGTAGAGAGATGGGCTGTGGAGATGTTATAGAGGCAAAGACTGGTGCTTATTTTGGACAAGGTTCAGGGCCAGTATGGATGAGTGATATACAGTGTTCTAACTCTGAATTTTCGCTAAGAAACTGTATTTTAAAAGGATGGGGAAAAAGCAGCTGTGGACATGGGAAGGATGCTGGAGTCATCTGTCAGTGTGAGTACAAAACTTTATGCTAATATTAGCAATTAGCTTTTGGTTGTACCTGTTGATTGTTTACTTGATAATGCAAAGTAAATATTTCTAAGAAAAACATTTGCTAACGTACACATTATTGTACATTGTTTTTAGCGTTTCGTGATAAATTTGTAAAAATAGCATACGGGATCAATGTAAAAACATAATTAGGCTTCTTACCAGATATAGTTTTGTTGGCGTTTCTCCAAAAGACAAACTCCACTGCAATCATTGCCATGTTGTTTTGTCACATGACTCTGTACATCGAAGGTTTAACACTATATTGACAGCACAGTCCTGAACTGAGATCAGTCGATTTAAATTAAATTATTTGTTGTTTATAGCAAAGCCAAAAAAACAACATCCATGCATGTGTATGCGGGGACGCACTAGGTTATGATCGAACTATCATTATGCTAACCATCTCCCCTTATTGATGTGAATATTAGATCCTGTTAGGCTGGTCAACGGCATCAACTCTTGTTCTGGGCGATTGGAGGTTCTCTATGATGGAGTATGGGGAACAGTGTGTGATGATGACTGGGATCTATCAGATGCTGCATTGGTGTGTAGAGAGATAGGGTGTAAAGATGCTTTGGAAGCAAAGACTGGCGCTTATTTCGGACAAGGTTCAGGATCAATATGGATGAACAATGTAAAGTGTGCTGGGAATGAGTCTACATTGATGAGCTGTCCATATGACTCAAGTTCACTCAGCTGTGGCCATGTGAAAGATGCTGGAGTCATCTGCGGATGTGAGTGCCAATATTTTTATTTGCTTGAATGGTAAAATATCCCTGTGATGCTGAAATCATATGTGAAATTTGAAAATCAGATCAGTGTGAGTCACTTAATATAGATAACATTAGCAAGTTGCAAGACTTTTCACTTGCACTTTGATTTTGTCAGCCTATAGTGAACTAATAAATAGAAACAATTGAAAACTGAATTAACAATTAGAAACCAAATAAATACAATCAGGATCCTGAATAAGGGGGCATTTACACAAGTGACAAGGAGCAGAATGGAATGAGGGAATTGAACAAAATGAAGGGGTCTCAAGACCCCTCCATTTTTCAAAGTTGTCCTCTTTTAAGTTTAGACACACTGCATTAAAAAGGCACACTTCCTTGAGACCGTGTGTGTGCATGGCAACAATTAAAGGGATAGTTCACCCAAAAAGGAACATTCTGTCACCATTTATTCACCATCATGTAATTCATCTGATGAACATTCTCAGCATCTAATTTATGCAGAACTTAAAGGTCTCATGTTCTACCAAGCCAGTATGACATTTCTTCTTGAAGTATGTGGGACAAAAATTATTTCTAAAATATACAAATCCACTAAAAAGGCACCATATTGTAGATACAGCTTGTAAACTTGTCTTCTGAAGCCACACAATAACATTTAGAACATTAAAAAATTACAACAATATTTTTTGAAAGGCAACTTTCTAGGTATGTGTGTCTGCCCATGAATCTACAAGTTTCCTTGCTTGTGTCCGAAATGTAGGACTCTGCGTGCGTGTGCTCATCTGTATTTGTGTTTATGTAAAAGACACATAATCAACATAAACTGAATGCATTTATGAAAATCCTTTCAAACTAGAGGACAGAAAAAACATTGTGTTTACAGTTGAAATCAGAAGTTTACATGCACCTTAGCCAAATACATTTAAACTCAGTTTTTCACAATTCCTGACATTTAATCATAGAAAACATTCCCTGTCTTAGATCAGTTAGGATCACAACTTTATTTTAAGAACGTGAAATGTCAGAATAATAGTAGATAGAATTATTTATCTCAGCTTTTATTTCTTTCATCACATTCCCAGTGGGTCAGAAGTTTACATACACTTTGTTAGCATTTGATAGCATTGCCTTTAAATTGTTTAACTTAGGTAAAACATTTTGAGTAGCCTTCCACAAGCTTCTCACAATAAGTTGCTGTAATTTTGGTCCATTCCTCCAGACAGAACTGGTGTAACTGAGTCAGGTTTGTTGGCCTCCTTGCTCGCACACCGTTTTTCAGTTCTTCCCACAATTTTTATATCGGATTGAGGTCAGGGCTTTGTGATGGCCACTCCAATACTTGACTTTATTGTCATTAAGCCATTTTGCAACAACTTTAAAGGAATGCTTGGGGTCATTGTCCATTTGGAAGACCCATTTGCAACTGAGCTTGAACTTCCTGGCTGATGTTTTGAGATGTTGCTATAAATATATCCACATAATTTTCCTTCCTCAAGATGCCATCTATTTTGTGAAGTGTATGTTAACTTCTGACTTCAACTGTATCTATTTGTGGGATTGTGTCTTGCTTGTGTACATATATAAGCATGTTTTCTTATGGGGTGCATATGAGACTCTACAGGTTTACAGAGATTGAAAGCATTTAGCCAGGGGCGTATTTGTCAATCATTATAAGCTGCTCGTGCTGCTCTGGAAAGAATGGCACCAGCGAAATTCAGAAGTGCGCACCCACTGTCATAACCATTCATCCTATTTTTGGGGCTCAAGCAAGAAACTTCAAGTTTGTCCTGTTTTCCAGTCTGTGGAGGGAAATTATGGTAAGTGTCTTACCTGACCACATACATGTCTCACTAATGAGAGCCCAGCGACAATATATCTCTGTTATTATTAATATTGCCAAACGTGAATGATAGCAGCTATATAGCAGCTCCGTATCCCATCTTTATATTTGCAATGAACACAATCAATTTCAACGAGCTCTGTGTCAGTGTGGACTCAGCCCAGGTGATAATGGCTATAAGGGATAAACACCAGCGATACCTAACATTCCCCTCATAATAATCTCCACCAAGCTTTATCATATTAAATGCCCAGATCATCCCGGCCATACTGGACAGATGAAGGCACATCAGATGGATGAGAGTAGAGACGCAAGGCTTGAGCCAGTGACAAATCATCCTTAACCTTTTCGCACATGAGTTTCTCCTGTACTGACGGATCCCTTTGCAATTAAAAACAATCTACCTTACACACAGCAGGTGCACTGAAGTTCAGATTATATATTAGAAAACATTTAATGTAGTTTTTAGATGTTTATAATGATAGATTATGATAGATAAGATGCAATAACAAACTTACTTGCCAGCTATGCGACCCACCATGTTGCTTACATTGCAATGCAAAGGGATTCTGATTTTGTCATAACATAGAAGCATAGAAGTTAGGGGTGTCTCGATACCACTTTTTCATGTCCGATACCGATTCCACAACCTTGAGTATCTGCCGATACCAATACACTACCATCTTTTACTCCCTCTTAAACAATTAAGCTGTTAATAACACATTTGTCAGGAGACTGCACTATGGTTAACCTATCCATCTAAAAATCATCACGATCAAACAGTGCAACAAACGTTCTACTCCCCTAAAGGAAGAAATAAAGTAGCCCACAACATGACTCAGTTGTGCAATACTGCTGCTTCATTTTTATTTACATTTTCCAAACAGAATTTGTTGCAGCATTTGTAATTTGTCAGCACAATTTAAACAGTCAAAATGAAATTTAAAGTGCAAATTTAAAGAATTATAATTCCAGTCAAATACTGGATGTAACTCAACACTCAATGTAGTCATACCTCTATTGTAAACCATAACTTAAATAAAATAGTATCTCCATTATAAAATGTACAGTAGAACACAGAACAAGAAGTACAATATTTGAACTGTAAAACACCTGTATAAAACAGTATGAAATTCCTGTATGAAAAGATACTTGCAATGTAAACAAAAGTATTTAGCATGCAGCACTGCTTTTTGCAAATTAAAGCTTGAGTCTATCCACTGTGCAGTCAGGCTTAGTAATGACATAGGACACACGTCTGAGCTCCAGATGTCAGTTGTGAAGCTAATCATGGCAACATTTTCTAAACATTTCTAAATTAATTCACACACTTGCTTGTACTTATTTGGGACAGCCGTGTCGGAAAAGAAATGCTGGTTTGGCATCATGTAGCGAGGCTCCAAATACTCCATTATGCGTCGAAAACTCATATTCTCAACAACAGAAAGGGGTTGGTCATCCAGCACGATAAATTCAGTCACTTTCTCCACTATCAACTTTGCTTTGTTGCTGTTTGGGGGGAGTTTTTATGCTTCTGAATTGTTTCCAGCAATGTTTGTTGTTGAAATAAACTCATGTGTGTTTGGAGTTCATTTTTGTTCATTTTGCGGTGAACTATTCCTAAAACAAACCATTTTATGACATCATGTTTGAGTAAGAAATAGCATCATTAAGATATTCTCTCACTCAGATGTTACAGTTCTGCTGAGGACTGAGATGGAGGCTAGCTCTGGAGTCGACCCAAATGATCCTGCAATCATGAATAAACTTCTGGAAGAGGTGAAAGCAGTGGGAACGGTGACAGAGAGCTGTATCTTCTACTACTTTTTGCTGCTACCTACTGACATATTACTGTTGGCCCTTTCATTATGTGAATTTCATAGATGAGGGGGAAGCTACCAGCAAATGGGACTTTCACCCTTCACTGGAAAACCCAGAATAATGGAAAAGTCTTCCAGAAGAAAACAGAAAGGGTACCCTGACAGGTTGGTAAACTTTATATTGATCTTTAAATAATACATTTTCATTCTAGATTTAATATTTCCCCCACTAACAATGTATAATGTTGGTGCCACAGGTCATTGCTGGAATACAGAGACAGTTGAATGAGACATCCTTCAATATTTCTAATCAGTCCATTTATAAATTAAATGAATAGATTTACAGCACAGGGAATTCTATATAATATATCTGTGATTTTTTTTCCCTCATGGGAATGAAAGCATACTATTTGTGTTACTGTCATACTGCACTGTCAGTGTAACAATTTTTAGTGTCTAATGTAATATTTAAATGTAATAAGAGTAATCGTGATATACCTATATTGTAAATGTTCAATATGAACTAGTCTAGAGATTTAGAATGTAAATGTTCCAATATAAAGTGTATAATTAATAATAATTAAATAAACAAATTTTCAGGAGAAAATTCAGATGAGCAGGAAGTCTCCATTTTTCCTCCATTTCATCTTATTTCTGTCTTTTGGAAACATTTGAGATTTTACCTCTGATGGGCACAGTCCTTCTCTATCACTATCGTGCTCTTAAACAAGAAATTTACCCCCAGGTTGTTCAAGTGTGATTGTGCATATATTTTGTGCACTACTATTCTTTTTGCATGAAAAGCATTTGCCAAATGGAAAACTGATCCTTCAAGCATATTCTGTCTTTGTTTAATAGACTGAATGAAAATTTATCATGGGTGGAGCAATGGTGGAAACCTTCCCATTCCCATGCAAACAAAGATGGATTTTTGATTGGAAATAGCAAAGGTGTAAGGTGTAATATAAACTGATCAAAGAGACTTCAAGAACACATTCTAAAGTAACCAAATATGTTCAGAAACTAGCTAACACTAGTCAGTCCATCACTAGATAGAAACTCATAGCTGTTTTTGTGGTTATTTTCTGTTTTTTTTCTGTACAGCTGGCATGTAAAACAAAATGCACTGTGGTTAGTCGCTTTGCCTGTCGCTCAAACAGTGGTTTCTTGTCTAATTGGGAGATTCCTGGTCAGAATACGTAGTAGTGAGAAACAGACCTCATGCCGTTTAGTCAAATATCTGCTAAATGCGGCTAGGAATGATATGACCCTGCTTTGTTTAGTCAGCAGAGCGAATCATTCTAGAAACCCCAAATGTTGTTTGATTGGTATTCAAAGCATTCAATTAGTCAAGTCAAGTCATTTTGACAACATGCGCCTTTCACAACATGCATCATTTCAATGCAGCTTTACAGAAAATCATGCATTAACAGAAAATTAAACTGTATATCTATAATGTCTTAGAGTCGACATTATGTAGTTTGATAAAATACGATTGTGATTTGTGTTTAAAAATAAGTAATTCAATAATAATTGTATTTATAACCCCAGTGAGCAAGCCGAAGGTGACTGTGGCAAGGAACACAAAACTACGAAAGATGTTGGTTAATGGAGAAAATAAACTTGGGAGAAACCAGACTCACTGTGGGGGCCAGTTCCCCTCTGCTAACATCATGAATATAATGCCAATATTACTTATTGTGTTAAGGGTGTATGAACTGTAATATTAATATCTAATGTCTTTGAAGTTCTGTTGTATTTTGGTACTAGTATTAGTAAAATGAAAACGCAGCTAAACAAGCATGCAGAAGCTCAACACTCCATCCTTTTATTCTCTCCCCATCTCCACCTCAACACTCCAGGTCCATAGCGACCCCTAGTGGCAAAGCATATTAACTCAGCATAACATTTAAAGCCAACACAACATTTTCCCCACTTTTAAGAACATTACCCAAAGGAAGGTATATTAACTTAGCTTACTCCTATCCTGAACAAGACAATAACCAAAGAACAACTGTTTTAAACATACCTAATTCGCCAAGGTTATCATGTGGCAAGTACCTTAAGGTCTCTTATTATATAACTCAAAAAGATGCATATTTCTTCCTATCCATCACAATTACGGACTCCAGTAAATCTCCACATACAATCACAGAAGCAGCAGAACTGTGCAGCTACGCTATTCAACATCAACATGTAACATCTGGAAAATTAACAACTTTACAGTAGAGATGTACTATTGTGATGAGTGCGCTTGTGTACAGTTCATGTGACAAAGTCTTTGTGCCAGATCGGCGGACGTCTGATTCTGGGCTGTCTTTGAGCTACCGGTGTGACAACCGGCATTGGAACCTCTGTAGGATCATTATCCGAATGGTTTTGACCCGGACATAGTGACAGGTGTATTGCATTCCACACTTTCCCATCATCAAGGATATATGTGTCCTGACCTTTTTGTCCCAGCACTGTACAAGGCGGACTGAATTTCAGCCTGCCCTTTTTCACATGTGTAGGTATCCTCACCCGCACTCTGTCACCTGGTCTTAACGCAGATGGCTTCGCTGCACGTTTGGTATCAGTGTAGGTCTTGACTTGAGACTGGCGAGCCTGAACGCGAGCTCGCACTGTAGCATCAGTACAAGCAGAGGGCCGGGTGGGTAAAATGTTTAAGGTTGTTCTCAGTTTGCGTCCAAGCAAGAGTTCACAGGGAGCAACACCAGTGGTGGCATGAGGTGTAGCGCGATAATGCAGCAAGAAGTCCCTCACAGAAGTTTTCCAGGGCTTCCCTTCCAAATTTGCAGTTTGAACGCAATCCTTCAGAACACGGTTCATGCGCTCCACAGCCCCATTCACTTGAGGAAAGTACAGAGAGGTACGGACATGTTTGATATTCCTGATTGCAAGGAAATCAGCAAAAGTAAGAGATGTAAATTGCACACCATTGTCCGTCACAATATCCACCGGGTTGCCAAACCGGCTGAACGTTGTGGCAAGAAAATCTGTGACAGTATCAGTAGTGGCATTACTAGTGAATGCTATTTCTGGCCACTTACTATAGTAGTCAACTAAAGTGAGTGCATACTTGCAATCCCAGGTCCCTAGCTCGAATGGTCCGACAATGTCCAGTCCAACCTTTTCCCACGGCGCAGAAGGAAGTGGCACGGGCTGAAGTGGAGGTGTATGCCTCTTTGCACTTTTGTCATGGGTTTGGCAAAGTTGGCACGAAGAAATTGCGGACTGGGCTGAGTGGTCCATGCCAGGCCACCAATACAAGTCACGAAGACGCTGTTTGGTCCTGATGATACTCTGGTGACCCTGATGAGCTAAATTAATTAGGGCACCCCGCAGAGATACTGGCACCACCAAGCGGTATGAGCCTCTGAAGACCAGGCTGTCTTGTGCTGCAAGTTCGTCCCTGACATGAAAGTATGACGCCAGCTCGGGTGGAAGGTTTTTCTTGGTTTTAGGCCAGCCTATAAGTATTTGCTGTTGCAATGCTGTCAGTTCAGGAAAAGCAGTGCATTCTTTGGAGAACTCCTCCAATGAAAGAGCACGGAGTTCAGCAGAGAGGAATCCCACCATATCGGGTTCCATGGTAGAAGCAGCATCCTCCCCGGCAGGCAGAGGTAGGCATGAGAGGCAGTCTGCTGTGACATTTTCAGCTCCTGGCTTGTATGACACTTAATAAGTAAAGCAAAGCAGACGTGCGGACCATCTCGCGATGCGCATTCCAGCACGCCCCATACCTTTAGTTGCCAGTAGTGTAGTTAGGGCCTGATGGTCCGTCCGAAGCGTGAATCGTCGGCCCCACAAAAATGTTCGCCACCGTTCCACAGTCCACACGCAGGCTAGAGCCTCTTTCTCCACAATGGAATATTTTCGCTCTGCTGCTGAGAGTGATCGAGAGGCAAAGGTGACGGTGCGCTCAGAACAGTCTGCATGAATCTGAGTTAACACCGCCCCAATTCCATAATCCGAAGCATCACAGGTTACCAGCGTATGCAGTGCTGGATCAAAGATTGCCAAAGCTGGGCTGTTCACAATGAGCTCCTTCACTTTCTCAAAGCTTTTCTGTGCATCCTCAGTCCAACTGAAAACACCCATGTTCTTTAAGCATGCCCGCATAGGCTCCACCTCCGAAGAGTAGTTTGGCACCAACCGTGAATACCAGGATGTCAGTCCTAAGAATGAACGTAATTTGGCTGCGTCAGTGGGAGCTGGTGCTTGCAAGATAGCCTGAATATGGCAGTCAGTGGGTAGCAGGCCTTGCGCAGTGATAGTATGTCCTAAGTAAGGAAGGCTTGTGCAGCTGAACTTGCATTTTTCCGGATTCAGTGTGAGACCTGCATGCTGTAGTGTTGTTAAAACAGCCTGCAGGTTGCGATCATGTTCGGCCGCCATGCGTCCATACACAATCACATCGTCTAGATAGTTCTGGACTCCATGAAGGTCTTTCAATATTGTCACCATCATTTTTTGAAAAGCTGCCGGCGCCGAGGCCAAGCCATATGGTACCCGACGAAATCGAAACAACCCTTCATGAGTGATGAAAGCCGTCAGATCTCGGCTGTCCTTGTGAAGCATTACTTGGAGATATGCATTGTTCAGATCGATGCTTGAAAATATTGTGGCCCCCTTTAATTCAGTGAATAAGTCCTCCATGTGTGGAAGTGGATGGATCGATTATTACTGCCCTGTTTGGCTCCCGCAAATCCACACATAAGCGAATTTCTCTGTTTTTCTTTGTTGTCACCACAATAGGTGACACCCATGGGGAAGCATCCACCCTCTCAATGATGTTTTCAGCTTGTAAACGACAAAGTTCTTTGGCAACTGCATTCCTAACCATTAAAGGAAGTCTGCGCAGCTTTTGCTGTACCGGCGGTACTGACTCTCTTACTTTCACCCGATGTACAAAGCCTTTAGCGCATCCGATGGCCTCTGTTGCAGCCGTCACTTGTCTAACCACGGCAGAAGAGGGGGGTGAGACCACTTCATTTCCAGCAATATGAATGTTTAGGCCAGACACTAAGTCCATGCCCAGTATAGGTGTGCCTGTCTCAACAACATAGATGCTAGTACTGGCCACCGCATCTCCGTAATATACGTGTGCACACAAGCATCCGAGAACAGGCAGTGCCGCCTTAGAATAAGTCACCAGTTTCACACGGGGTGTCGTAAAGAAGATGTACTGAAATTACGCTTATAAAGGTGATGAGGGAGGATGGAAACAGCAGAACCCGTGTCGACTGTGAGCTCAACCGGGACAGGGCTCGCTCCCTCAGTTCCAGTGGTCACAGTGCATTTTATTTTCTCACACAGCGGTTTCCTTTCCACTTCAAGCACCTGCACAATTTCGGGGACCTCCATTTCAGGGGCGTCAAGTGCTTGCACTTTTTTTCTGAGCGGCAAACCCTTGCAAAATGTCCCACTTTTCCGCAACTCTTACATTTAACTTTGGCAGCAGGGCAATTTGGAGCATTAGCCAAGTGTGAGATCCAGACCCACAACGAAAGCAACTGTGATTTTTTTGTGCAGTATACTGTGATCGTGTTTTACTCACATGATTTCCATGGTATTTCTGAGTTCGTTGTGGCACGCCATGCTGAACAGATTTAATCTCGTGCACTGATGCCGCATCGAGCATTTGCGCGTGCCCCACGGCAGTCTCCATTTGGCCAGCCATCAGCAGCGCATCCTTCAGTTTTAACTGTGGCTGTAGCAAGAGACGCTCCCGAATACGTGCAGAGGACACTTTTTCCACTAATTGATCTCGGATCATCTCCTCCGTATGATCGCCGAAGTCACAGTGTACACTGAGTTCACGTAAATCAACAACAAAATCCTTTACCGATTCATCCGGCCATTGGGCGCGTTGTCTGAATTTATGTCGTTCGACTACAACATTCATAGCCGGCTGGAAATGTTCTTCCAAAGCCTTGAAAGCATCGGCAACAGTCTGACCTGTATCAGGCAGCGTGTAGAAGACTTTTAACCCCTCGGCTCCCAGGCTTTGTAGTAAAACGGCGCGCTTCCTCTCCTCCGGCCACCGATCTCCTGTAGCATCGATGGAGACAAGATAGTTTTCAAACATCTTCCGCCAAGTATGAATCGGTACCGAGGGATGACCCGGGCATGGCAAGAACAAAGCAGGCGTAGGTAAACTGAGAGCTGCCATCCTCGTCGCCAAAATGTTGTATTTTGGTACTAGTATTAATAAAATGAAAACGCAGCTAAACAAGCGTGCAGAAGCTCAACACTCCATCCTTTTATTCTCTCCCCATCTCCACCTCAACACTCCAGGTCCATAGCGACCCCCTAGCGGCAAAGCATATTAACTCAGCATAACATTTAAAGCCAACACTACAAGTTCATCTTGGATTAACTGCAGAAGTTCACATTGATGCATTGTCCTTTGTTAGTTGGCTGATGAAGGGTTTTGTTGGCAATTAATTGATAGTCTATGTATTCCATTATAAGAGTGTAGTCCATCATTAGACCGAGGTGATGCAGGCAGAGATCAGTGAGGTGCAGCACAGTTCAATCGGCCGGTAATTTTGGTAAAGTCCAAGGTTCAGGCAATGGCATATGTTGTATCCCATGTCTTATGGTTGGATTTGGCATCAGTTCATCCTCTGAAGTCCATGTTTGGCTGGCACTGACTACATGTAGTCATCATCACTCAGAGACACATAGCATCCAGCCGGTTCTGGTGACTTCAGGATAGGAGTCCCGAGACAGGGAAACAAATAGAATAATATTAGCATAGATGCCATTCAATTTGTTGCAGAGTTATAGATCATGATCAGTGCTTCTGGTTTCTGGTTTCTAGTGTGAGTCACAGATTCCACATTAGGTTGGCCTCACATATGTAAATGATACATTTAAAGATAGATAAAGATATACTGTATTTGTGATAGTGACCATTAGCCTTAAACCTTATTTTAAGAATGACTTAAACTGTTGAAAATAGTGTAGTTTGAGTTCTATAACTAGAATCGTCCTGAACTCACAAAAGGGAGTGAAAGAAAAGACTGGAAAACAATATCAATAAAGAATAATTTGGCACATTGTATGTATGTATTTGATCTATTCCAAATGTTATTATTATCCTTGGTTGGTGCACACAAATAAAGTAATGTAAAGGTTATCCTGATGTCACTGCTGGAGGCTCAGTATACC
Organism: Xyrauchen texanus; assembly: GCF_025860055.1. Taxonomy (NCBI): domain Eukaryota; kingdom Metazoa; phylum Chordata; class Actinopteri; order Cypriniformes; family Catostomidae; genus Xyrauchen; species Xyrauchen texanus. The sequence goes on along the minus strand of NC_068320.1, from coordinate 23,932,258 downwards.
AAGAGCAATAAATGTAAAACGTTGATTTCTATGGGTTTCATTAGTTAACTTAAAATTGGGTTACCAAATCTGACCTTAACATGACTTAAGGCAATAACAATATGAATTTAAACTTCCTTTCAATATCTACCTATATAACTTCACATCAAATATCGTTTTGTAAAAATTGTTGTTCATGGGAATTTCTTATGTTTATTGTATTACTCATCAGGAGATGGACAAACAGTGTGGATGAAATAATACAGAGTTTAAGGAAATCAGTGTATATTTGCCTATGTGTTCACATTATAAAGATATATGTATGGAGGTAAGCAGTAGACATTGTGAGGGGTTATAGGTTAGTGGATGGATGTTTAGGCAAAAGCTCCTTGAATACACCAACACAATAGTTTAAGTGCCATGAGGCAGAGTCCACAGCTGGGAAGTGTTATTTCAACAGGTATAAATATGAATGGCACTTCATTGTTTATGTTGAGATTACCAGTCTTCAGGTATTTTAATCTTCACTAACAATCTCAGGTGTAATAGTTTCAGTGTGCAGGTGAGTGTCTACATGCATTTTAAATATATCTTTATTGTTTTTAAGTTTTGAATAGTCATCCCTTAAACTTGGATGAGAAGTAAATGTATATGTATAACACAGTGTTTAAAAGATTTATAAAAACAACTTGTAAAAATGGCATGGAAGGAAATCGTATTTGTGTACATTGATGCAATGTTCGTAATAACAATCCTAAAGAAATAATTATCCTTACATTTTAAAAATTGACGTAATAACATATTAAACCAAGCGCATGACTAGTATTACGCATACTTTGTAAATAAATGAAATTTTGCATTTGTACATTAATTGGCAGTTATATAGTACATTAAGTTTGACCTCCTGCAGCTGAGTTTAGTTCTGAGTTTTCTACTTCTTTACCTTTTCTTGCCCCTGTTGCCTCCTCTGACATTACAATAACTGAATACATTCATTGAATTTTTTTTTTTTATATGTTAGTAAAATTATTCAGTATGTTAGAAGAATCAACAGTTTCTTTCCCAAACAAATTCATTTGTTTTTTCCATTCGGTTTTCTAGGAACATGCTGTATTCCATGTGGCTTGCTCTGCTTTTGACTAAGACACAAGACAAATACGGAATGCACAAAATGCTTATTTTGTACCTGGTGAGTGACAAACACATTTATAAAGTTCAGTGCACTGGGAACACTGACCCCTGTGGCCATGAATGTTGTTGGAGTCACATACGGGTAAAGCTTGCTAATGCTGTGTGACAGGTTTTAGTCACTTTTTCATGATGAAAAACTATGTAATTATAGTGGGATATATTTTTGTTCATTGTTCATGCCCAAAAGGGTTTTCCAGCGGGGAGGATCACCAAATTAGTTCGCGCAGCCTTAAAACCCAGGGCACACCCGGGCAGTCAAGGGTCCCTGGGCACTGGCCCCATTGGCCCGATCGGTTATCCGTCCCTACCTAATAGATATAATTTTAATATGTTTTTTAAAATTACTATTCAAACATTCAAAAATTACAAATAGGCTTTTAAAAATGAACATGTTATAGACAAAAGAACCTGGGCAGCACCAAGAAGAAAAACAAGACAAAGTTAAATCTTCAAAGAAGACTCTTAATAGATGGCATAAAGAAAAGTGGATGGTTTTTAAAGAACCTACACTTATGTATATAATGTTTACCTAAGATCACAATAGTATTGACCACAAATTCAACTTTAGGGTCCTCTATAGAAAGAAAACACATTTTATAATTGTGTAGTCCACGTCAGGTATGGTATGTTTCAATAATATCCCAATGATTCCAATGATTCTATATCTTTTTCACAAAATGTACACTCATTACAGTCCTTATTAAATCATTACATGGTGTCATTGATCATTTTGAAATGAATGTTATATTTTTCTTTGGTAAAAATAGGAAAAGTAAGATATTTTGTTCTAATTCACAATACCTTCTCTTTCGTAAACTCCAAAATAATATTCCTCTTTCTAAATTTAAATAGAAAACACTCTTTACTCTACAACGCTCTTAGCACTTTGTCATTACAAAACAGTTTCTCTCTACAAAACAGATACCAGAAATATTTAAATTGACCAATCTTGGTATCACCGGTGAGTAAAGCAAAATGCCTTTAATCAGCTGTACCATACCAAGAGGAAAAACTCTTACCAAAGAGATGTCCTTTAAATACAGATTACATTGTACGTTTTGCAGAAGTCTTGTATGACAGGAAGTTCCCTACTCCAGCCATTAAATGTACAATAGACCAGATTTTCTATTAATCAAAATAAATCTATTATTCCATTCAACAAATCGAGGATGAAAATAAACCCAACATCATCCATTTGATTTCTGTAATCTAATACACCAAAATGTGTCTAATATTGTGAATCAACCTTCCTCTTATAAAGCCAGACTGTGTTTCACGTATTACTTGACTTAACTTATCTTTTAGCCTATAAGCAATAGCAGATGTAAATATTTTATAGTCCACATTAAGAAGTGTAATTGGTCTTAAATGATCAATTAACCTTTTATCTTTACCTGACTTTGGAATAAGAATGATCAATCCTTGTTTCATTGTTGGTAGCATATAACCATTCTCAATACACTGATGTAATGCATGAAACATTAAATAGGTGTGGTGGTGGCGTAGTGGGCTAAAGCACATAACTGGTAATCAGAAGGTTGCTGGTTCAACCCCCACAGTCACCATCATTGTGTCCTTGAGCAAGGCACTTAACTTCAGGTTGCTCCGGGGGGATTGTCCCTGTAATAAAATGCACTGTAAGTCGCTTTGGATAAAAAAGCGTCTGCCAAATGCGTAAATGTAAACAGCATGTCCTTTATATCTTCCCAAAAACATTTATACAAATTTGTTTTCAATCCATCCTGACTAGGAGATTTCCCTAAAGGCATACCTTTGATAGCATAATCAATTCCTCTATCCTCATATCAGAGTCACAAATATCTTTAAAATATTTATTTGCCTGTGGGATAAATTATTTCATCAGAATAATTTGAAGAGTTTGTATTTTTATAAAATCTATACATTTCCTGAGATATCTCTGTGACAGCACTAGACTGTGTAAACAGCAAACAAACATTTGACACGTATTCTTTTATCAGCCAATCAGAAGACTTTGTTGTGCTTTCTGCCTGTCAATCGTTGTCACGTTGTCACAGTGTAGTAGTTCAAACAGATCATTCAAATTTAACGTCAAATTCATAACAGTTGTCAGCTGAGGGCGCTGTTTTGCTAGTGGTGAGAAGGGGTTGGAGAAGGTGACGGTCCACCTCTCCACTGTGAAGTAATTTCAGTATGCTTTTTAATATCACAACATTCCATGCAGAAGGTGTATTACATGAAAAATAAATGCACAATGTACTAGAAGAAAAGCTACAATGTGCTGTATTAGAACACTAACATTAGCCCAATTCTAAATTAAACAATTGTCATAGTCTAATTTTGAAACATATCGGCAGCATTCTCTGCAAGATGCATAATAATAATAAAAACACTTTAAATTAAATATAAATCACCAAACGAAAAAAATAAATATATAAATTACCAGAACAAAAACAAAACATTAAATTAAATCAAATTAATTAATTACCAAAAATGTTTAGACCTATGTATTATTGCCTAATTATTGCCAATCATTTTCTATTATTGCCCTTCTTTTAATTAACCTTGCCCTATAATTCTGTGAACGAAAGTTTTAGAACTATAAGTTCAAAACGATATGTCTAATGCAGAGATCAGTTTTAGAGATTCTAGCGTTTGAATGTTTAAAGATTTTAAATCTTCCTCTATTCGTTTGCTGATCTCTTCATCTGCAAATGTATAACGCATAATGTAGCCTATACTAACATAAATTGAGATGGCAATCGATTAAGTTACGCATTATTAACATGTACAACAATACAATATTAGCATTCTATTTAATGCGGGACATAATATCCTACAGTTAAGATTGAGATGCATTCGATTAGAATGTTGATATGATTATATATATATATATATATATCTGCTGATAAGGTGTTTTGGAGAGAGAGGGGGTGTGTCTAATTCAAGGGGTTCCAGAACGTCTAAAATCGCTTACAGCAACTTTAACTCCAACCAATGCAAAGTTAAAGAAGGGAAAGTTCAGATTAATGTCTCTCACATTAAAATGCATTATGTAAAATTAAAATGTAATGTGCAGGACTCTGTACATCAATGATTATTTGGACAGTTTGCAATCAGCATCATAGCATATGTAAATACATTAATATGGTACTAAACTCAGCAAAACAGAAACGTCCTCTCAATTTCAACTGCTTTTCTTTTCAGATAAATTAACATGTGTAAATATTCGTATGAACATAAAAAGATTCAACAACTAAGACATAAACTGAACAGCTTCACATACATGTGACTAACAGAAATTGAATAATGTGTCCCTGAACAACGTGGGGGTCAAAATCAAAAGTAACAGTCAGTAATCTGATGTGGCCACCAGCTGCATTAAGTTCTGCAGTGCATCTCCTCTTCATGGACTGCACCAAATATGCCAGTTCTTGCTGTGTGATTTTACCACACACTTCCACCAAGGCACTTGCAAGTTCCTGGACCTTACTGGGGGGAATGGCCCTAGCCCTCACCCTCCGATCCAACAGGTCCCAGATGTGCTCAATGGGATTGAGATCCGGGCTCTTCGCTGGCATGAACACAAGCTCAGTCCGATGATGCTGTGACACACCGCTCCAGACCATGAACGACACTCCACTTCCAAATCAATCCTGCTCCAGAGTACAGGCCTCTTTGTAATGCTCATTCCTTTGAAGATAAACGTGAGTCCGACCATGACCCCTGGTGAGACAAAACTGCGACTCTTCAGTGGAGAGTACTTTTTGGCAGTCATGTCTGGTTCAGCGAATGTGGGTTTGTGCCCATAGGCGACGATGTTGCTGGAGATGTCTGGTAAGGTACTGCCTTACAACAGGCCCACAAGCCCTCAGTCCAACCTCTCTCAGCCTATTGCAGACAGTCTGAGCACTGATGGAGGGATTGTGTGTTCCTGGTGTAACAGTTGTTGTGGCCATCCTGTACCTGTCCTGCAGGTGTGATATTCAGATGTACTGATCCTGTGCAGGTGTTGTTACACATGTTATACCACTGCGAGGATGATCAGCTGTCCTTCCTGTCTCCTTCAAGTGCTGTCTTGGGTGTCTCACAGTACGGACATTGCAATTTATTGCCCTGGTCACATCTGCAGTATTCATGCCTCCATGCAGCATGCCTAAGGCACATTCACGCAGATGAGCAGGGACCCTGGGCATCTTTCTTTTGGTGTTTTCCAGAGTCAGTAGAAAGGTCTCTTTAGTGTCCTAAGTTTTTAATAACTGTGACCTTATCTGTCTACCGTCTGTAAGCTGTTAATGTCTTAATGGCCATTCCACAGGTGCATGTTCATGAATTGTTTATGGTTCATTGAACAAGCATGGAAAACATTGTTTAAAACCTTTACAATAAAGATCTGTAAAGTTATTTGGATTAATTATTTTACAAAATTAGCTTTAAAATCTTTCACATTGTTCGTGCATATCGCCACCTACTGGGCTGTTGTGCAGATATGATTTATTTATTATTTTCCTTTCCTTACCTTTATCTCTTCCTCCCCTATGTGAAGCCTTTGTGAAGGCTGACCCCATCAGGAAGATCCTTCTAGAAAGGGTGAGAGTATCAGCAGGAGTTCCTGTTCCAAATCTCATTTGGTTTCATATGTAATATTTCAAGTGATCTCTCCAGCACATTCACACCTCATGTTCAAAATGCTGTCATTGTTAACTTCTGAATTACTCGAGAGAGACAGAGCTTGTCCATGAGAGATTAAAACTGCACAAGAGGACATTTTGAGAGGTTTGTGTATGGATGGTGTATGGATACCACCTAAATTAGTCTACATGTTAAAATGTGTTATATAATTTATGGTGGCTTGTATTGATGCTTTGGGAGGAATATTTGTTGTAATAAAGTGGCAGTGGTATTGGGGAGCGGATGTTCACATTCAAGAGCATTTTATTAGGCAAACATTTACAGGCTAAATAACCGTGCATATACTGGATAGAGTGAGTCACCAGTAAGTTTGTTCAATTTTCTCACAACAAAAAGACTTTGCATTTTAAATCATGTATCTGCATAAAATTCAAAGTACATTTTGTTAACTTTTAAGAGTAGCTTATATACTGTAGACGGCCCTCAAGCTTACAGACCATGCGGACAAGCCACAAAACTCTAATTTTGTTTTCAGTTGACTGTATGTTTATTTAAATCTCACAGATGAAGAAGGAGCTACAAATAGCTGGGAACTTCACTCTCAGCTCGAGAAGTCAATCCAATGGAACATATTCCACATAAAAGAAAAACTGCACCCTGACATGTTTGTGATTTTGCAGGTCTAATTTGATACTGTAGTGATGTTCTCTAGAGAAGACAACAAGCCATTTCTATAGACCAACCTACTGTAAAAAAATATTTAGCATAAGTTTATTATACAGTATATATCTAATAATTATCTAATGGGACTATTTAAATTAAATGGAGGCAACATACAGTATTTAAATGTGGTAATGAGGTAAGCCTAGGACAGCCATAGGCAAATACCATTTTTGCATGTTCTTTGCCACACTAGCAGCAAAGCGTAGAATTACAGCACTCAATACCTGTCACACTTTTTACATAATAATACAAATATTATTTAAGGTTGGTTTATTTTGAAAGACAGTTTCTGTATAGCAATATACCTTAAAGTCTTGGCTACAAAATAAATAAATACAAAATTAAACAATTCCCCTGTTATTGCTCAGGCAAAAACATTTTGCCTTTGTGACAGCCTGCCCCCATAGAAGGGCATGTTCTCACTTTTTATGGGGAAAGTTGTCACAATGGAATCTACCATTAAACTGCCTAGGCTTTTATGAAAGCAATGAAACAAAACAAACCACAAGATAGCAAATATGTAAAAGTTAAAATAAAAAAAATATAAAACCATTATTTTAGCCAACAAATATTGTAAATATAAGCCTTTTCATTTAAATCTACTTTAATTATATAGGCGACCCTTTCCTTAAATGTATGCAAGAGTGGTTTCATTGTTTTTACTCTTTTACCCAAGCGCAAATGCAAACATATGATGATGTTGGAATTTTAGTGTGTTATTTTAGTGTTACTTAAATTTAGAGTGTTTGAACTAGACGTTTAACGCCATCATACAAAAACAATGCAAGAGAAAACAACTTTATTTCACACATACATCATACGTACATATCTATATTTAAACTGATATTAAACATATCATTTGGCATACTCAAAAACCTGCAACATTTAATATGCCAAAACTATATGATTTGGTGAATTTACAACATGCATGTCTTCTTAAATTGCAACAGTGTCATACTGTATAGCCTATTACTTGCCAGTACTCATTCACAACTGTCTTGTAACCACTCCAGTGGTAAATTAAGCATCCTGAGCCTTAACTCTGTTTTAATGCATTTGATTTATTCAAACTTTGTGTAGCACTGAGTTTGTCAATTTCCCAGGACTTCCTGTGAAGTTAGATATCAGTGTACACTTACATATTTGGAATTTAAATCCAATAACTAATGGCCTGACATGATGATGGATTAGTGGTTAAATATACTGAAGGCTAAATGCAAAGTTACTTATTTAGTAAAGCAAATCAACTGAGAAATCCAATATTTAGTTTGAATAATAATCAAAGCAGCACAAAACACAGGACAGAGGCTCCACAGCCTTTCAGCTTGGCTTAACTTTAATTAACAAAGACACAAATAAATAATATATAATGCTTTCAATGCTGTATTCAACTTGGAATATATCTAATAAATTAACCTAATCATATAAAACATTTTCATGAAATGTAGTTCAAGTTTCAAGTTTTATTAGTCACATATACAGTATAACCATACACAGTACGACATGTAGTGAAAGTCTTGGTACGAATTTTCTTTCCCCAAATTATGATAAAAAAAATAAATAAAAAAAATTAAATATATATATTTATATATATATATATATAGAGAGAGAGAGAGAGAGAGAGAGAGAGAGATAGAAAGATAAGGAGAAAAAATAGAAGTTAAAAAAAATTATATTACAATTAAAATTTATAATATTATAATATAATATAGTGTGTGGTGTTGAATAGTGAATCTAATCCTGGTGTTGTCCTTGATTCAGGACACGGATGGGGAAAGAAGCTCCTTCTCAAGCTCTGTTTTGGCCATCAGGGAGCGGAAGTGTTTCCCTGACCTCAACAAAGAGAAGAGTCCATTATTAGGATGGCTGAGATCTTTCATGATCTTCCTGGCTTTTTTTTTGAGACATGTCTGCCCACCCATACTGCTTGTGGTCAGTCAGGAGGTTGGAGATCCACTGATTCAAAGATGGACTAAATCCTAGGTCCTCCAACTTGGTGGTGAGTTTAGAGGGAATTATAGTATTAAAAGCTGAACTGTAATCAACAAACTGCATTTTAACATAATTTCCCTTCCTCTTGTCCAGATGATCTAGGACATTGTGGAGGAGATGTGTGATGGCAATGTCCATTGAGCGATTTGGGCGGTAAGGGAACTGTAAGGGATTCAGGGTATCAGGTAGTGACGAGGTGATGAAGTCTCTGACCAGTATCAGTTTAATATAATTAACTAATGATATTTAGAATGTAATAGTGTTTTTTAATAATATTGATAAAAGTCATTGTAAAGTGTTACTAATAAAAGTATTATTGAACTGATAATCCAAAATCAAAATATATTTCATGTTTTATGTACTAAAGATAATTCATTTAAAATATTATTTGCCTTCTCAACATATTATGAACACCAAAATCATATTTTTAAAATTTTAAAATTATTTAAGTTTAAATGTCCCTTGGATACATTGGCTATATTTCACAGGGATCCAAATACGTTTGAGCATTCAAGCCACCGGAAAAATCAGATGAAGCAGAGATATACCAACAGAAATTCCCTGGATAATGTTTTATCCGGGTTTTGCTTAATAATACATATACTTGGGCATATAAGGGCACATGATGACATGAAGTACATCAATAGAGCCACTTTCAGAAGCAATGATCAAATACATGTATAGACAGTGCTCAGCGTCACCCATATATCAGGGTAACACATGTGAAACTGACATAATGCAATAAACATTAACTAAACAACATAAAATATAACAAAGAACACCCCAATGTATGTAACTGATATTCAAAATAAGATGAAACACAAGTATTCCCATAAAATATAAGGAAATGTGATGGGTCACGCAAGGAATTCTGGGAACTCCCGATTATTTTTATTTTTTTTAACTGTAATGTTTTTTAAAAAGTACATGTACTCTCTTGTTAAACATAATAGAAATGTTTTACTGTTAATTACCCACCTATTTATCAGACAGATAAATGACCCATTATGCTTAGCGCATTCTTCCAATGCGGATGCAACTGACTTCCGCTTCGCAACTTATTCCCATTTCCAAACACTATAATATCACTAACAACCAGTAGCGGTTCTAGCATGTTTGGTGCCCTAGGCGAGAACAAGTTATTGTTTACTTAACGTAAATCACTTTCTCACTAATGTCTGCGTATGGACATTAGGTTTCGACGGCAATCCCAAATAGAACACAATCACACACGTGCGTGGTAAAGTTACTGGACTCTAGCGGTCGCTGCTCGTGCCCTGTATGTGTGCCGCTGCGTTCACACTGCAAGTTACTTTGTCGCTGCATGTCATCAGTGGCTGGTATCAGTGGCTGGCAGTTAGTTGTGTGTATAGAGAGTCTAAACACACATTATTAAAATATTTGGATCACGTGAGCTCTACCATCTTCTCTCGTGTTGTCTGTCGCTCCCGAAATTCGCTCTTCATTTACTTAAAGTTAATCATTTCTCGCTGGACACGCCCACATTCGGTCGCTTGTGTTGCCGGAAGTCGCCAGCTCTCTTGTTCTCGCCTAGGGCGCCAAACATGCTAGAACCGCTACTGGTTGTTAGTGATAGTGTTTGGTAATGGGAATAAGTTGCGAAGCGGAAGTCAGTTGCATCCGCATTGGAAGAATGCGCAAAGCATAATGGGTAATTTCGCTGCCTGTGAAATACGTGGATAATTAACAGTAAAAATGTATATTATATTTAACAAGAGAGTACATGTACTTTTTACAGTAAATAATTTTCAAAATTACAGTAAAAAAATAATAATCTGGCGTTCCCAAAATTTCCTACGTGACCCATCACATTTCATTATATTTTATGGGAATAATTATGTTTCTTCTTATTTTAAATATCAACAGGGCTGGACTGGTAATCTGGCATACCGGGCATTTTTCCGGGTGGGCCGACGCACTTTGGGGCCGATCAGGGGCAGACTGGCCATCGGGAGAACCGAGCGTGCCGGTGGGTCGGCCGCGAAACCGGCTGAATGTCTAAAATGATAAGCTAAAATGAGCCGCTGCGTTATGCAGAACGGACCACAAAACGGCGCTGTGATATGAAAAAAAGGACATATCCTTTTCTGGAACCCCCTCCCGTAACTATTGCGCCAGTTGCTATGTAAAATCCCCGGCCGATTTGTCTTCCCAGTCCAGCCCTGAATATCAGTTACATACATTGGGGGTGTTCTGTTATATTTTATGTTGTTTAGTTAATGTTTATTGCATTATGTCAGTTTCACATGTGTTACCCTGATATGTGGCTGACACTGAGCACTGTCTCTACATGTATTTGGTCATTGCTTCTGAAAGTCATCATGTGCCCTTTTGTAATTTCTATGGTGAGTAATAATACATTATAAAATGAAAAGCAAATTTTTACAATTTCAGAAGGTTAATATATCAATTTTATTATGTATTTATATAAACAAAAGTAATGCATTGAAGAATATACAGGCATCAAAATTACATCCAGTAAAGCCTGAAACATGTTTACAATAGTTTTAAATTGTAAAATGTACAGGTTGTTCTTGAAAAATGTATTACAATTTTACAGCATTTTCTACATAATTATTCTGGCAACAACAGCTGCTTTTTATTTTATTTTATTATCATTTTTATTACAGTGTGTCCATAAGGAGAGAGTTACAAAGAAATGTGTGTACCCTACAATATTTGCTTCACAACAAGCAATGTGATTAATGTATAAACCTGTGAATGTACACTCAACCTAAAGGATTATTAGGAACACCTGTTCAATTTCTCATTAATGCAATTATTTAATCAACCAATCACATGGCAGTTGCTTCAATGCATTTAGGGGTGTGGTCCTGGTCAAGACAATCTCCTGAACTCCAAACTGAATGTCAGAATGGGAAAGAAAGGTGATTTAAGCAATTTTGAGCGTGGCATGGTTGTTGGTGCCAGACGGGCCAGTCTGAGTATTTCACAATCTGCTCAGTTACTGGGATTTTCACGCACAACCATTTCTAGGGTTTACAAAGAATGGTGTGAAAAGGGAAAAACATCCAGTATGCGGCAGTCCTGTGGGTGAAAATGCCTTGTTGATGCTAGAGGTCAGAGGAGAATGGGCCGACTGATTCAAGCTGATAGAAGAGCAACTTTGACTGAAATAACCACTTCTTTACAACCGAGGTATGCTGCAAAGCATTTGTGAAGCCACAACACGCACAACCTTAAGGCGGATGGGCTACAACAGCAGAAGACCCCACCGGGTACCACTCGTCTCCACTACAAATAGGAAAAAGAGGCTACAATTTGCAAGAGCTCACCAAAATTAGACAGTTGAAGACTGGAAAAATGTTGCCTGGTCTGATGAGTCTCGATTTCTGTTGAGACAGAATTTGGCGTAAACAGAATGAGAACATGGATCCATCATGCATTGTTACCACTGTGCAGGCTGGTGGCGGTGGTGTAATGGTGTGGGGGATGTTTTCTTGGCACACTTTAGGCCCCTTAGTGCCAATTGGGCATCGTTTAAATGCCGCGGCCTACCTGAGCATTGTTTCTGACCATGTCCATCCCTTTATGGCCACCATGTACCCATCCTCTGATGGCTACTTCCAGCAGGATAATGCACCATGTCACAAAGCTCGAATCATTTCAAATTGGTTTCTTGAACATGACAATGAGTTCACTGTACTAAAATGGCCCCCACAGTCACCAGATCTCAGCCCAATAGAGCATCTTTGGGATGTGGTGGAACGGGAGCTTCGTGCCCTGGATGTGCATCCCACAAATCTCCATCAACTGCAAGATGCTATCCTATCAATATGGGCCAACATTTCTAAAGAATGCTTTCAGCACCTTGTTGAATCAATGCCACGTAGAATTAAGGCAGTTCTGAAGGCGAAAGGGGGTCAAACACAGTATTAGTATGGTGTTCCTAATAATCCTTTAGGTGAGTGTATATGTACTGACTCAATGATCCATCTTATATGTCTCCAAGAGTAGAAATAGTAATAATAATCATTATGGAATGGAATCACTTTGTAACTAACATCTTTTAAAACTATAATTCTATGATTACAGTTTTTTGTATTGTGTATTATTGGTTCTGGCTGTAATGCTCTTTAAGGATGGAGTTGTTGTGGGTTCAACCAGTGGATTGGGCCATGGCTAAGCAATTTCATATTTTAACCACTTTAAAACATCAGTCTTAACTCTGTCTAGGAGTAGGAGGCAACCTCAACAAGGGAGTGACATTTAGAGTGTACTTGCAATTTGTAGGGTTAGAACATCAAAAGTGAATAGGTTGGATAGAGAGCAGGTGAGTGTCAAAATTGTACTTGTTTATTGTGTCCTTAACTATCTGTGCACCTGATACAAGTTTTGCAGTTTCTATACATGTCTGTATTTATTCTTTAAATGTCAAGATGAATGTCTGATTAATATCACCTTTTGTTAAGGTGATTTGTAGATTTCTTTAGATTTCTCATTTCTGACAATTGTTTGAATTCCCCAGATAATTCCAGTGTTCATATGTTTATTGTCTGTTCAACAATGCTGTTTTCCATGTGGCTCATTCCACTTCTGAGTAAGTGAAAAAAAAAATACATAATTTTTTTCTAAAAACATAGTATACTAGTGGTTTTCTTTTTGACACTTTGTGGTATTCTTCTATAACATGAAGTTCTAGACAATACCATTTCAACTAATGCCAATTCGGTAAAACTGGTGGATGGCTTCAACTCTTGTTCTGGGCGAGTGGAGGTTTTCCATGATGGTGAGTGGGGAACAGTGTGTGATGACAGCTGGGATTGGAATGAGGCAGCAGTTGTATGTCGAGAGATGGACTGTGGAGATGTTATAGAGGCAAAAACTGGTGCATATTTTGGCCAGGGGACAGGGCGAGTATGGTTAAGTGGTTTACAGTGTTACAGCAGTGAATCTTCACTGAGAAGCTGCAAGTCAAGTGGATGGGGACAAAACAGCTGTGGACATCAGAAGGATGCTGGAGTCGCCTGTCAGTGTGAGTACAACACCTTTTACACACAATGTTCCGGGTGATTTACAGCTTAATTTTAATCAAAAATGTTTACACATTGAACTTTCAAATATGTTTATAGTAATACACTTATACGGCACATACATAAATTCTTCAGTACACATTTGTGTTAATTGAACTGTAAAGCTGTCTAAATGTTTATTTTGAGACAGGAATATTTTTCTAGTTTTTATATTTGTGGTTATTCCAGAGGGTGGAATATGTTTTATGCTTCAGAGGCTGAGAAGGCCATATTCAAATGGTGATGAGTTGAAATTATTTTCAGTGGTAATTAACAACATGCCACAAAATCTCTCCTTAAAATGGGGCTGTAAAGAGCCCTGATTATTGCTTTTAGAACATAATTCACATGCTTATTTCAAGTTTTGAACAGGGTAAGCTTAACATCTCATTAAAACTGCTCTCATGTGCATATTAGCCAAAACTAAGCTGGTGGATGGCTTCAACACTTGTTCTGGGAGAGTGGAGGTTTACCATTCATGGTGGTGGGGAACAGTGTGTGACAATGGCTGGGATGTATCAGATGCTGCAGTGGTGTGTAGAGAGATGGGCTGTGGAGATGTTATAGAGGCAAAGACTGGTGCTTATTTTGGAAAAGGTTCAGGATCAATATGGATGGCTGATGTAAACTGTGTTGGAAATGAGTCAACACTGAGTGCCTGTGAATCTCGTAAATGGGGAGTGACTGACTGTGACCATTCAAAGGATGCTGGAGTCATCTGTCAGCGTAAGTTAATGATATTTAACTTTAAGAGACAAGCTTCAAATGTTTTCTTTTGCAATTATATGGATGTACTGTGGGACTATGCATTGATAGGTCAGATTGTTCAGAACTGCTCCTAAAGTTTCTTTTTTAATTTGTGTTGCCTTTAGCAACCGTCAGGTTAGTGGATGGCAGTAACTCTTGTTCTGGGCGAGTGGAGGTTTTCTATGCTGGTGAGTGGGGAACAGTGTGTGATGACAGCTGGGATTGGAATGAGGCAGCAGTTTCATGTAGAGAGATGGGCTGTGGAGATGTTATAGAGGCAAAAACTGGTGCATATTTTGGCCAGGGGACAGGTCGAGTATGGTTAAGTGGTTTACAGTGTTACAGCAGTGAATCTTCACTGAGAAGCTGTAAGTCAATTGGATGGGGACAAAACAGCTGTGAACATCAGAAGGATGCTGGAGTCGCCTGTCAGCGTGAGTACAAAACCTTTTTCTCAAATGTTCTGGGTGATTTGCAGCTTAATTTCTATGCATTTGTGGCATTCCATTGACTACCTCAGAAAAGTATTTCTACTTCCCTCAATTTGTGAAAAAGACATGTTAACAAGTTAAATGTTCAAATACATTTATAGTAATACACTTATATTGCAGACAAGCGGGATGAAGGGTTTAAAGGCACCTATTATTCCCCTTTTCACAAAATGTAATTTAAATCTTTGGTCTCCCCAGAATGTGTCTGTGAAGATTTAGCTCAAAATACCCTACAGATAATTTATTATACCATGTTGAAAATGCCAATTTTTGGGTGGGAATAAAAATGAGCTGTTTGTGTGTGTGTGTGTCTTTAAATGCAAATCAGCTGGTGCTCCCTGCCCCATATCCAGAATAGGGCGGAGTTTTGACATCTCTGCTTTGGACAACTAGACATCATAAGCAATGATAACTCCATCAGAAATAACAACTTTGAGAATGAACCAGAAAGTTTCCAAATGGTTATTTCAGCAGTTTTGCAATGATGGATGAGAAACACACACACACACACACACACACACACACACACACACACACACACACACACACACACGCACACGCACACGCACACGCATGTTGGTCTACCTATCATTATGAGGACTTTCCATAGACATAATGACTTTTATACTGTACAAACTATAGATTATATCCTCTAAACCTAACACAACCCCTAAACCTAATCATCACAGAAAACTTTCTGCATTTTTACATTTTCAATAAAACATTGTTTAGTATGATTTTTAAGCGATTTGAATTATGGGGATACTAGAAATGTCCTCATAAATCACATTTATAGCATAATACCCTTGTAATTACTAATTTGTAACTTACAAAATTGTCCTCGTAAATCACAAAAACACACACACACACACACACACACACACACACACACACACACACACACACACACACACACACACACAAATACTGTTACAATGTTCGCTATGCGCTATAACGAAACAACACACACAAACAAACCCGTCGGCAGTGTCCGTCAACAGTCGTGGGTGGGGCCTGTACAAAGTGACATCACTTTGTACAGAATCTGCGAACGGCTTGTTCTGAGACAGTGCTTATGATTAATGGGATTAAAAAAGGACAGGGTGGATTTTTATCATTATAGGGTGGTTGTGTACACACACTGTCAACACACATTTATGTTCAAACTCCATGTAAAAGTGAATTTTGCATAATAGGTCACCTTTAAAGTAGAAAAGTGATGCTTGTATTTTTGTTAAAGAACATACATTAATTTTTCCATACGAAATATTTGATAATTGAGCTGTGAAGCTGTCGAAATGTATATTTAGAAGGTGCTGTGGCACCTATTGTTTTCGTTAGTATTATTATTATTATTATTCATCCTCAATGGGAATCTATGGCAGCCCATAGAACCATTTGTAGGGAAATTATGAAATTTGACACATGACAAACTCCATAGTGCCACCACCAGTTCAGTTTTCTTTTGAGTGTATCTTTTGAACTGTTTCTCCTAGAAAAAAAAATATTTTTTTGTCCGATTACTCTCCTTAATTTTCTAAATGAACCCCATACATTATAACTGCACCCATTACAATAGCTGCCATCTTGGATAATGATGTTTACAGTTTAAAAGTTTCATGTCCTTCAAACTTTGTCCGATTTGCCCAAACAATGGCAAAAAAGAATCTCTAGACCAAACCGCACAGAAATGATAGTAAATAATTTTGATGTTTGCTTTTGTTTAAAAGTTACAGCATCACAAATTTAATGAGGTCGATGTGAAAACTGATTTGAGGCTGTATTTTGCAACCCTTTGTCCTATCGAAACAAAACTTGGAATGCTTCATGAGTACCATGGCCTGAGGGCACATACAAAGTTTTGTAACAGTGCCACCTGCGGGCCAAAATATGTCTCTTGCCTCAGGAAATATCTTTGCCACACAATGGGCTTGCCAACTGAGTGTATCAGTGTGTTAAAGCCCTGATTTGTAGTTTGAAAGGTTGTGTGTTCAATTCCCAGATGGATCAGTGTTAGAGTTGATGGTATATTTTACTGGAGCTCTTTGTATTTTGTTTACTGAATAGATGGTAACTGTTACTAGTCCACCTAGTAAATGAACAAAAAAAAAAAAAAAAACGTTTACAGAAATATAAACCAGAATGGGAGACAAAGAAACCATGGCTTGGTGAAGTCCGGGGAAATATGTATATGGAAAATTGTAAATAATGTAGGAGAGATTTTTCTGTAAGCCATGGCGGATTTTGCGATGTCAAACAACACGTGTCCACAGAGACTCATCGACGGAATGACAGACAGCAAAGGACCCAAGGAGCAATTTCAAGTTCTTTGGTGTCACCTGCCACCACATCACCAGAGGCTGATATGGTAGGCTACTGTTTCAAATGTCAAAATTTATTTCAAGATACACTCCAAAATCTGTCACCTGAGGATTTAGCTGTACCTGAACATGGATGCAGAAGAGCTGCAAGAGGAAGGAGATGTTCTAGAGGTTAATCTTCTCTTCTGCAATAATATTCTCTCCCTCTTTGAAGAGGTGGTGAAGAATCTTCAAAAAGATGCCACAACATCTGTTAATTTGTATGCCATCATGAAGTCTTTAATGCACAAGTTGATTCAGAGGAGAGATGATGAGTTCTATGGATATTTGACAAAACTGAAGCTCCCCCATCTGATACAATCACTGCCAAACAGGAGTTCAAAGCCTTCTACAGCACTGCCATCAGGTATGATAAGAAATGGTTTAACTTCTCTGAGGACAACTGGCTTTTTCACCTGAAAAAGCAGAGACACTTAACCTTATTCAAAAGCTACAAATCAACATGTGTCACTGCCAACCCCATTTTGGAGAAGCTGAGAGAACATGACCAGTGGCAGCATACAGACACAGCTTAAAAGTGGATGAAGGTTTTTCAAGCAGCAGATCTTCCAAACATACTGGCTTTAGTCTAATTTGTCCTGAGCATTCCATCATCCACATGCTACGTGGAGTGACTCAATGAACAGATGCTCTGTTGAACTCATGAAAAGCCAGCTACTTATCACCATGAACTTCAACACACCATGTTCTGAATTTTACAGAACTGTACTTGACAAACAAATCCTTGCTGCTGTGAGAAATTAGTGGGCTCTGAGAAGAAAAGAAAGAAAAATTTAAAATCGTATTTCTTTTTTTTTTGCACTTTTGTTTGCCCTGTTCATAAAAAATGTGAAACATAGAAGACAAAACATTTCTACATTTACTGTCAGTAATATTTCTACATACATGTCTACATTTAATCAGTTGCTGTGTTTATAAAAAAGAAGTTGATCTTATCAAAGCCTATTACATGTAGATTAACTTTTTAACAAGCTCAACTGTCATGTATAGTACATTAAAAATAAAAATGACAACATGCACTTAAAAGAACAATCTGAGACATTTATACACA
Source organism: Xyrauchen texanus (assembly GCF_025860055.1). NCBI lineage: Eukaryota > Metazoa > Chordata > Actinopteri > Cypriniformes > Catostomidae > Xyrauchen > Xyrauchen texanus. Next base: position 23,914,038 of record NC_068320.1, on the reverse strand, counting down.
TACTGTATATATATATCAATCTTCAGAAACTGAAATGACATAAACTATGTGGTACAGTACAAATATTTTGAGTGTCCCTTATACTGTCCATTATTTTCCTATAAAGAACCAAGATTGTCCCTTATTTTCCTTTGCTGAAGTTGGCAAGCCTATTTAGAATGCTAATCGGTTAGCATGCTATCTGTTGGGTTTTCTATCTTATAAGGCTATCACAATGCCATCTAGGGCAACATTAGCTAAGCATGCTAATCGGTTAATATGGTAATCAGTTAGCATGCTAACCAACACATTTGTAAGGTTATTTGATAAAAATGATCTTCACCATTTTAAAATATACTTTTTTTTAAAATTCAAAACCTGATGAGTCTTGGTATTTTTCTTGAGCACCTGTTGCAATGTGGTACAGCAGTAGGATGCACAATATCAGTGTGCTTTGGAGCTGGTTGCTGGTATGAGACCGGCTTGAGGTAACTGGAAAAGTTAATTGCAAAATATGTCATGACTGGTTTGTTCTTTCTTTCTGTTGTGATATCAGCCAAATCAGCACACCACCATTTTACATAAATGTTTTATTCAAAACCTGCTGACTCTCAGCTTGGCATCTTGGAAACTTCTTTGGTGACATGTGAAGTCGTGTGGGGTTGCTATGTATGTCATATTCATGCAATGTGTTGTGATTACTATTGTGTAATGCTTGCTATATCTGAGATTTTGAATTGATACATGAATATAATTTGATCATGGTAACAGCTCTGCTCAGCTGTACTTCCACTAAGTTTAGTATGTCCCTTTGTTGACTGGCAGTGTAGTGTAGTGGATAGCACACTGAGCTCTAGAGTAGAAAGTTATGGGTTCAAATTTGTCTTGGGGTGATGTGAATTGTGCTTGCTCTGTGAGATCTTTGGGTTGTGTTTAGTGTTGTGCAATGGTTGCCATGCTGGTATTTTTTTTTAATGTCAGTTTTTTCCAGAGGGGTGAATTTGTTTTCTGCTTTAAAATTATTCTAAAGTTGGAATTATTTTGTTAAAGCTGTCCATAAAAGTGTTGTTGTAAAGAGCCCAGAATTTTGCTTTATTTTTGCTTTTTCAAGTTTTTAAACAGGGAAAGCTTATAAGCTCAGTAAAACTGCTCTCATGTTTGTGCATTTCAGCCAAAACTAAGCTGGTGGATGGCTTCAACTCTTGTTCTGGGAGAGTGGAGGTTTACCATCCATGGTGGTGGGGAACAGTGTGTGACAATGGCTGGGATGTATCAGATGCTGCAGTGGTGTGTAGAGAGATGGGCTGTGGAGATGTTATAGAGGCAAAGACTGGTGCTTATTTTGGACAAGGTTCAGGATCAATATGGATGGCTGATGTAAACTGTGTTGGAAATGAGTCAACACTGAGTGCCTGTGAATCTCGTAAATGGGGAGTGACTGACTGTGACCATTCAAAGGATGCTGGAGTCATCTGTCAGTGTAAGTTACTGATACTTAAATGAAATAAACAGCTTTGTGTATATGCCTTGTGTTGCCATGCATGTAAAAACGGAGGCTGGATTTATCCACCCTCCAAAACCATATGATTCTTTTTTTCCTTCAGTGGAATACAAATGGAGATATTTTGCAGAATGTCCAAGCTGCTACATATTTTACAAACAATAAAACTAGACAATAACCAGTGGTTGTCCAGCTCAAAAAAAAAAAAAAAGTACCAATAATTGCTGCCTTTTTTGTCTGTCGCCATTAGCCCATACCAGACTGATTAATGGCAGTAACTCTTGTTCTGGAAGAGTGGAGGTTTTCCATGATGGTGAGTGGGGAACAGTGTGTGATGACAGCTGGGATTGGAACGAGGCAGCAGTTGCATGTAGAGAGATGGGCTGTGGAGATGTTAAAGAGGCAAAATCTGGCTCATACTTTGGCCAGGGCACAGGGCAAGTATGGTTAAGTGGTTTACAGTGTTACAGCAGTGAATCTTCACTGAGAAACTGTAAATCAAGTGGATGGGAACAAAACACCTGTGGACACGAGAAAGATGCTGGAGTCATTTGTCAGCGTGAGTACCAAACTTTTTATGCAAAATGAACTACAGTATATGTTTTACATTCACAATGTTAATCTAAACATCTAAACAGGTAAAGGTCATCGGATAACTGATAACTGCTCTCATTGTGATATCTCTTATTTATGTGCATATCAGCCAAAGTTCAGCTGGTGAATGGCTTCAGCTCTTGTTCTGGGAGAGTGGAGGTTCTCCGTACAGTGGCAGTCTGGGGAACAGTGTGTGATAATGGCTGGGATGTATCAAATGCTGCAGTGGTGTGTAGAGAGATGGGCTGTGGAAGTGTTATAGAGGCAAAGACTGGTGCATATTTTGGACAAGGCTCAGGATCAATATGGATGACTGATGTAAACTGTGTTGGAAATGAGTTTACACTGAGCAGCTGTGTGTCCCGTAAATGGGGAGTGACTGACTGTGACCATTCAAAGGAGGCGGGAGTCATCTGTCAATGTGAGTTACTGATATTGAAATAAAATAAAAAGCTTTGTGTGTACTCTCTCTGAAGAATAAAACTTAAGGGTAGTTTAACCCGTGAAATGAAAAATTCTGTCCCCATTTTCTCACCATCATGTCATACCAAACCAGTTTGATTCTCTTTCATCTGTGGAATACAAAATGAAATGCTTGGCAGAATGTCCTAGCTGCTCGGCAAACTTTTTGACATGGAGTGCCCCCCTGATTAACCTAAAGTGTCACGCTGTCAGTTCTTGATGCATGAAAGGTTTGCACGCGCTGCACGAGTCTGTTGGGTATACTACGGTCTCGTCACATTTGAACTTTTTGTTTAGCCTCCCATTCATCTCATGAAAACACGCTGCTTGATCATGAGGAAGGAATATATCAAGATGTAGATTGGAATGCAGGTGTGGAATTTATATAAATAAAACAGTCTACTCTTTCGCTGTTGCTGACATGCCACTGATTACCCCTCGGCGTGTCATAAGTTGCCGGCCCCTGGTCTAACCCTTCCAGATTTTTATCTGACATATAACATGTCAGCGAATGAAATTAGACATAAAAACCAAAGATACTATTCTGTTATATGGACTGTTTTTGGCTGAATGATCACAATACATTTTTTTATTGATTGACTTGTTTCTTCATTCTGTGTGGCCATTAGCCCCAATTAGGTTGGTAAATGGTATCAACCGTTGTTCTGGGAGAGTGGAGATTTTCTATGATGGTGAGTGGGGAACAGTGTGTGATAACGGCTGGGATTTGAATGAGGCAACAGTGGCGTGTAGAGAGATGGGCTGTGGAGATTTTATAGAGCTAAACAGAGGCACATATTTTGGTCTGGGCACAGGACCAGTATGGTTAAGTGATTTACAATGTTACAGCAGTGAATCTACACTGAGAAACTGTAAATCAAGTGGATGGGGAAAAAGCAGCTGTGGACATGAGAACGATGTTGGAGTCATCTGTCAGTGTGAGTACCAAACCTTTTACATGAACAATATGTTTTGCAATCTTAATCTTAGCATGTTAGCAAAGAGAAGTGATCAGATTTCATCTACTGTTAACTGCTCTCATTGTGACATCTTTCTTTTTTGTGCATATCAGCCAGAACTAGGCTGGTGAATGGCTTCAGCTCTTGTTCTGGGAGAGTGGAGGTTCTCCGTAATGGAGTATGGGGAACAGTGTGTGATGATGGCTGGGATGTATCAGATGCTGCAGTGGTGTGTAGAGAGATGGGCTGTGGAAGTGTTATAGAGACAAAGACTGGTGCTTATTTTGGACAAGGTTCAGGATCAATATGGATGACTGATGTAAACTGTGTTGGAAATGAGTCTACACTGAGCAGCTGTCAGTCCCGTAAATGGGGAGTGACTGACTGTGACCACTCAAAGGAGGCTGGAGTCATCTGTCAGCGTAAGTTACTAATACTGTATTTAACTGGAATCAATAGCTTTTTCTACGTTCTTTCTTTCTGTCTTCTTCTTTTTTTTTAAATAGCCAAAAGATGGACTACAAACCACAAATTGTCAATTTTCATTGCATGGGGTCTTTTTGGTAGTTTCTTTTATTTTTTGTCTCCATTAGCTCTTATCAGGTTGGTGAATGGCAGTGAATATTGTTCTGGGAGAGTGGAGGTTCTCCATGATGGTCAGTGGGGAACAGTGTGTGATAATGGCTGGGATGTATCAGATGCTGCAGTGGTGTGTAGAGAGATGGGCTGTGGAGATGTTATAGCGGCAAATATTGGAGCTTATTTTGGCCAGGGATCAGGGCCAGTATGGATGAGTAATTTACAGTGTGATAAAACTGAATCTACCCTAAGAGATTGTACATCAAGTGGATGGGGAACAGGCAGCTGTGGACATGAGAAGGATGCAGGAATCGTCTGTAAACGTGAGTATGAAACCTGTCTCTAATATCAACAAATTAGCAACTTGTTTTAAATCTGTAATCTACTTGGCATAAGATGTACACGGTAACCATCTCCCCTCATTTGTGTGAGAAATAGATCGTGTTAGGCTAGTCAGTGGCATGGACTCTTGTACTGGACGAGTGGAGGTTCTACATGATGGTCAGTGGGGAACAGTGTGTGATGATGGCTGGGATCTATCAGATGCTACAGTGGTGTGTAGAGAGATGGGCTGTAATGATGCTTTAGAAGCAAAGACTGGCGCTTATTTTGGACAAGGCTCAGGGCCAGTATGGATGACTAATGTAAAGTGTGCTGAGACTGGATCTATATTGATGAACTGTCCATATGACTCGGGTTTACTCAGCTGTGGCCATGTGAAAGATGCCGGAGTCATCTGCGGATGTGAGTGCCAATATTAACATTTTATATAATATAGCCCCTGTGACTAAATTTTGAGTACATTTTTACATTATTCAAAACACCACCATGCCAGACAATGTGCCATGTACATAAAACCAATCACCACGCTCTCTCAGCAAGTCCAGGTACATAGACCAAACAACATTTTCCACAGAAAAAGAACAGACATTGCCTGTACATTTTTGTAGATACAGCTTGTTTTATGAGATCATGCTGCTTCTGTAATTGTTAAGAAAGTACATTATGACAGCATTATTTATATATATATATATATACATCATTCACATTTTCTGTCATTCACTTAGATGTTAAAACATTTCTGAGGATTAAGGTGAAGGCTGACTCTGGAGTCAACCCAAATGATCCTGCAATCATGAATCAAATTTTAGAAGAGGTGAGTGCTTTTCTTTGCTGCCATCTACTGGCTGTTCATGTTACTATTGGCTCTCTGTATGTTCATTTATTTTAATTTCATAGATGGGGAGGAAGCTACCAACAGATATGATTTCCCCACCCCAATGGAGAACTCAATCCAATGGAGAAGTCTTCCAGAAGGGAAATTTATTCGTACCCTGATAGGTTGCTAAAACTTAAATTTAGTTCATTTGAAATTATTAATTCAATAGTTCCACACAATAAAACTGCACAATGGTGTTGGTTCCACAGGTTATTGATGGAATGCAAAGACAAAACAAGCTCATATTATTTCACAATAAATATCACAATATTTCTAATCTGACCATGAAAACATTAAATGGATAATTATGTTACATGCTTTTTCTGTAGTAAGTTTTAGGTGCTTAATTTATCTTCAATATAAGCTAATGTTTAATGTTCTGATGTTTGTTTAGGTACTGATAAAGCTGTGTCCTAATTAGTTAACCAAGATTTATGTTAATAAGATGTTATGTATGTAGTTGTCTTAATATACCCTGTTGTAAATTGTCAATATTGTGTTTATAATTTTAGAATGTAAATGTATCAATATCATATTTGAATTAAATTAAATTAAATTCCATTCATATTTAATCTATAATAAGAGCTAATAATCATGTTGTTTGCAATACATTTAAATAAAATAAACCGTAAAAAATCTATCTAAGAAAAAATATATATTTTGGTGGTTGCCAATGCCAGCATAAGATGCAAACATCAGCCCAAGCTTTTTCTATTAGATAAATGTACAGCTACTATCTACTTGAATGGGAAAAGGCCAAAATTTACAAAACAGTTGGTCAATATTACGATCAAAGGACATATTTCAAATCAGCATTAAAATCTGTTAACGATCATGACTTATGCTGTTTTGTCTCAGATCACGCTAAAGATAACTATTTTTCAGACTGGACCAGCTAATGTGCATACGTGTGCTCAAGTTGACTGACTTATTGGCTCTTTTACCTGTAAGTTGGGACTTCCTTTTCTAAAAGCATCAAATCTGGTGTTTTCAGTTTCTCACATTCATTTTAAGTGCTCCACCTCTGGCTAAATACTCTCTGACTTAGCTCAGCCAAACATGTACCAATGTGGCATACATGACAGAAGCCAATCAAGTTATTGCATACTATATTAATAATGCAACAAATTACATTTAATACACACTGTGCATGTTTCTCAATTAAAGCATGCAAATCAAGCTCACTTTTTCTTTATCAGAACACAGAGAAGAGACACTACCTTGATGAGCATCCTTATTAACGGGTTAGTGTACCGTATTAAAACAGTTCTTCTAATTGCAGAGTGTGACGAGGAGGAGGGCGGGGCTGGGACGTGACTATGCACACCTGGCCCCCAATTAAACTTAAGCTTAAACAAAGACACACAGAACACAAAGCTTGTGACAACAGCTCGCGATGACAGCTCTCTCCACCCCAGGTGGACGGTAGTGGGTCCTCCAGCCCCGGAGAGATGGTCACACTCCTCCCCCTCTTTTCTCTCCTTTTTTTTCTCTACTATTTTTTTTCTGGGGGGGAAAAAGCAGCATGTCTCAGATCATCGGTGGCCAGCAGTGACGTCTCTGTCCCCAGGCGGACGGCCGCGGCTGCTCCTTGTATTGGCGAGTACACCACAACAGCGCATTCCTCCGCCTTCCCGGGTTTCGGCACCAATGTAACAGGGTTATGGTTGGGAAAGGAGGAGGCGGAACCGGCTGAACAGTCAAAATTAGAACAAAAAAAGAACTTAAACAAAAAGACACAGAGAACACAAACGCACACATGGCAGCTGCATGTGGCTCTATCTCCCGAACTGCCTCGTCCCACTGCACTTATCCCTCTCCTTGTCTAATTAGCCCGATTGGGGGCCAGGCATGCATAGACACAGCCCAGCCCCGTCCTCCTCCATGTCACAGTGTTTGTCAAAACATCCAAAATAATAAGTCTTTCCACACAGGACATAGTAGCATTATTGTGAAGCATGTGGGCTGTGAGAGATGACAACCACAAATGTTTGATGTTCTGGTGGCTGATATGTTAAACAAAAAATGATGCAAAAGAAAAGCTATTTGTGACATAGGAGAAAAACGAGCCCATAGTTTTGTAAATAATTTACAACAAGTTAATGATCTGAGACAAATAGGTTCTTGTATTAAGTGGAGAAAGTAACCTATCCTTATGCAAAAAAAGGGTGAGAACCAGTGTAATTACAGTTACCAGACAAAGCTCCAATTTGACATTTCACTAAAAACAGACCAAACAAAACAAAGCCTGAGACATGTGTTGACAACAACACTGATCAACCAGAACTTGACTAACTGATTTTAAGTCAGTTTTTTTCTGTTGAAATACTTTCTCCTATCCCAATTTGATAAGCAGATAAATTAGTAAGCCATTTATTGGTTGATTCCACAGTGGCACAATGCTCTAGTTGTTTGAACATCCTGATGAGCCAGACATAGCAATATTAGAGTTCTGGTCCATCAAACTGATTGTACCAGTTCTTGCCGGTATTCAAGAATAGGTGCCGGTTCTGTGACACAAATTGCGCATCATTAACGGTACAGTGTACCAGTGCATACCGGACCACTCCGAGCACTGTCGCTAAAACAAAATACGAATGAATATTAGTGTGCATGCAAGAAGAGCGCTCACAACTCGCAATTGGGGCTGTGTTTGTGTGTGTGAATGGTCAAAATTCCTGTCTTGAGATGAAAACTGTTGACATATGTCACTTTTTCACTGCACATTATATTTCGACTCGCCTCAACTCTACTCACTTTACTTTTCTGAGCTTGCATTTCCACTGCAGTTTAGTGCCTCCTCAGCGTGGGTGGGATTATAGGCTGATCGTCATAGTTGCGCCGCCTCTAGTTGCGCCGACATCATCTTAAACACGACACAAACTGACCAAAATAATAACACAACCAATAGCTGTTAGCTACTAGCTCATTGTGCTGCATAAAGCAGTTGTTGTATGGTGATTTTACACAAGTTTAACAGTTAAATTGGCCTGGTTGTTTTATAAGCAAGTTTCCAGTTGCTGGTCAACTAAATAAAGTGAAGCTTTCAAGCAGAGTATAGAGTTAACGTAACAAAACGTAAAAGGTAAAACGTAAAAAGTGCACTGTAAGTCACTTTGAATAAAAGCGTCTGCCAAATGCATAAGTGTAAATTTAAATGTTACTGCTATCGCTGTTACTAACTTTAAAACTAGCGGGTTGATGTCGCGTGTCAGATATCCAGTGACACTGGTAGTGACGTTTCTCCCTGACCAATCAGTGATCTGCAGGATTTTGACGTCACATTTAATATCGGCTCGGCTCGCTCGCGTGGAACCTCGACCAAGGTGTTACTAAAAAAAAATATCAGGTACCAGGTACTATCCACAGTGGAAAACCCCAAAAATCGAGCTGAGTTGTACTGTGCAGTGAAAAAGCCCCATTATTCCACATACATTAGTTGCAGAAGTACCATTTATTTAGATACATAACCCTGAAAACAAAGGGTAATAAACAGATGTCAATAGCTAGGTCACTTGTTTTATATGGCAGCTGAGATTCATTATGACATCAATGAGCTCATGTTTTGTGTGACAGACTTCCATCCTTTCAACATACAGTGTGGTGTTGGTATTTACACTCGTATACATTTCTGAGAGAGAGAAAAAATCTTTTAAGTGGCTCATCAGCACGAAACCGTTCTAATGGTGCAGTTTTCAGGGTTTGTCGCCCGATGTCAAGTTTCAACACATTCAAAATATATATATATAGGATAATAAAATGTCTATTTTTCCAGCCTGTTGTATTAGTTTTTATTTATCTCCCCTATTCATTTTAGGTACAGTTCCTATATTTTGTTATTTACAAAGCAAATATACTGTTTATCAAGTCTACTTTTATTACGTATCATATTTTAATGGAGATATAATTAATACAGCTGACTGTTACGTGAGCAAACAAGGTTGGAACATCAACCGTAACAAGATCAAATAAAAATTCATATATTTTTAACAATTCTGTGTACAAATTTGAAGGCTGTTTATTGGATCAATACAAGTAAACTTCATATTATGCGACTGTGCATTACTTTACGGAGAGCTTACAGCCTACAAGCTAAGTCTTGCATTAAGTACAGGTGGTGCGACTAAATTACAAACTTAGTTACAAACTTACTAGTAGTTACTAAGCCCTTAGTGTGAACTTTATGTCCTAACTTACATGAGACCTTACGCACAGCTGGTGCAACCTTACCCTAATCCACTGGACATTGGGACACTCATGACTCAATCATCTGCGACACAATAACAAGCTTGTGCATTTAAAGCGCATCTGTTATTAATAAGCACCATTCCTGTATAAATGACACCATCGTACATTTTCCTTGAAGATATTCAAACTTACAGTGCAATTATATTTGAAACCTTTTAACAACTCAGATATTTCAAAGATTGTTTCACTTTCATGTTAATTATGAATGAAAGGCATTACAAACATCTCTTTTAAAGAGAAAATAAGGCTTAGACTTCATAGTGTTACACTTCTGCTCATCATCTAATGACTTGAGAAACTTCAGAAGACATGATGTTTCTGGTTAGGGAACATAGTGAGCAATGATGTTCCTGGGTTTTACAGTGCATTGTGGGATTTTTTAGGGAGTGAATGTTTCAGTGCACTGGAACGATTTTGCAGTTGAGAAAAAGTGGCTGAATCCTTGATCAGTGCCCTGACTACTGAACTAGAGAGCTGATTGAAGTGCACCCCAACACTCTTTAAGGTAAGCAATGTTAGGATCACATGACCACCCAAATACTACTTGGTTAAACTCAGAAATTGCCCTGTTATTGGACACTTTCCTCATGAATATCTAATGTCTCAGCTCTTTTGGTCCATACAATGAAAGTGAATCGGTGCTAAAATACTGAAGTTCCACAAATCACATGAATCATCATAAAAGTATTCTAATCTATGTGCCTTCAGTGGTTTAATCCATGTCTTCAGAAGTGATATGATAGATGTGGTGAGAAACAGATCAATATTTAATTCCTTTTTACTATTAATTCTCCTCCCTACTCAGTTAATTTCCACTTTAACTTTCACTTTCTTCTTGTGTTTTTGGTGATTCACATTCTTCATGCATATCGCCACCTACTGGGCAGAGAGAAGAATTTCTAGCAAAACATTTTTCTCACCCACACCTATCATATCAGTTCTGAAGTCATGGATTAAACCACTGGAGTCATACGGATTACTTTTATGCTGCTTTTATGTTCTTTTTAGAGCGTACATTTTTGGCACCCCTTCACTTGCACTGAATGGACCTACAGAGCTGAAATATTCTTCTAAAAATCTTAATTTGTGTTCTGAATAAAGAAATAAAGAATATGCACATAATGATTGATGGTTAAGCTAACAGCAAGTGTCCCACTTAACCATTTGTCCAAGTTGACCTGTATTCACCCTACACATGTTATTCATAATTCTCAGTGTTTTTCTTGTAATATTATGCCATGCAGTTCTTGGAAATACTACTTCAACAAGAGCTGCCACATTCAGACTAGTTGATGTCAACACAATTGTTCTGGAAGAGGGGAGGTTTTCTATTATGGCATATGGGAACAGTGTGTTCTTACATCTCTTTTTCAGTCCCACCTCACGATTACCTGTGCAAAATGAAACAATGGCACTTAAGTATAACATATTACTCTTATTACTTAGATGTGAAAACCGAATATGATTATATCCAGATTTGGTTTCAGTGATCCAGTAACATTGCACCTTGAGTGCATTTACATCTGGCTGTTAAAGTGGTCAAGTGCTATTCGATTGAGACCTGATTACTAAAAATGCATTTTAATGCAACTGCTGGCGATCTTGCTGGTTAAACTGGTCAACTAATGTAGTTTTGCGGGTTTACATGGTTGACCAAGTTGCATAGTTGCCATGAGCATAGAGTTAATTAATAAATAGTTTGCAATAAAGAATATAAGTATATTAAGCAGTATAAAATGTATCTTGTAATAAATACTGCTGGAAGTTGTGAAGCATACAACACAAACATCAGACCAAGTAATCCCACACAATGTAAAGAAAAGTGTTTTAAAAATGTTAAAACTTTAAATTAGGCATCATAATTAGATTAACAAATTAACAAATATTTGTTAATGCAAATTTCCTGAGGCTTACACACAAGATCTTCAGTACTTTTGCACTTTACTTGAGCCAGTGGCTCTGTCTTTTCCTATAGGTTTGACTTGATTGAGACGTCCCATCCTAGTGGAAAAAACTATTGGGAGGAGTTTCAAAACAAAAAATCCAAATGATCTACCAGCATTTTTGTCTCAGACCCAATAGTCAACAGCTATTACTTTATTATTTTAGCTTTACTCAATTGGCAGGTTTCATTTCAATATTGCATAAAATGTGGCATACTTTCAAGAAGCCATTAGATCAGATCAAACCATTGGATCACAATGAACAAGGCCAAACTAAACTTGAGCAAAGACACCTAAATTGACAAAAAGCTGATCGACCAGAATTTGAGTAACTGACCTAAATCTTTACGGTGTTAAAAAATGTTCTCCTATCCCAACTTAATATGCAGAGACAACTATACCACATAAATATAAAATAAACTGCTAGTAGGTTAATTTTCTCTATATTACTGTGTCTCTTTGGTGCAATAAAAATGTCTCAGTTTGTTTGAGTGGCCCGTGCAGCTCAACACAAGACATTTACTCAATCAATATCCTTAGTTGTGAGTAGGACTATCTGGTTGCTCGATCAACAGCAGATGAGGGGCACATTTGGAAAGCTGTTTGAAAACAATGTTTATTTTTGCAATTCCGTTCAGTGGTGACAAAATTACATACTTAAGCTTTAAAGAAAAAGAGTGTATTTTTTGAACGTTTAAATATTTTCTCCTTTTCCAGTTTAATATGCAGAACAACCATAGATAAGCCATTCGTAGGTTGATTCCACAGTGGCGATTTTAAAACATTGCACCTTTTGGTTTTCTCAATTAGCCAGCTTAGGGTGGGACTATCCGTTTGTGCAATGGCTGATCTTTTGATTCTTTTATGGTGATTTTTACACCCTTTTTCATTGCATGGAAAAGAGCGACCATTGCAATTCCTCAGATTATCTGTTTTTGTGTTACATTAAAGAAAGACACCTGGGTGTGGAACAACATGAGGTGAATCAATTTTCATTTTCGGGTGAACTATTCCCACAACAAAGCATGTTTTGACAGCATAATTGAGTAAGAAATAACATAATTTAGATTTTCTCTCATTCAGATGGTAAATTTCTGCTGAGGATTGAGATGAAGGCTGGCTCTAGAGTTGACCAAAATGATCCTGCAATCATGAATCAATTTTTAAAGATGTGAGAACAGTGAGAAGGGTGACAGACATTCCACTACTTTTTGCTGCCATCTACTGGCTTGTTACTGTTGACTCTCTGTATGTTCATTTATGTGTATTTTATAGATTAGGGGGAAGCTTTCAGCAAATGGGACTTCCAGCCATTGCTGTAAAACTCTGCCTAATGGAAAAGTCTTCTAGAAAAAAGAAAAAGAAAGGGTACCCTGACAGGTGGGTAAACTTTGTATTTGGTATTAAAATAATCTAATTTTGCATTCTGGACTTAATATTTCCCCCAATAACAATGCACAGTGTTGTTGGTGATGCAGGTCATTGCTGGAAAACAGAAGAAATTAGATGTGACATCCTTCAGTATTTCTAATAGGGCCATAAAAATGACATCCCTTTTCTGTTGGAGGTTTGTAAGTTTGAGACACAGGGAGTGTTCCATATAATAGGTCTGATCATCAATATTATATGATACAAATGCTGTCGATTGAGCTAAACATGTATTAAACCCGGAATATTCCTTTAATGGAGTACTCTTTTTTTTTTTTTTTTTTGGCCTATCAACTTTGTCTCAGATGCCAAGTAATTTTTTTTGAAGTGCTTTTCACAATACGCAACATTTCAAATCATCTTTACAGAAAAAGTATGCTGTAATTTCTATAATGTCTTATAGTCCTTGTTGAGCAATTTCATTGAAGAATGTCACTGAAAATCATGGCTTAAAAAATTCAGCCCTCGGGGGAGCAAGCCGAAGGCAACTGTAACAAGGAATGGAAAACTGCATAAGATGCTAGTTAAAGGGGAAATAAAACCTTGGAAAAACCAGGTTCATCTGGGGGAGCCAGCTCCCCTTTGGCAATAAAGTATTAATGTATTTTTTAACTATGTGTAATACAAGTCATGTATTAATTGAGTAAACTGAGTAGATATTTGGACGCAAAAATGTTTCTCCTAAATTTCTTTGGAAAGTAAAACAAATAAATAAGTGAAACAGGTTGATAGCATAACTCAGATCATTTGAATAGTATCCCGAATTTGATGAGGATGTTTGAATTCATAACGAATTCCCTGACATGCACCCTATGAAATCTTGGCTAATCTGAGCACAGTTTGATGTGCATTTCTTAGCAGAAAAATCTGACAAGCAGGAAGTGTCCATTTGTTCTCCATTTAATCTAATTTATGATAAACAAGTAAAATATTAAAGAGATGATATCTCCTATGGGCACGGTGCTTATCTATGAGCCTACTATTTTGCACTTGAACAAGACATTTAACACCAGGTTGTTCAAGCGTGGCTGTCCATAAATTTTGTGCATTATAATTCACTTTGTATGAAAAAAACATTTGCCAAATGGCAGACTGTTCCTTCATACAAATGCTGTCTTTGTTTAAAGGTCACTTAATAGACTGAATAAAGATTTATCATGGGATGAGTACTGATGGAAACCATCCCCATACAAATAATGTGGAACTTTGATTGGAAAATAGTAAATGTGCCTGGAAAAACTGGACAGGCCCACATAGAGCAAATAGAAACTGATCAAGGAGACAAAAAAAACCCCCTGAACTAACCAATTTTGTTCCGAAACTAGCTAACACTAGTCTGTCCATCACTAGAATGAAATCTCATTGGATGTTTTGATTTATTTATTTTATACAGATTCTCCATCCTTCCAGAGGTGACGGTGTGCAAACGTTGTTGTACTGTTACTTAATTTTGTTGTCGTTGCCAGTACCCAGTACCATTGCATACTCGCTCACTTCGAGCACTGGCTTTATCTGTCAGTCAAACGGTTGCTTTCTGTCTAAGTGGGCAGTTCTTGGTCAGCAAAGAGAAACAGACCATGTGCCATTTAGTCAAGGATCTGGCTACATTAATCTATAATAGGCATAATATGACTTGGCTTTGTTGTCAAATGTATTGGCAGTTTAAGGCACAGTTTTTGTTTTTTTCTAGCATTATTTATTCAGCAGAGCAAATCATTCTAGAAACCCAAAATGTGGTTTGAATGATATTGGGGTATACATTTTTGTTTTAATAAATATTAAAAAACAGTCAATTAATGAGATACATAGATTTACCATTAGGTACACCGCACTAATATTCAAGGCAAATACTACATTTTAAGAAATTAAGGTATTAAAAAGTATATTAGCCTGAAACTCTTATTTCAGGCTAAACTGTCAATTTAGGACATGGAAAGTAAAATGACTTGAACTGTTGAAACAAAGTGTAAATTGGAGTAAAAAAAAGTCCATTAAGAATAATTTGGCACATTGTATGTATGTATTTTATCTATTCCAAATGTTATTATTATCCTTTATTGGTGCACACAAATCAAGTAATCTAAAAGTGATCCTGAGGTCACTGCTGGAGGCTCATTTGCGTGTATGACAAGAGCAATAAAATTGAAATGTTGATTTCTCAGGGGTCATTAGTTAAATTAAAATTTGGTAACCAAATCTGAATTTAACATGACTATAACAATAGGAATGAACAACTTCCTGGCCTTTCTATATTTGCCCATATTACTTATTATATCATATTTTTTGTCATACCTTATTTATCTGAACATTGCACAATATGTAGTCAATAAAGTTGCAACATGTTTTCTAAATTTGAATGAAATAGTGGAACTATCAAATTATTACAAACATCTTTTACATTCAAGCAAAGGTAAAACTTACAATCTATTACACTTTCATTAGGTTGGACTGAATTGTTGTCTGTGCAAAATAATAATTATTGATAGTGTATTCCTCATCAGGACATGGATAAACAGTGTGGATGAAGTAATACAGAGCTTAAACAAATCAGCAATATTTGCCTATGTGTTCACGTGGAGCTAAGATGTAGATTTGGAGAGGGATTATGGGTTAGTGAATGTTTTGCCAAAAGCACATTTTATACATCAACACAATTGTTTGAGCACCATATGGCGGGGTCCACAGCTGGGAAGTGGCATTTGAACAGGTATAGTATATCCTTATGAATGCCACTACATTGTATCTGTTGACTGAGATAACCAGCCTTATGTTATTTTAATTGTCCCTAACAATCTCAGGTTTACACCTGAGCAGTTACGTCTGTTGCAGTGTGCAGGTGAGTGTCAATGTTTTTCTATATTGAAGAGTGGGGAACAGTGTGTCATGATGACTGGGATTTGAATGATGTTGAAGTGGTGTGTAGAGAGATGCGCTGTGGAAGTGCTAAAGAGGCCAAGACAGATGCATATTTTGGGCAGGGGTCAGGACCAGTATGGATGAATATAGCTAAATTTATCAGCACTGAATTCACACTGATACAATGTGGAGCAGAGAAATGGGGCAATAACATATGTGGACACATCAAAGATGCTGGAGTCACTTGTGAGGGTAAGTAAAAACATTTTACACAAATAACAGCATGTTTTATGTGTTTAAAAATGTGCTAATATGTTCTTATATCTGCACATACACTGTGTGTTATTTATGTGGACATTAGCCAACATCTGGGTGATGAATGGCATGACATTATGTGCTTGTTTGATCATTGACCTAGAAAAAGTGCTTGATCTGAAATGTTGGTATTATTATTTGTTTTTTAAATCCTAAAATTGTGTTTAGCTCCAGATTCAAATAATGTTTTTTTTTTTTTTTTTATATATATATTTATATCATTTTTTTTATGTGGACCTAGAAATTTGAATTCCAATACATTTGTATATGGACAGGGATCAGGACCAATTTGAATGAGTGATAAATGGACAATGTGTTAGCACTGATACTACACTGAGAAAATGTAAATAAACTGGATGGGTAAAATCCAGTTGTGGACATTAGAAGGATTTAGCAGTAATCTGTATGCATTATATAACCTTTTGATTACAAATTAATAACATAGTTTGCATTTCTGATCTAACCATGGAGATTGAAAAATTGAGAAGTCCTTCAGATAGTTAGGAAGTCCTGCAGTGTGACATATTCCATCTAATAATTACATCTAAAACAGTATTTTGGTCATTCTCCTGTAATTATTATGAGCGCAGTTTTTATGACCCTATTAATTGAGAGAACATTTGCGATGCATTTGTCACAATGCAGGGCCATAAAATATACACATCACCTAAAATATACCCTTTTTCTGCTACATTAATATACATTTCTTAACAATTAACCTTAAACGGATAGTTCACTTAAAAATGTATATTCTCTCATCATTTACTCACCCTCATACATCCCAGATATTTATGATTTCCTTTCTTCTGCAGAACAAAAATTAAGATATTTAGAAGAATATTTCAGTCCAACAGTCCAAGTGAATGGGTGTCAGAATTTTGGTGCTCCAAAAAGCGTGTAAATGCAGCATAAAAGTAATCCATAAGACTCCAGTGGTTTAATCTATATCTTCAGAATTGGTATGATAGTTGTGAGTGAGAAACAGGTACATGTTTAGGTCAATTTTTACTAGAAATTCTACTACCTGCCCAGTAGGGGGCGTATGCATGAAGAATGTGAATCACCAAAAACACAAGAAGAAGAATGTGAATGTGAAAGTAAAAGTGGAGATTGACTGAGCAGGGAGAATAATTTATGACTAAAATTTTTATCTGTTTCTCACCCACACCTATCAAATCGCTTCTGAAGATATGGATTTAACCACTGGAGTCATATGGATTACTTTTATGCTGAGCTATGTAATTTTTGGAGCTTCAAAATTTTGGCACCCATTCACTTGCATTGTATGGACCAAAAGAAATGAGAAATTTAGATACAATTTTCATTTGTGTTCTGCTGAAGAAAGAAAGTCATACACATCCGGAATGGCATAAGGTTGAGTAAATTATACGAGAATTTTCATTTTTGGATGAACTAGCCCTTTAACTGGACATCTTACTGTAAACATCACCTGCCCCTTTATTTACAAATAAATAATCAAACTTTTCCTAACCCTCTAACATAATTTATGATTGTTCTTTCACATTAGACTGGTTAATAGCATCTCTTGTTCTGGGAGAGTGAAGGTTCTTCATGATGGTCAGTGGGGAACAATGTGTGATAATGGCTGGGATCTATCAGATGCTGGTTTGGTGTGTAGAGAGATGGGCTGTGGAGATGTTACAGTTTATAGGCAAAGGCTGGTGCTTCAGGATGTGGTTAAAGATTAATATAGATGAATAATATAAAGTGTGATGGAAGTAATGCTACATTCCATTCAACTCAGAAAAGTCAGATTTTCCAACTTCCTACAAGGAAAAGTGGAATGGAACGCCACTTGAAGCTGGAATTCCAACTTGGAAACTCATGTATTTTGCCGAGATGCAGGTGCGCAACATCACCAGGAAGATTTACAAAGTAAGTGATAAACATTCAGTTTTATTAAATAATATCAATAAATGTGTAAAAGATCCTACATTACATGATATTAAAGCTTGTTTTACAATCATTTGCAAAGACAAGGTGTTGAAAACATGGTCAATTATACTCTCACTTGACAATCCTACAGCTGCAGAACAAATGCTAGCATTGCAGCATTGTTTATCAATTTGGTAGCTAGGAGGCTTCTCTGGAATCTGAACACCTGCTAAGCTAATGGGAGCATTACAGTTTTGTTTCCTTACACATCATCTTACGAGCATCTGGGACATTGGAGATCAGAGATGTCAAGTAGGAATATCCCACATAGGACTAAATGGAACGCAGCATGACGCTACATTAATGAGATTTACATAGCTGGGTAAATGTTATATACCTGCACTCATAACCAAATGCAGGAATCAACTACAGATGTGTGTCAATCATGGAATCAGTCATACACAGAAGAATTCCCACTAAGATTTATGATGTATGCATGCTGTTTTTATACATAAATAGCTTGTTAAAAATGTATTTACCCCCCTGCTTTTTCCTTTAGTGATAAAAGTTGTTAATAGCCCCAGTAGATGTTCTGGAACAATGCAGATTCTCCATGATGGTCAGTGGGGAACAGTGTGTCATGATGACTGGGACAAAACTGATGCATCCATGTTTGTAGAGATCTGGGATGCAGCAGTCATTTTGAGGCATAGCTAAATGCTTATTTTGGGCCGGGTGAGGGACAGTCACTGTCACTGTTCAGGAATGAGTACTCAAATGCAAGAATGCAAGTTAAAGGTTTATAAACAAAAGACAAACAAAACAAGTAAAGTCAAGAAAGCAGCCAAAGGACAAGACTGACTGAGCAAATAACCAAATTAGATTTACTGACAAACAAAATGATCTGACAATGGCAAGAAGGAAGAAGGTACAATAAATAGAGGGAAAGCACATGAGGAACAGGTGGTGTCAATTAACACAAGGAGGACTAGAGGAAGAGGTGTGGCCCAGGGAAAACAAGGAGATGGAGTAAGGGAAGCGCATTGCTGACACAAGGTAGTCCAGACGAGATCCTCAGACATGGATGAATAAAGTCCAGTGTACTGTGAAGAGTGCTCACTTAAAGACTGTGGGTTAGGTATGGTGGTTCACTGTGGACATGAAAGTGATGCTGGAATAATATGTGAAGGTAAAGCCTGCTAATGCTGTGTTGACATGTTTTTGTCACTTTTTTGACATGGTGAATAACTTCATGGGATTATTGAGGGAGATATAAAAATATGTATATTTACATTTACATTTATGCATTTGGCAGACTCTTTTATCCAAAGCGACTTACAGTGCACTTATTACAGGGACAATCCCCCCGGAGCAACCTGGAGTTAAGTGCCTTGCTCAAGGGCCCAACAGTGGCATCTTGGTGGTGCTGGGGCTTGAACCCCCGACCTTCTGGTCAGAAACCCTGAGCCTCAACCACTGAGCCTTGTTTGCAAAGTCCTCCTTGTCCATATTGTTCTAAGAAAGTCTTCAGCTGAATTTTTAAACATATTCAAAGCCTTGTAGGAAACTATCACATTTAGTGTCATACTCTAGGAGTCTTTAACAGGTTGGCCATAACCTTTAGGGGTTATTTTATTCTGAAAGAAAATATGCATTAAAAATACAACATAAAAGGAATGTTCCAAGTTCAATACAAGTTCAGATGTCAGTCTCTCACATTAAAATGTATTACGTAAAATGTAATTTACATCAATGATTATTTGAATGACTTTGCAATAAGGATTATAATATGTAAAATTTGTAAATACAATACTATGGTACAATATAAATGTATAGGCCAGGTTTAAAATGCAATACTCAAAATAAAAGAATAAAGTAAGTAACTAGGGGCCCCTGCTCCATTTCTCTAACCACCAGGGGTCAGAATAGTTCAAAGAAACCTTGGACAATAGTCGTTTTAATCTGTTGACTGAGAGTTTATTGCACTTTGTATATATGATTACAATATCTTGAAAAAAATCAAAGCCACATTTAATTATTCAAAATGTAAAAAAATATTTTAAGATAATTCTATACCATTAAAGCACAATGCAACTGAAAAAATACACATTAATGTTGACGTGATACAAGCTTATATGTGCATGGAATGATGCCACATAATGTTGTTGCTAGTCATTTGCTATTTATGGTGTAGGACTTTAGCGTTGGAGGCAGGAGAGTTTAAGATTTCACAGGAAAGGCCCTTGAACAACTTGAAAAAATGGTATGACCTTAGAGACATTGCTGGAGCCGAGATGGCTGGTGTAACTTTGAGTGAATAGACATCTACTCAAGACCGATAGCAAAATCAAGAGAAGACCCCCTTCCTATGTTGTTTGTTCAAACCAAATCTTTTATAGAATTGCCATATTGTATAGTATTGAGGATTACAACTGTGATTTATTTAGCCCCAAATATTTGAAATTAAGCTTTGTCAAAATAAAGCGAAACTGCAGAGTTGCATTCACAACAGGGCTGGTCTGGCAATCTGGCATACCGGTCATTTTCCTGGTGGGCCGACACATTTTGGGGGCGATCAGGGGCGTACTGGCCAGCGAAGGAACCGAGCAGCGCCAGTGGGTCGGCTGCGAAACCGGCCAAATGGGCCGCGATAAGCAAAAATGATCTGCCGCATTATGCAGAAAAGGACTGCAGCGTTCTCATAGCCAAAACTATTCTTGCAAACTGTTTTCAGATGACTAATACAGAGAAGATTGAGAACTCTATTTTTATGAATATTATGTATGATGTCTTATGTTTTGGGAGGAATATTTATTGTAATATAATGCATAGAGCAATAACATATTTTCTGAACCAACCACGTCACTTCTTTAAAACTTTTGTCTCACGTGTTAGCTTGCTGGGCTTGAATGGCAGTCATTCAAGTCCAAAGTCCAACACTGTATCAGGTGAACTATTACTGTGGAATAGGTATAAAAATGTAGCTGGTTCTGTAACGAAGGCATTAAAAAGTGTTTATCAAATGATGCATTAGAGTAAAACTGTTTCGATATCATAACCAGGGTTGGGAGGGTTACTTGTGAAATGTATTCCACTACAGATTACAGAATACATGCTGTAAAATATAATGGTAACACTTTACAATACGGCTGCATTAATATGCATTAATTCATGCTTAACTAATGCACAGATAATATTGAGTTAATGTATGACTCATGATTAATTAAGCCATTCATTAATGATTGCCACATCAGCAACTAATAAAGAGTCTATCTGATTAATCTATTAAGTCATATATGAATTGCTATTAATTAAATGTGCAATCATGGATTATTCCCTAACAATTTATTATATGAACTAATAGTGCTAATTAATGTGTTAATTACCACAATGAGCTGAAGCCATGTATTTGAACTTCATCCCAATACGGGTGCACTAATAAGCATTAATACATGCGTAATTACTGCATTATTACTGAAAATTCATGTTTTAATTACAACAATTAAAAAAGAGATATACAAAATATCACATATACGTATTTATATGTGTTATTTTGTATATCTCTTTTTTTTATCTCTGCATCCCACTTTTTTTTTTTCGATGTTAAATAAACAGCTTTTATAAAGTCCAATAATGGTCATTAATGATAAATGAGTTCTCAAGTCATGAATTTTTAGGCAGTAATTTGGCCATATCAGCATTTGTTTTTATAAATTATTACTAATGGTTTGCAAAGATATCATTATGTTATGACTTTACTTGTTGAGGCACATGACTATGAACTCATCATCAGGGCTGGACTGCTAATCTGGCATACCGGGCAAGTAGATAACGCAGTGGCATTGCTCAGAAATAAAGGATGGTTATTTACTGCAATAATGGTTTTTTATTATTATTTGGAATGTTTTTTTATATATTATTTTGAAATTGGAGAGCCCAGCCTGATGGAAAAGTCTTTCAGATTAAAGAGAAAACTGCACCCTGACAAGTTTGTTATTTGCAGTTCTTATAATATAAATGGTAAGCAATGTATTTTAATTGAGGCCAGCCCATAGGACAAACATAGGCAAATTTCATTTTTGCATGTCCTTTGCCAAACTTGCAGCAAAGCGTAGAATCACAGCCCTCAATAGCTGTCACACTTTTTACTGAATGATACTATTATTCAAGGTAGATTTGTTTTTAAAAGTTAATTTCTGTATAGACACATATTCAAGGTTGGAACGTACCTTAAAATCTTTGCTACTAAAAGCTAAGAAATATTTCCCCTGTTATTGTCCAGGGAAAAAATCGATTTGACCTTTGTGACAACCTGCTTCAATAGCAAAGCATGTTGTCATAATGGAACCTTCTGTACACTGACATGCACAGAATGGGGGCTAAAGGGGTGCAAATGTCAGATTTCTCTGCCCATGTCCTTTTGCCCCTGCCCCTGCTAAGATCTGTGCACGTCACTGCTACTGTACCATTTTTTAACAGCCTATTATAGGCTTTATACAATTTAAGATACATGAAACAGTAAACATTTTTAAAGGTAATGTAAAATATATCAATCCATGATCAAAAAATAAATTAAGTGTATATGACATTTAAATACATGTCTCAAATTGTGCTTTTGTGTTTCTATTCAAGAGTTCCCTATCTGTCATTCACTTGATGTTGTGTCGATGTAGTGAAACTAGGGGTCACCTCAAAAACCTCAAAACCTCCCCCGGACATACGGGAATAAAGGAGCTTGCTCGCAACAACTCTTTTTCTTCGGAACAGAGCAATGTTCATTCATTGAATTCATTTATTGAATTTCACTGCCATTCCATTCACCTCTGCTGTTGGATATATGGCGCATTTCAGCGGTTTCTCACCCTCATGCACGAATAAGTGCAGAGAACATCCCTAAGCGCTTCGACAGCTAAAATAGATTATATATTCTAATGATAAAAGAGTATATTTTCCTCTAAAAGAGTGGCAGTGACAGAGAGCATCTTTTTAAAGATGTCTTTCCATCTGTGATTATTTCCTGGTTGCGGTCGTTACCGCTCCAGCTCTGACGACCACAATCGCTGCCTCACGTGTCTGGGCTACAATCACGCTGAGACAGTGTTCGTGGATGGCTCATGCTCTCACTGTGAGAGTGTGACCATGGCAATGCTGCAGTCTTGGTTTTCCTTCTTAAAGGGGAAAGCCACTCCAGCCACTCCCCGCTCCCTTCTACCTATGGGTACGAGGCTGCGTCGGTTAGCGCTGGGGGCGATTTGGGGATCCCCAATGGGAATTGTTCTGCCAGGTAATGCTCCACTCATTTGCCACAGTCGATTTCTGGGATGAGACAGGCGGCTCGCCCCAGGGCGAGTTTGATGTCTCATTGAGGGCTCGAGAGCAGGATGACTCTCGATTGCAGCACGGAAGACTCGACTGGGCTCCCAGCTTTGGGTGTATTTGCCCAGTCTGAGGTCAACGCGGAGCTGGCAGCCATGTTGTCCGGGCTGCCGTGAGCGTTGGGATTGAGTGGAACCCTCCACCCTGCCCTGAGCCCATGCAGTTTGATGATTGGTTCCTGGGCTCATTGAAAAACTCAAGGCCTCGCCCCACCCTGGTTCTATTCTTCCCAGAGGTGCATGAGGAGCTTACGAAGTAGTGGCAGGCATCTTTTACTGCCCAGACCTGACCTCTGAGCCTCTCCACTCTCACTACTCTCAACGGTGAGGCAGCCAGGGGGTACATGGCGATTCTCCAGTTGGACAAAGCGGTTGCGGTGTACCTGTGCCCGCAAAACGTCACCACCTGGCGGAATCACCAAGTCCAAGGCCTGTAAGTCCACGTCGTCCTTGGCAACCAAGGCTAACAGTGCCGCTGGACAGGCTGCCTCCGCCCTACACACCATGGCCCTCCTGCAAGTGCAGGGGAATGATGCAGGATCTGTGCTCTGCGACTGATCTCGCCCTCCGGCCGAAGAAGGTCACGGCACAAGCTCTCGGGCAGGCAATGTCCACCTTGGTGGTATAGAAGGGCCACCTGTGGCTTAATCTGGTCAAGATGAAGGATGCCGACAAGGTACACTTCCTTGACGGCCCCATCTCCCAGGCTGGCTTGTTTGGCAACACCATTGAGGACATTTCCCAGCAGTTCTCGCCGGTCAAGAAGCAGATGGAGGCTATCCAACACAACCAGGAGTGTGGCGTCCTCCTAGGCTCTAGCCATTGGCGCCTCTCTAGCAGACATCTGTAGAGCAGCGGGCTGGGCAACACCCAATACATTCATTCGATTTTATAATCTCTGAGTTGAGCCGGTTTCATCCTGTGTGTTGTCAGGTACGAACAGGTAAGTATGCGGGGCAGCTGGCCTCGTGTACAGCTTGCCTACAGTGCCTTTCCCCTCCCGGAGGGGAAGACGTGCAACTTTCCCCCATGTGAGTTCACGAGACGGTGAGCCTGTCTTTCCTCACTAGCCCTGTGGAAGGCGAATTTGGCAGAGGAATTCGTAGCCAGGCCCAGTATGTATGGTTAGTATTGAGGCGGATCATTTTTGCTTATCGCGGCCCATTTGGCCGGTATACCAGGCTAGTATTCCCTGTACTGAGGTAGGTGCTCCACATGTGCTGGTTAACTTTTGTAAACCCTTGTGACGTATTTTCCATGGTAAAGTTTCCCTGTTGTTTAAATCCATGTCTCCCTTGTGCAGAGCTCCCTCTGCCTCAGTCACCATGTTTGTAGAGCTCCTCCCCGCTGGGTAGGACCTACCTCGGGACTTCTACCACATACGATACTGCCGGTCAGTATGTCCATGTGACATTTTCCACATGTTGCCTCCCCTTCTGGCAGGGTGTGGTCTCCACAATGTCTTTCCCCTAGGGAAAGGACCCCCCCACCGTCGTGGAAGCATATGGCCCCAGCTGATTGATTTTAAATTTTTGTGGCAGAAAAAAGAAGAGAAGAGGCTATGCCCACTATGAGTTCGTCATGTCCCCGGGTTACGAGTGGCCATACGACTTTTGTGGGGCGTTGGGGGAGGTTATGTGGGGCCCAGATGCACTTGCCACGAGACACGCAGTGGTCTGCCTGCACCTGCACAGTTCAGCTGGTTGTGGTGCTTCATATAGGGACCCCTAGTGTCACTACATCGACACAATGTCGAATGAGTGACAGACAGGGAACGTCTTAGTTACTGTCGTAACCTCTGTCCCCTGATGGAGGGAATGAGACGTTGTGTCCTTTTTGCCCTCTACCTGCTGAAATGGCCGGGACCATGTCTCGGCTCCTTAGCTCAAAACCTGAATGAGTGGTTGCGAGCCAGCTCCTTTTATACACATATGTTTGGGGGAGTGGAATGCAAATTGCACTCGCCAATTTCCATTGGCCTTTTCTCAAAGATAAGAGTTGTCAGAGGTGTTTGGGGCTCCTAAGAGCGACCCCTCGTGTCACTACATCGACACAACGTCTCATTCCCTCCATCAGGGATAGAATATGAATGATTTAAGAGCAAGGTGTTTGAAGCCAACATTTCAAACTAGTGCTAAAGAAAATGTGTACTTAAAGTACAGTTGAAGTCAGAAGTTTACATACACTTAGGTTGAAGTCATTAAAACACATTTTTCACCACTCCACAGATTTAATATTAGCAAACTATTGTTTTGGCAAGTCATTTAGGACATCTAATTTGCGCATGACACGAGTAATTTTTTGAAATTTTTGAAACAGATTGTTTCACTTTTAATTGACTATATCACAATTCCAGTGGGTCAGAAGTTTACATAAACTTTATGTAAATGTTAACTGTGCCTTTAAACAGCTTGGAAAATTCCAGAAAAGTATGTCAAGCTTTTAGACAATTGGCCAATTATCTTCTGATAGGAGGTCTACTGAATTGGAGGTGTACCTGTGGATGTATTTCAAGGTCTACCTTCAAACTCAGTGCCTCTTTCCTTGACATCATGGGAAAATCTAAATAAATCAGCCAATACCTCCACAAGTCTGGTTCATGCTTGGGAGCAATTTCCAAACAGCTGAAGGTACCACCTTCATTTGTTCAAACAATAGTATGCAAGTATAAACACCATGGGACCACGCAGCCATCATACCGCTCAGGAAGGAGATGCAATCTATCTCCTAGAGATGAATTTCATTTGGTGCAAAAAGTGCAAATATATCCCAGAACTACAGCAAAGGACCTTGTGAAGATGCTGGAGGAAACAGGTAGAAAAGTATCTATATCCACAGTAAAACAAGTTCTATATTGACATCAGAAAGGAAAATCACCATAAAAAAGCCATTCTACAGTTTGCAAGTGCACATGGGGATAAATATCTTATATTCTGGAGAAATTTCCTCTGGTATAATGAAACAAAAATTTAACTTTTTGGCCATAATGTTCATCGGTATGTTTGGAGGAAAAAGGGTGAGGCCTGCAAGCCAAAGAACACAATCCCAACTGTGAAGCATGGGGGTGGCAGTATCATGTTGTGGGGGTGCCTTGCTGCAGGAAGAACTGGTGCACTTCACAAAATAGATGGCATCATGAGGAAGGAAAATTATTTCAATTATTTATAGCAACATCTCAAAAGATCAGCCAAGAAGTTAAAGCTCTTCTGTAAATGGGCCTTCCAAATGGACAATGACCCCAATGTTGTGGTAAAATGGCTTAAGAATACAAAGTAAAGATATTGGAGTGGCCATCAGAAGCCTCAATCCAATGGAAAATGTGTGGGCAGAACTGTAAAGCATGTGCGAACAAGGAGGCCTACAAAACTGACTTGGTTACATCAGTTCTGTCTGGAGGAATGGGCCAAACTTCCAGCAACTTATTGTGAGTAGATTGTGGAAGGCTACCCAAAACATTTGACCCAAGTTAAACAATTTAAAGGCAATGCTACCAAATACTAACAAAGTGTATGTAAACTTCTGACCCACTGGGAATGTGATGAAAGAAATAAAAGCTGAAATAAATAATTCTCTCAACTATTATTCTGTCATTTTACATTCTTAAAATAAAGTAGGGATCCTCACTGACCTAAGACAGGGAATGTTTTCTACGATTAAATGTCAGGAATTTAATCGAGTTTAAAACGAGTTTAAGTGTATTTGGCTGTTTAAGGTGTATGTAAACTTCTGATTTCAACTGTATGTATAAATATATTCTATATATTTAAGTTAATATAGAACATATCATTCTTCTTAAAACCCAAGAATTTAGTGATAGATTACTGGTGCGACACTTGATATAAAAATATATGTTCAACCCACCATCAAAATAGGCTTTTAAGAACATTATAAAACACAAAAGTCCTGAAACAGCAAAACTCTAAATGGTAAACGGTAATGTAATAGTCAACAAATATTATAATTATGAAATTGTTAGTATTTATGACACGTGACACTTGCCTCAATAAAAATGTGACATCATGTGCTGTGGTTTCATTGTGTTTTTACATGAGAGTATAGCAATAT
This sequence comes from Xyrauchen texanus, assembly GCF_025860055.1. Classification (NCBI taxonomy): domain Eukaryota; kingdom Metazoa; phylum Chordata; class Actinopteri; order Cypriniformes; family Catostomidae; genus Xyrauchen; species Xyrauchen texanus. The sequence goes on along the minus strand of NC_068320.1, from coordinate 23,886,619 downwards.
GGTGATATTAACGTTTTAGTTTTAGTTTAAAGTCTAATTTTAGTATGATATGAACTAGGTATTTAAAGCCAAATTTATAAAAACAGTGCTAAAGAAAAGTGTAATTACTGTAAAATATATTTACAAGTATTTAAATGAATATAAAAGTTAGTGATAAATGACTGATGCGACATCCATCCGTCCATCCATCTTCCAAGGCCGCTTTTCCTATGCAGGGTCATGGTTAGTGCTGAAGACTATCCCAGCTGTCTTTGGCCTGAGGCAGGGAAATCCCTGGACAGGTGGCCAGTCCATCAAAGACATTTAATATGAAAATAAACGCGATTTTGTAAATTTACAATATGAATGTCTTTTAAACATTGCAACAGTGACATTTATTCAAACTTTATACTTGTGCACAACTGCCTTGTAACCACTCCTGCGGATGCCCGAGCTTCAACTCCTTTTCACTGAGTTTGTTTTAATCAAATTTTCACAGTGAGTGGTGGGCAAATGTCCCTCTCTTTTTCCAGTGAAGTGATATCTTAATGCAAACTTGTTCTCTAAGGGCCCTTCGCACAGTGAATCTACACGTATGCTCACTATGATTTGTAATCTCATGTAGTTTTAGCATGAATGGAATTTATAGACTATAAAGGGCTTACATGATGATGGTTAGTGGTCAAATATATTGAAGGCTAAATGCAAAGTTACTTCTTTAGTAAAGCAAATCAACAGAGCAATTCAAGATGTAGTTTGAATAGTAATCAAAGCAGGACAATGGACAGGACAGGGACTTGACTTCCTTGACATCTAGAAATGTATCTTCAACATGGATGGAAGTGAATTGTATGGCGTAATTAAAACGTCATTAGCAAACAATACAGTATATGCTTTCATTCAATGCTTGCATCTAATGTTATAATGTCTGTTAATTATATTGATGAAAGTCATTGTGATGTGCTACCAAAAGTAAGCACATCAAGCACATCAAGTAAGCACATTAAGTACTTACTACAGTAAGTACTTAATATCTAAATTAAATACCTTAATACCTTTCAGATGTTTAGAGCTATAAAAAGTATTTACTAAAAACACTAAACTGAACACCAGCGGGCGGGTCCATATCTTCAGCAGTTGGATGTTTTAACCACCATGGAACTGTTCCTCCTAAAAAGGAGTAGGAGGGAGCTTCAACAAGGGAGTGTCATTTAAATGACCATTGTCTATTTCTAATCATGTATTTTAACAGAAGTGTACAGGTCATTTGATGGTTAGAATAACAAAGTGTGAAGGTTGTAGATTGCAGGTAAGGGTCAAATTTATACTTACAAAAAACATTTTAAGTGATCTTATGAATTGTCTTTATGGATGTGTGGATTTTTATGATGATAATGATGGTTTTCTAAATTAGGAGTGTTTCAAAGACAATTAAATCAACATTTCTGTATTTTTAGTTATATTTCTACCTGGTAGGATTTCTACCAATTTCTATATGTTTCAATATTTATTCTTTCAAGATTTATGTCTATTTATATAATCTTTTGACCAGCCAATGTGAAGATTTTCCTTTTGTGTACATATTGTTTGTATTCCCTAGACAAATGCAGTGTTGTCCTTAAGTTAACTGTCTGTTCAGCCGCAATGTCGTTGTCCACGTGGATAATTGTATTTCTGAGTAAGTAGAAAGTAGATTCAAACAAATGCAGACACAACTTTTTTTGTTTTTTGTTTTTAACACTTTGTTGGTTTCTTACTTCTGCAACATAAAGTTCTAGGTAACACAATTTCAAGGATAGCTTGTTCATTGCAACTGGTTAAGGGCCAAAATGCTTGTTCTGGGAGAGTGGAGGTTCTTTATAATGGTCAGTGGGGAACAGTGTGTGATAATGGCTGGGATCTATCAGATGCTGCAGTGGTGTGTAGAGAGATGGGCTGTGGAAGTGTTATAGAGGCAAAGACTGGATCTTATTTTGGACAAGGTTCAGGATCAATATGGATGACTGATGTAAAATGTGTTGGAAATGAGTCTACACTGAGCAGCTGTCAGTCCAATAAATGGTCTATGTATGGCTGTGACCATTCTAAGGATGCTGGAGTCATCTGTCAGCGTAAGTTGCTTATATTTAACAGTTTACCATATTTTATCCTGCAATAAAGTTAACATGTTTATTGTGCTTGCAGGTTTTATGACCTCATATTAGTTGAGACAACATGGAATACTTATACTTTAAAAAAATCTATTTGTTACACAGCAGGACCATTTCGAATAAACTAATGAATATAAGGTGATTAAAGATAACTGTGAAAAACTGAAGTTAAAGGACATAAGATACACTTTCCCTTTAAATGTATGTAAAATTTCACCTAAAATCTTGATGTTGGTTTAAAAAAAAAAAAACAAAAAGCCCATTTTAGGACTTGAGGTCAGTTGTGAGTCTGTAAGGTCAATTGCTTCACAAGTTTCTTTTTTTAACTGTGTGGCCAGTGACCTCAATCTTCAGGTTGGTGGATGGCAGGGAAATTTGTTCTGGACGAGTGGAGGTTCTTTATAATGAAACATGGGGAACAGTGTGCCATGACAACTGGGATTGGTTAGATGCAAATGTGGTGTGCCGTGAACTGGACTGTGGAGATATTAAAGAGACAAAGGCCGGTGCATTTTTTGGCCAGGGCACAGGGCCAGTATGGTTAAGTGATTTACAGTGTACTAATCATGAATATTCATTGAGAAACTGTAAATCAAGCGGATGGGGACAAAACAGCTGTGAACACAATATGGATGCTGGAGTTGTCTGTAAGGGTGAGTATAAAACATTTATTGCGGAAATTGATGAGAGGAATTTGTGGCTTAATTTCTTGAAAATATTTTGTACTCCTCAGTTTATGAAAATGAACATGTTTGCATATTAAATGTTAAAATAAGTTTATGATACACTTATAAATGTAACATAACAGCCTAGAATGCAACTGAGCTGGAGGGTTTATAAGCAGAAATATGAAGCTTGTATTTTTGTTTAAGCATATTGTTAAAATTGTAAGTTAAAAAATATGAAAAGTTGTCTAAATATTTATTTTAAGATGGGAAGTTAGTAGTAGTTCTGGTTATGCATTATGAGTTTACGTGAGCCCAAGACCATTTTCAAGATGTTATTCAAACCACAACATGTGGAAATGGCCACAATTATGTTTGTGTGTGTGTGTGTGTGTAAAGTATGAAATTGGTCACCAACGTGGCATTCAACTGATCACAATGTATAGTCAGGACATTAATAACATGAAAAATTACCATTACAATAAAAAAATAAAAAAATAAAAAATAATATACAAAATTCCTTCACGTGCAGCAATGACAGCTTTGCAGATTCTTGGCATTCTAGCTCTCAGTTTGTCCAGATACTCAGGTGACCTTTCACCCCACACTTCCTGTAGCACTTTCCATAGACGTGACTGTCTTGTCGGGCACTTCTCACACACCTTACAGTCTAGCTGATCCCACAAAAGCTCAATGGGTTTATGATCCATAACACTCTTTTCCAAATATCTGTTGTCCAATGTCTGTGTTTCTCTGTCCACTCGAACCATTTATTTTGGTTTTTCTGTTTCAAAAGTGGCTTTTTCTTTGCAATTCTTCCCATAAGGCCTGCACCCCTGAGTCTTCTCTTTACTGTTCAACATGAAACTGGTGTTGAGCAGGTAGAATTCAATGAAGCTGTCAGCGGAGGACATGTGAGGCATCTATTTCTCAAACTAGAGACTCTGATGTACTTATCCTCTTGTTTAGTTGTACATCTGTTCTTCCACATCTCTTTCTGTCCTTGTGGACAACTTTGTATGAAATATTCAGTTTTTTGGCAATTTCAAGCATTGTATAGCCTTCATTCCTCAAAACAATGATTGACTGATGAGTTTCTAGAGAAAGCTTGTGATCATTTGAATGCCACTTTGGTGAATTAAAGTACAAATTTCCTTCCGAAACAGTAAAATCTGTACATTATTGAAACAATTACCTACCATATATATATATATATATATATATATATATATATATATATATATATATATATATATATGGAAAATGGAGACGGGTTTCTATCCTCCAAACTTTTATAATAGTTTACAAAATATTTTATAATAACTGCTAACTTAGAAACAAGTGAACACAATGAAACCAAACTGGCCTTTAGGCTAGGGTAAACTATAAAATGGTTTAAAAAAAGGGTATAAAAAGGGTATTTTTATGTTACTGTGACAAGGAGGAGGGCGAGGCCGGACCGTGACAAAGCATGCCCGGCCCCCAATCAGGCTAATCATCCGAGGAGAGGGATAAGAGCAATGAGATCAGGCAGTTCGGGAGAGAGAGTGCTACAGGCAGCTGCCCTGTATGCATTCATGTTTGTGTGTTTTTGTGTTTGAGTTTATTAAAACATTAATTTGATGCTTCATCCAGTGGTGTAGACTTCATAATGGTGTTATCCTCCAAAGCTGGGTTTTTGGCACCACTGTGATAAGACAGGGTTCGGGGGTGATGGAGGAGTCAGGAGACAAAGAATAGTTGGGGTGAGTATTTATTCAGTCTTCGAGCGTCACACAAAAGCACATAAACATAAAAGCATACAGAGCAGCTGCCTGTAGCTTGATTAGTTCGATTGGGGGCAGGGCATGCGTTTTCATGGCCCAGCCTCGCCCTCCTCCTTGTCACAGTTACCTTTGCAATTTTTGGTGTTTTATCATGGATTGGTTTGCTCTATAATCATTTTATTTATATGTTTTGCTGATTAGCCTATAAAAGGCTGTTTAATTTGGTTGAAATAGGCATCGATATAAGGCATATATTTTTGTTGTCATGGTGATGGGGTGATAAGGGGTGGCATGTTGTCATGAAGAACGAGTCTTGTTGCAGCTTAGTTTCAATAAATGCACTTTAATGATTGGGGAGGAAGTTTTGAGTTTTGAAAGTTACAGTATGCTGTTTTATATTAAAAGTGCAAGGAACATTGTATTCCAATGATATGACCCCTTTCAAAATATATTATAGTATGACTGTTTAACTGGTGATAAATGTTTAACTTTAATTTTCGTCACATAGAAGTTTATTCACAGTTCCTCACCCATTCTTAGTGTTTTATTGTAAAACCGTATCTGGTTCTCTTTTACATACTTTTGGACAAGCCAAAATTATTTTCTATGGACAGCATGCCACCAAAGCTGTCCACTGAAATTAGGTTGTAGCCTTACTAACCCAGAATATTGCTTTGACTACATGATTCATGTGACTAATCTAAGTACGTAATCTTATATCATCTCTCATTTATTTTGAATATCAGGCAAAACTAAGCTGGTTAATGGCAACGACGCTTGTTCTGGGAGAGTGGAGATTTTCCAACAGTGGCAGTGGGGAACAGTGTGTGATGATGGCTGGGATGAATCAGATGCTGCAGTGGTATGTAGAGAGATGGGCTGTGGAAGTGTTATAGAGGCAAAGACTGGATCTTATTTTGGACAAGGTTCAGGATCAATATGGATGACTGATGTAAACTGTGTTGGAGATGAGTCTACACTGAGCAGCTGTCAGTCCCGTAAATGGGAAAAGACTGACTGTGACCATTCAAAGGAGGCTGGAGTCATCTGTCAGCGTAAGTTACTGATATTTAGATTAAATAAATAGTTTTGTGTATCCTCCCTCTAAAAAAAACCTTAAGGGTAGTTTAGCACTCCAATTTTGAGGAAAATAATTCTACTAGGCCCGGCCATGTGACAATGTATAAAAATTATATTATTATTATTATTAAATGGCTTGACATGTTTCTTTTATTTTCACCTCTGTGACCATTAGCACTCATTAGGCTGGTAAATGGCCTTAACTCTTGTTCTGGAAGAGTGGAGGTTTTCCATGATGGTGAGTGGGGAACAGTGTGTGATGACAGCTGGGATTGGAACGATGCAACAGTGGCATGTAGAGAGATGGACTGTGGGGGTGTTAAAGAGACAATGGGTGGTGCTTTTTTTGGACAAGGTACAGGGCGAGTATGGTTAAATAATTCGGAGTGTTACAACACTGAATCTACACTAAGAAACTGTCAGTCAAGTGGATGGTTACAGAACACCATTGGACATGAGAAAGTTGCTGGAGTTGTCTGCCACTGTGAGTACAAAACCTTTTAAATGAACAGTTTCAAGATACAGGCTCTCTTTTTAATTTGTTGTGCTGAGTCTAGGTTTTTTAACACAAGAAAACATCTGCTCTGAACTGCCCCTAAACTCTTTTTTAATACTTTATTTATTTATTAAATTTAATATTTTAATGATATTATTTTTATAGAAAGTGTAAAATATGCTTACGGTTAAAAATGCACCTGAAATGACATTAAGGGGCAAATATTGCCCCTTCACAAAACAGGTAATTATTTTTTAGATACCAGGACCAGACAAACATGTATATGCTTAAGGTAAACATGAAATTATATTTGCATTTAGCAGATACTTTTACAGTTTACATTCACAATTTTAATCTAAGCATGCAAACAGTAAATATCATAAGATGTATTCCACTGTTAACTGCTCTCATTGTGACATCTTTCATTTTTGTGCATATCAGCCAGAACTAGGCTGGTGGATGGCTTCAGCTCTTGTTCTGGGAGAGTGGAGGTTCTCCGTAATGGAGTATGGGGAACAGTGTGTGATGATGGCTGGGATGTATTAGATGCTGCAGTGGTGTGTAGAGAGATGGGCTGTGGAAGTGTTATAGAGGCAAAGACTGGTGCTTATTTTGGAAAAGGTCCAGGATCAATATGGACGACTGATGTAAAATGTGTTGGAGATGAGTCTACACTGAGAAGTTGTGAGTCTCGTAAATGGGGAGTGGCTGACTGTGATCGTTCAAAGAATGCTGGCGTCATCTGTCAGTGTAAGTTACTGATATTTAGTTGAAATAATCAGCTTTTGTTTTTACTCCCTCTAAAAAACATTGACCTACTATTTTGATTAAATTAATTTGACCAGCCCCTGCTGTGTGCCCATAAATATAAGGTCTATTCTATTCTTTTTTGGGGGGAGAACTATTCCAACTGCTTGATATGTTTCTTTTGTTTTCACCTCTGTGCCCTTTAGCTCACATTAGACTGGTCAATGGCAGTCACTCTTGTTCTGGGAGAGTGGAGGTTCTTCATGATGGTCAGTGGGGAACAGTGTGTGATAATGACTGGAATAATTTAGATGCTGCAGTTGCGTGTAGAGAAATGGGCTGTGGAAAGTTTATAGAAGCAAAGACTGGTGCTTATTTTGGCCAGGGTACAGGACAAGTATGGTTAAGTGATCTACAATGTTACAACAGTGAATTTACACTGAAAAGCTGTAAATCAAGTGGATGGGGAAAAAGCAGCTGTGGACATGAGAAGGATGCTGGAGTTGCCTGTCAGCGTGAGTACAAAACATTTGACATATAATATTTTGCATTCACAATCTTAAACTGAGCATGTAAAAAGGAAAGCCCATCAGATGTCCTACACTGAAAAGTGATCTCATTGTGACATTTCACATTTATGTGCATATTAGCCAAAACTAAGCTGGTGGATGGCTTCAACGCTTGTTCTGGGAGAGTGGAGGTTTTCCAACAGTGGTACTGGGGAAAAGTGTGTGATGATGGCTGGGATGTATCAGATGCTGCAGTGGTGTGTAGAGAGATGGGCTGTGGAGATGTTATAGAGGCAAAGACTGGTGCTTATTTTGGACAAGGTTCAGGATCAATATGGATGGCTGATGTAAACTGTGTTGGAAATGAGTCAACACTGAGTGCCTGTGAATCTCGTAAATGGGGAGTGACTGACTGTCACCAATCAAAGGAGGCTGGAGTCATCTGTCAGCGTAAGTTACTATTATTTAAATCAGTGAATGCTTTTGTGTATACCCCATCTAAAAAAATCTTTAAGGGTAGTTCATCCCTCCAATTTTGTGGAAATAAATAGACTTGCCTAGGTTGTGGGACAATAAATAGAGTTTAAATGTGAAAAATCCCATGTTTTTAATTGCTTGACATATTTCTTTTATTTTTACCTCTGTGACTATTAGCCCTTATCAGGCTGGTAAATGGCAGTAACACTTGTTCTGGTAGAGTGGAGGTTTTCTATGATGGTCAGTGGGGAACAGTGTGTGATGATGGCTGGGATCTATCAGATGCAAACATTGTATGTAGAGAGATGGGCTGTGGAGATGTTATAGATAAAAAGACTGGTGCCTACTTTGGTCAGGGCTCAGGGCCAGTGTGGATGAGGGATTTACAGTGTGATAAAACTGAATATACACTAAGAAATTGTAAATCAAGTGGATGGAGACAAAACAGCTGTGGACATGAGAAAGATGCTGGAGTTGTTTGTCAGCGTGAGTACCAAACTCAACAAAACTTTGTTACAATTCACATTCACATTTCACATTTCACATCTCATTCTGACATCTCTCTTTATGTGCATATTAGCCAAAACTAAGCTGGTCAATGGCATCAACTCTTGTTCTGGACGAGTGGAGGTTCTCAATGATGGTCAGTGGGGAACAGTGTGTGGTGATGGCTGGGATGTATCAGATGCTGCAGTGGTGTGTAGAGAGATGGGCTGTGGAGATGTTATAGCGGCAAAGACTGGTGCTTATTTTGAACAAGGTTCAGGATCAATATGGATGACTGATATAAACTGTGTTGGAAATGAGTCTTCACTAAGCAGTTGTGAATCTCGTAAATGGGGAGTGACTGATTGTGACCATTCAAAGGATGCTGGAGTCATCTGTCAGTGTAAGTTACTAATATTATATATATATATATATATTTTCATAACCCTATAACCCTAACCCTTTTTCCAGATTCTCTCTGTCATTGCTGTAGAAGTCAAAACAAAAAGAGAGATATTAAAGAAGCACTCTGTGGGAATGTAAAATTGAAAAAGACATGGTCAATTTGTACTCATTGTAAAGGGAGCAACACCTAATCCCAAATATATTTTTAATTGCTTAGTACCCTCGAACTAGCTTGATGAGTGCAGTTTTCTTTCCCATGTTTACATGTTCCTAATAAAACTGTACATTTTTTGCAGGACTTTAAAATAACCATCACCCTTTAGTTTAAGTCACAGGCAACAACATGATTTGCTACCTGCATTGGATATTCTCATTCTAGAGAGCATCTGATTGGACAAATTAAGTGTGTGCAGTATGAGTTATCAATATTTTTGGTCCATATGTTTAGAAGAGTGAGAATACATTTTACATTTGTATATAAACTTAAAAGTACATTTTCTCAGCATGTAGGAGTACAAAAATATATAAATGGCCTCTAACAGACTAAAACATGACAATGTTTTTTTCCATTAGCTTTAATCAGGTTGGACAATGGCATTCACTCTTGTTCTGGGAGAGTGGAGGTTCGCTATAATGGAAAATGGGGAACAGTGTGTGATGATGGCTGGGATCTAGCAGATGCTGCAGTGGTGTGTAGAGAGATGGGCTGTGGAGATGTTATAGAGGCAAAGACTGGTGCTTATTTTGGCCAGGGATCAGGGCCAGTATGGATGAGTGATTTACAGTGTTCTAACAATGAATCTACACTGAGTTATTGTCAATCAAGTGGATGGGGAACAGGCAGCTGTGGACATGAGAAGGATGCAGGAGTCATCTGCGGACGTGAGTATGAAACCTTTCACTAAAACTAACAAATAAAAAGCATGTTTTACATCCTTTATCTAAATATGGTTACATGGTATAAAATGTAGTACTAGTACTTAAACCGAAATATGGTTGTATACAGTATTAGCATTACAAGCAAACATCATTAAACATACACTCTATCTCTCTCTCTTTATCTCTTCTCATTTATGTGAACACTAGTTCGTGTTAGGCTGGTCAGTGGCAGTGACTCTTGTTCTGGCAGAGTGGAGGTTCAACATGATGGTCAGTGGGGAACAGTATGTGATTATGGCTGGGATCTATCAGAGGCTGCAGTGGTGTGTAGAGAGATTGGCTGTGGGAGAGCTCTGGAAGCAAAGACTGGCGCTTATTTTGGACAAGGTTTAGGATCAGTATGGATGACTGATGTGAAGTGTGTTGGGAATGAATCTTTTTTGACGAGCTGCCCATTTAACTCAAGTTCACTCGGCTGTGGCCATGAGAAAGATGCCGGAGTCATCTGCGGATGTGAGTTCCAATATTTTAATCCTCATGGTTGGGGAAATATTACTGTGATTTCAAGAGATATACTGATTAAATATTTAACTTTAATCTCAATCATGGCTGTGAAAAATGCCTCTACGTGGTAAGGATTTGGAGTTCACATTACATTTAGAAAGAAAATGATGCAGAGTTTGTTAATAGCCTACAATGCTGCGTCCTCCGTGGTGTAGAACTGAACTGACCCTCTGCTAAATCTTGCTCCCCTTTAATTACTGTTGCTAACATGGTCAAATGTTCATATCTGAGCCTGTTATGAAAGATCTACAAATACTTTGGATGTTATTTTAAATTAAAAAGGACTTTTCTTAATTTTTTCAAAATCATTAGAATCACTTTTCTATAAAACGTTATCGACAAGAGCAATACAGGAATCATAGGAGGCAAAGCTTGATAAAAAAAGTTTATTGTCATGATCAATGTGAATAATAATAATAATAAAAAAGTAAAACACTGTAAAATCGCTGACCAGCAAATCCTTGTCTTCTGTCTCTCCTTCTGTCCCACCTAGCGCCTACCCATGCAGAATGGGAAAATGGCATTTAAATATGACATATTACTTTTGTATTTGTATGTGAATAACCAAGACAGCTATCATTGGACAAGCACGTGAGTTAATTGTGCGTAGGGTTGCATCGTTTTTTTCAACATGGCAAAATTAAGATATCACATAGTCACCACACTTTCCCAGCAAATCCAGGAGCATATAGACGAAACAAAATCTTGGTGGTTTGTAAATGTCTTATTTTTTCAAATCAACGGGGGTAATACCAATGTTTTTGTCCTTGTCAGAATGTCAGACTCACATCGGATACATTTATGGGTATATGTAGATACAACCAGTGACGTGCGGTGATGTCTTAAAGAGGCTAGGCACTGAGTTATGAAAGCCAGATTACCTGATTTATTGTTTAAGCTAATAATACGTAATAACAGTGAACGTTCCACACAAGCGCGGCATATCAAGAAATGTACAAATCAGGATGTATATCGTGTACTCACACTCTCTCTCTCTCTCTCTCTCTCACGCACACACACACACACACACACACACACACACACACACACAAGTGCGTAAACAGTGAACGTTATGCATTTATCAGATCCTTCAAAACCTCTCGGTTTTCCTTTACCTTTTCATTGTGGTAGGTTATATTCAGCTTCCTTTGCTCGTCAAGTGCAAGGTCGATCCGAGATTTTCCAAAGGTTTTCAGTGTAATTTGACACTGGATGTGAGCTGACGACTTTTCATGCTTGGTTAAAGCTGCGGGCAGGTTGTTCAAATCACAATATCCCGCTGAAGTCCAAACAGTCTGACTGGTTGAAAGAAGCAGGCAGGGATAGCAGTACAGCCGCTGATTGTTAGTGCAGCCACATAGCCAATCTTTTCTTACATACCAATCAGTTTGAAATGATCGGATAATTTTTGGGCCCCATCTAAGGCTGGCGTAGACCTCCCTCTTGCAATTAACTCCTATTTGGAATTAAAATCGAGCTTGGAAAAATTTCTTAATTCCATGATTACGGCTGGTGCTGTCATTTTGAATTTTGCGGGGATTAGGCATGTACACTAGCTGTGGTGTAATGACGTTAGCTACGCAAATGTCCAGGAATATCTCGATTTTAATTGGTCCATGTCTGATACGTAACGGAGATGATTACGGGCATAACATATTTACGTCAAAAGGCACAGCAGATTTGTGCTTTTTGCCGTACATGTTAAAGAATACAGGATTGAAGTGCGCATGCGCAACATGGGTTTTCCGCTTGTCGTCTGTAATGAATGGACCGTAAAAGCGCTGCTTATTCTACCATTTGTTTTTAGTTGATTATGCGTAACTGCTACATTTGTCATCATAACGTCTAAACAATTGGAATAACACACATATTGCATGTATAAATCACAAGAATAAAAAGTAAAAATCCAAATACAAGTTTATTATTTAATAAACATTTTATTTTTGAATTTTGGCAGGGTAGGCAGTGCCTAGTTTGCCTACCCAGACCGCACGTCAGTGGATACAACATGGTTTATGAGAACATTCTGAATTGGTGATTGTTAAGAAATTATTTAATGACTGCATAATTGAGTAAGAAATTACATCATTCACATTTTCTGTCATTCACTCAGATGTTCATGTACGTTTGAGGATTAAGGTGAAGGTTGCCCCTGGAGTTGATCTAAATAATTCTACAATCAAATATAAACTTCTGAAAGAGGTGAGAGCAACAGGAAGAGTGATAGTGAGCTGTACTTTTCACTGTTTTTTTGCTGCTATCTTCTGGCTGTTAATGTCTTTTTTGGCTCTTTGTATTTTATTTTTATATACATGAATTTTATAGATTGGGAGGAAGGTATCAACAAATCAACAGATTTTCCCCCTCAAATGGAAAACTCAGTCCAATGGAATGGTCTTCCAGAAGATACATTAATTTTTACACTGACAGGTTGCTAAAACTTTATATTTGTTAATTAAATTAAATTTGACATTATTAATTGAATAGTTCCCCACACTAACAATGCACAATTGTTTTGTTTCGCAGGTTATTGTTGGAATACAAAAGAGAACACAAGCACACACACTATCTTCTAGGATGCTGAATGCTACATTCTTCTATACTCCTACTCTCAACATTTACAAATAAAATGGATAATTATGTTACATGCTTTTTCTGTTGTTGGTTTTAGGTGCTTCCTATATATCTGTGATTTCCTGCTAAAAATGAAAGCATCTTTTTGTTTTTAGATACTGACATTGTTTGGATTCTTTCTGTCCTAATTTGGTAACCAAGATATAAATGTAATATAGCCATCTTGAAACAGATTTAATAAAACTTTCTATATTGCACCAGTATAAAGTGTATGATTCATAATATATTAAATTGAATTTCATTCTATTTATATTTAATTTATAATAAGAATCAGATTCAGAATCACTATTCACCATTTTGGAGTTACAATGCAATTTCAACATAACAAGCAGATGTTGGATAATTTGGCCTGAATGCAAAATAAAGACAATTTTGTGAGCATCTATTTTGTTCTGCTGTTCATGGGTTGGTCCACCATATTATTCCAATTGCTGTGTTTTCCCAAAACATCCAAACAAAAAAGTTATGATTCCACATAGGTCATAGTATCACTATGATGACAAGAACAAAGTGGTCGATGAGCTGGTGGCTGATCTGTCAAACACAAAATAGTTAAATGTATAATTGGAAAAGAACGAGCCCAATAATTCTCAGTATAGTTTTGTAACTCATTTGTAACAGGTTCATGAACTGAGACAGATAGGTGAATGAATTTATAAGTGAAAGTATCCTCTCCTCATGCAAAAGAGGAGGACCAGCATAATTACATGAACTAGATGAAGCTCCTATTTGACCTTTCATGAAAAACAAGTCAAACAAACAAAATTTGCCTAGATAACTGATCGACCAGGACTTTTTTTAATTGACTAAGAGGTTATGATTGAAAATGTTATTTTGCCTTGACAAAGCAAACATAATGGGCACTATTTTAAGAATGCAAGGGTTAAGTCATAAGTGCAAAGTCAATGGGCTTGGCCATGAAGTTTTGATATTTTCATGCAAGCATGCACTAAGTCTAGATGCAAGTGGGTTTGGAGAAATCATGCATGCAATGCGCAAAAGGCTGTGTTTTTACCCGGTTATTCTAGCATCTGCGTCCCATTCTGTCAAAAAACGAATGATTTAAACAAAGACTGCACATTCATAAGAAGTCGGTTGTGTAAATGGACTGTATGCAATAAATTAAAAGAATAGAAATATGGACATATTGTCATGTTCATTGGTGTCTTTTGTCTTTGTGCTTTTATGTTGAAGTTCAGTTTAGTCCCTGTTTCCTGGTTCCTGTTTCCTGTTTGGTTTCTGTCATGTTCATTGGTGTCTTTTGTTGTTGTGCTCTTATGTTGAAGTTTAGTTTAGCCCCTGTTTCCTGGTTCCTGTTTCCTGTTTGGTTTTTGTAGTCCTTTGTAGTTTGTTATTATGATTGGTGTTCCCTTGATTGTTTCTTCCAGGTGTCCCTCATTCTCTTGTTTGTTCCTTGCTGTATTTAAACCCTGTTTGTTTTCCTTTCCCTTGTCGATCGTTGAATGTTCATGTTTGCTGATGTTCGTTGTCCCTGCTGTTCGTTCAAGGCTTACCCTGTCGTTCTTGTTCCCTGCTGTTTGTTCCAGTCTTTTAGTTTCCTTTTCCCCTTGTGGATCTTTTTATTTGTTCCCGAGTTTGTTTATTTAGTGTTGTGTCAATAAACCGCTATTGGATCCCAGCTACCCGTCTGCCTTCTCCTGCATTTCCACAAATTCATTATACATATGCTATTTTGTGCATTAACTGCATCCTTAATGAATGCCAGGCATATTTCTGTGACAGTGACACACACTCCTTTTATATGTTTTGTGTCAGAATTTGGATGTATGCTCTTTTGCATGTAATATTATTAATCATTTTCATCTACTGAAACACAAATCATGGCTAGTATTAACAGTGATTTTATCGGCATGCTCTTTACTTCTACTTTTGATTTTGATTTTGAAAAAATACATTCATTTATTGAAACAGAAACAAATTAAACCAAATATATTTCTTAATTCAAATGACACTTTAATGATCGAAACGAAAATGCATGAATAATCAGAATACCAAATCATACCAAATCCATACATATTACTCTGTCCAACTTATTCCAAAAATAATTGTAAATATATATGAAAAATGCACTTGGAATAAGCACTCAGGGAAGACTGGCTTGTGGCGGCCAAGCGTTCAAAGCAATGTCGCTTTTTGATCCTTCGATGTCAGATCTTCCTATCATTCTGAAGCAGAATTCACCAAGCGTTGGATTATTCACCCATTAATAGGGAACGTGAGCTGAGTTTAGACCGTCGTGAGACAGGTTAGTTTTACCCTACTGATGATGTGTTGTTGCAATAGTAATCCTGCTCAGTACGAGAGGAACCACAGGTTCAGACATTTGATGCATGTGCTTGGCTGAGGAGACACTGGTGTGGAGCTACCATCTGTGAGATTATGACTGAATGCATCTCAGAATCCCCCTAAACGTAATGATACCGCAGCACCATGGGACTCCGAATTAGTAATTTGCACTCATGACAGAAAAGATCTCATGACCCAGTATGCGTCATGGCCAAGCGGATGAGAAACCCTGGTTTTTGTCTTCTGACTAACTTTTTGAAACAGTTTTTTAACTAGTGCTGTCAGTCGATATTTGTTTTTAACCGTGATTAATCGCATAATTTTTTGGTAGTTAATCGCGATTAATCATAGATTTTGAAAGCACTATACATACTTATTTTCTTGTCAAAATTTCTTTATTTCCATATTAGGAAGAAAACGAATCAATAATGTAGCAATATAATGCTTTATTAACATTTTCCAAACAAAGCCTTCCACAGTATAAAGATAGAAATGCACTAAAATTGTACCAATTCAAGTCACATCAAATGTTTCCTGAATTCTAAGTGGGAGTTTGACTAATTGAAATAACTAGTCCCAACATAGGTTGCATATTAATTGCCATGGGCATTAAATCTCTTAAACTCTCATCTGCCAGTATACTGTGACTATCCTCTTTCCTTCAGCAATCGTGAAGCTTATAATATATTGTATAGAAGAAATATGATAATCCATGCAGAGGGCCATGTTCCCAAGAATCCAGGATGATTCACAAAGGATTTACAGTTTACTGCTTGTTTATAGGGCCGGTCAAAGTGATTCGGAAAGGATGACTCAAACAGCCAAATAAATGCAAAAGGAAACAGCCTTGCAGTGCAAAGCAATAAAACTACAATAAAAGTAGTCCATACAGCTTGTACGCTACATATGAAGTGTTCTAAAGTCATACAATAGCATATTTTAAAGAACATGCTATACCCAAGGACTTTTGAACCAGTGACGTCAAACCTGGTGAGAAGTGCCTTCAAGTTTAATGTGCCTACTATTACACCTGTTATGCTGTTATTTACAAATCTATAAATTATTTATGTTGGGTCTGAAAATAGCATTTGTTAGGGTCATCTGAGGGGAGGAGACAGGTGTCCTCCTGTACTTTTTGTCCCACCTACCTTTATTCACCCATCATAAACTATTCATGATTCTCAGTTTTTCACTAATTGTTCTGACATGCAGTTCTAGGAAATACCACTTTAATGAGGGCTGCCTCAGACAGACTATTTTATGGCATCAGCACTTATTCTGAGAGAGTAGAGGTTCTCTGTACTGGTATATAGTATGGAAAATGTAATGGTGTGTTATGAAAACTGGGATGTGCCAGATGCCAATGTGGTGTGTAGAGAACTGGGCTGGGGAAATGCTAAAGAGAACAAAAAAGCTGCATATTTTTGGCAGCGCTCAAACAAATATGGATGAGAATGCTATTATGCTATTATATATTTATGCATATATGCTGAAAATGAAACCACACTATAGAACGTGCTGCTGATAAAAATGGACTAAACCCATGCGTACTGTAGATGAAATATATGCTGAGTCTGTGAGCATGAGTACAAAACATGTCACATAATCTTTGACTGCATGTGATCAGAAATGTAACATGTACTGACAGTGCCTTCACTATTTCTTATTTATGTGTTTTATCAGCCAGAGTCAGATTGGTGAAGGGCATCAACTCTTGTGTGTGGTTGCTTTTGAAAGTATACAGAAATACTTTCTCATACCACTGAAACAGCTAAAACTAGTTTGAAAGTTGAAAATAC
Organism: Xyrauchen texanus; assembly: GCF_025860055.1. Lineage (NCBI taxonomy): Eukaryota > Metazoa > Chordata > Actinopteri > Cypriniformes > Catostomidae > Xyrauchen > Xyrauchen texanus. The sequence goes on along the minus strand of NC_068320.1, from coordinate 23,869,676 downwards.
TTGGATGATGCAAGCATTCGAACTAGTAACAATGACTTATGCTGTTTCTAAACAGAGTCCATCATCTTTGCAAAAATAAACATTGTTTCAAACTGCTTTCCCAAACACGCTCCCCCTTCTGCAGTTGATTGAACAAACAGATAGTCCCGCCCCAAACTCATGTCATTGGTCAATTAATCAATGTTGCTCTGCCTGGCTGCACAGGCCGCTTAAAATGAACAGAGCAATTTTTATAGCACCACAGAGACATCACACAAACAGTCGACATGTTGCTGTTGAATGTTCCAGTACCCTGACATCAACCCCATTCTTTCAAATTATTGACAAGAAGTATCTCTCAGCAGAAATGTCACATCAACTCAAATGTATTTACCTTTCTTTGTGGTGCTACTGTTGCGTCAGTAGCCTCAGAGAAAAGGGTTCCACGTGAAACCTGGAAGTTATTAATCAATCGCCTAATCAATAATGAGCATGATTCAGAGTATGCATTTTACTCAAAGATTACATTTTTACTCCACTGATGGTTAGGTTTAGCAATGAGGTTTGGGTTAGGACAAAAGGCTATTGACAGTCATTTTGACTGAGTTACATCATTTACAACTTGCTTTTGGCACCACTCTTTGAACATTTCACCCAGAAACTGGAGCTCACACGTGTCCACACTTTCAACATTTTACTTACTGCCTCTGAAATTCACAGAAAGATCAGTCTGGACACAGAGTGTTTACAGTTTCTTGTTTAAGAAAATAAAACTTACCAATGGCTTACTTAAAGTTGAATCTACATATTAAGCTGATATAGAAGAAAACATTTTAACATCGAAAAAACTTTAAAAATGCTGTGAACAGTTTTCGCACAAATAAATTATAATTTTCCCTCTCCCGAACTTTTCTTTAAAACTCATATCCATTGTACTAAAGGCCCCTCTGTCCTGGATGCAGGTGTTAAAGTACTTTTGAGGATTGAGGTGAAGGCTGATTCTGAAGTTGACCCAAATGATTCTGGAATCATGAATAAACATTTGGAAGAGGTGAGAGCAGTGGGTACAGTAACAGTGACCTACTTTTTGCTGCCATCTTCTGGCAATTTAGTAGTTGTTGGTAGTTGTTGTTGGGTCCCTGTATTTTAATGTAATCAAATTTTATAGATGAGGAAGAAGCTAAGAAACAAATGAGACTTTCAACCTGAGCTGGAGAACTTAGCATGATGGAAAAGTCCTCCAGAAAAAGGTTGCAAAAATGGACATGCTTGAAAATGGAAGCTAACATTACTGTATAATTGTAATTTAAGTGTACTTTTACAGATATGTTCTCTTTCGAACAACATTTGACCTCTTTCGCAATAAAATGTAACTCTTTTAATTGTAGTTTCAAAGGTCATTTATGGACTACAGAACAGAAAATAAACATTAAATTAAATTGATAAATGTGTGTTAAGAATTTACTATTGCATGTGGTGTGGGGGTTTTAATAATAGTTATAGAATTAATAACTGGTTCAAACATTGTTAGTTAGATCCAGTCTGTCCATTCTTCGTGGACCTCTCATCAACTAGATATTTCTGTCCACAGAACTGCCATTCATTGGATGTTTTTTGTTTTTGTGTGGAAATGCCTTGTTGATGAGAGAGGTCAACAGAGAATGGTCAGACTGGTTCGAACTGACAAAGTCTACAGTAACTCAGATAACCACTAATGTACAACTTTGGTGAGAAGAATAGCATCTCAGAATTGGTGCTGTTTTGGCAGCACGAGGGTGACTTACACAAAATTAGGCAGGTTGTTTTGATGTTGTGGCTGATCGGTGTATACATATACACACTGATGAACAAAAACATAATGACCACCTGCCTACTATACTGTTGGTCCATCAAAACTGCTCCGACCTGCCAAGGCATGGAGTCTACAAAACCCCTGAATGGATTTTGTGATGGCCCTTGTGATATCTGGCACCAAGACATTAGCAGCAGATCCTTCAACTCCTTTAAGTTGCGAGGTGGAGCTGTCATGGATCGGACTTGTTGATTGAACCGTTGCCATGAAGGGGTGTACCTGGTCTGCAATGATGTTTAGGTAGGTGACATGTATCATATTGACGTCCACATGAAGGGCCGGACCCAGTGTTTCCCAGCAGAACATTGCCCAGAGCATCACACTCCCTCCACTGGCTTGATGTCTTCCCACAGTGCATCCTGGTGCCATAATCCCCAGGTAACCTGCGCACACGTACACGGCCGTCCACGTGAAAAAAGGGCCTCATCAGACAGGGCAATCTTCTTCCACTGCTCCAAGGTCCAGTTCTGACAGTCACAGGCCCACTATAGGCACTTTGGACAGTGGACAGGGGACATCATGGACACTCTGACTGGTCTGCGGCTACATAGCCCATAAACAGCATGGTGCGATGCACTACGTGTTGTGACACATTTCTCCCTTAACCTTCATTAAAATTTTCTGTGACTTCTGCCACAGTAGACCTTCTGTTGGTTCGGACGTCTTTATAAAGCAAAGAAAAACTAGTTAAAATAGAGGTACGTAAAAACAAACAACATTTTCTCCAAAATACTTTGATTCAGATTCATCTACAGCATTACAGGAGCAAAATGTATCTATTTCAGGGAGTATGTTTCTTAAATAAAGATTGACTGGGTAAAAACGGTGTAAAAGTTTAAAGGACACCTCCTTAACCTAATTAATAATTAAATATTTGTGAGGTAAAGACCATACGACCTGCGTCAGACATGCTTGTGTTGCATCTCGGGTGTGTTGCGTTATTAATGTGAAATGTTTAGATCACTGTGTCAAGTTAAATATAGTTTAATAATCAATCTTTAAACACATCTTGAGATTCCTTAGTTCGCATTTGCGCTCCTTCAAGTGTTTTGAACTCAAGAACGTAACGCATGTTTATGTTGTGTGTTTGACTAAGGGTTGTTAATGTTTTGTTCACTGTATAAACTGTGCATTGCTCACACAGCTGAAATTTCACTTACTGCCCTCTGGAGTAAACAGGTGGTACTACAAGCTTGCATTTCTCAGGAATTTCTCAGGAAAGCATTGCGATTAATTGCATACATTTTTTTACGCGTTAAATCGACAGACCTAATATATATATATATATATATATATATATATATATATATATATATATATATATATATATATATATATATATATATATATATAATTAAAAATATTCATTAAAATGCATTACATTCTTAAGGCAGAAGAGTTAATCAATGATAAGACAATACAAAAAGCAGCTTTAGAATACAATGTATTGTTTACTACAATATAATTGATCATAAGTCAGTCATTGACACACAGTTCACAGCAATCCATTTCATAAGAGAACTTGTCAATCAGTTCAGGATTTATTATGAGGGCTTGTTTAAGGACCGTCAATTTACACCTGCGTCAGACATGCTTGTGTAGCATCTCTGGTGCATTACATCATAAACATAAAATTTTTAGGACACTGTGTCAAGTTAAATATAGGTTTAATACTTAGAACACATCTTGAGATCTCTTAGTTCGGATTTGCGCTCCATCAAGTGTTTTGAACGCAAGAATGTAACGCATGTCTGTGTTGTTCTATTGCTCAAGGGTGTTTTTCGTCACTGTGTAAACTGCGCATTGCCACACAGCTGAAATTTCACTTACTGCCATCTGGAGTAAACAGGTGGTACTACAAGCTTGCATTTCTCAGGAATCTTCCATATCAGTGTGGGGATTTCGATTAATTGTGTAATTTTTTTATTGTGTTATTTTTAGTCAAATTAATTGCACTGAATTAATGTGTTAAATTGACAGCCCTAATATATATATATATATACACGCCAATCAACCACAATATAAAAAACGTCCTAATTTTGTGTAGGTGCACCTCATTACTGTAGACTTAGTCAGTTCGAACCAGTCTGTCCATTCTCTGTTGACCTCTCTCATCAACAAGGCATTTCCATCAACAGAATGTGACATCTCACTGGATGTTTTTGTTTTAGGCAACATTCAGAGTAAATTCAAGAAGCCGGTTGTGCGTGAAATGCCAAGGTGATCATCATTTACAGAAATATTCAAACCAGCCATGCGATTACCTATATTATTATTATTATTATTATTATTATTAAACCTTTATATAACCAGGAAGAGACTCATTGAGATTAAAAATCTCTTTTACAAGAGTGTCCTGGCCAAGACAAACAGCAGTGCTATACCACATATACAATACATACAAACATAATATTATAATATATATATTATATATTAATTTAAATTGTGGTTCACAACATCTAGTAGACAACATGGCACAGTCTTAATTTATAATCTTGTCAACTATTTTTCACAGCTTCTAAACTAAACATGGTTCACACAGATCACAAAGAATAGCCTTTCTTGTGTGGTCAAATTCATTGGAGATTGAATGCAAAGTGGTTTTATTTGGTTTTGTTTGTCTTATCTTTTCAGGGAAAAACAATGTAGAAACACAATATGTTATTTGAATTACATTCAAAGTAGCACAGTAGAGTGAGAGGCAGACATAACCACATCAGTTCAGCTTGAGTAATATTCAGTTGTTTCTGAATATTGACATCAGGGGGTCAACCATAATTAAGGAAATGTGGCAGGGATATGCCAGCAGATGATCATTTTCTCATTATTGCAACAATATATGCCTGACCAACTGAGGGTCCAACTCAGCAACCATAATGGCAAAATGGTTCAAATGAAATGACAGGAAATCATTCAACACAAGAGTTTTGAAATCAATATAATTAGGCAACAGATCACGTTTTGATGATTTTTCCTAAATCTAACTCCAAAACTCCAACCTTAAAATTGGGGGGTGATGAAGGGGGAGTTTGCCCAGGGCGCCATACAAGCTAGAACCACCACTGGCACCTTGCTTGAAATTCATTGTTTTTAAATGTCAAATGGCTCCAAAGAGGACATGAAACATAGTGCACAACTCACAGCTTTTGTCATTTTTAGACTCGACAGACCCAGATCTTATTCACGTATGTGAATATTGCAAAATAAAATTTGTTTTCCACAAAAGAAAAAAAACACTGCTTTGGAACGACAAAAGGTAACCTTATTACATACAGCTTAATAACATATTGACTAGTTTGTCTCAGTGGAATTAAATGTTTTTTTTTAACGATATCTTACAATTTTGCAATCGGTTAACTTTAATTATTAATAGTTTATCATGAGACTTTGTTACAAATATCAATGGGCCTCATTATTGAAACACAAGAAGAACAAATTTTGATTAAATGGTTCATAAAACCATTCTTGCGTATATTGTAGTCTGCTCATTACGTGCTGAACTTGCCAGTATGGAAAATGTAAGGTTTTCAGAAAAAAAAATAAGAATGTATCGAATTTGCTTCATTGCCAATAACATGTTCAACTACATAGTGACATGCAAACATATGCAAACTGAATGTTTGTCAGAGTAATGTTGACTCAAATCAATCGTCTCATCCTGCCTTTAAGGCATTTTGATTGTCAGTAACGCAAACAGGAGCGATCGAGTACAGGTGAGTGTAAAATTACATGAATTTGAAAATACCCTTGTTAATTTGATGACTGATAATTATCATGATGATTGAGATTTGAACCTTAAAGATGAGCATGATGGACAAGCTCTAAGCATAGATTTGTGCTATCATTAAAAATTGCAATGTGATGTCAGTCTATTTTCTCAACTATTGCTTTCTAAACAAATAACCAATGGAAATGATCTAAATGAAAAGTTCAGTTTTTCGTGAAGGCAGGTTTTCATACAATTTATTACCCATGACCTGACTGTTTTTCTTACAGATTCATTTGTGCAATAATAATTTCATTCACTGGTTAGCAACTATGCTGCATTTCATATGGCTCACTCTGTGTTTAAGTAAGACATGACACAATTAATAAACAAATGCCATTTATTTTTGACATATGGGATATTTGTGACACTTGCTGTCATTATTTATTTAACATGCAGTCATAAGTAACACTCCATCAAGTAGGCCTACTTCTTCAGTCAGACTAGTTGATGGAATCAACAGTTGTTCTGGGAGAGTGGAGGTTAACCTTAATGGAGTATGGGGAAGAGTGTGTGATGAAGGCTGGAATTGGAATGATGCTGCTGTGGTGTGTAGAGAACTGGGCTGTGGGACTGCTAAAGAGGCCAAGAGAGGTGGATATTTTGGAGAGATAACAGGAGGTGTATTGATGAATTATGTTCAATGTTCTGGAAGTGAATCTTCATTGACATCCTGTGATTCTTGGAAATGGAAAAGCTATATGTCAAACACGCCACCAAATTCATGTCTGTGGGGGAAGGATGCTGGTGTCATTTGTTGGCGTAAGTCCTTTGTAATTAATTTGTAGCATGTTTTACTTTCATAACATTATCAATATATTCTCAACCCACTGTTCAGTGTTGTAGAGCTCTCACTTTTCAATTATGTGGACATTAGGCAATCTTAGGCTGGCTGATGGTGTCGACTCTTGTTCTGGGAGAGTGGAGATTTACCATCAGTGGTGGTGGGGAACAGTGTGTGACAATGGCTGGAATCTAGCAAATGCTGCAGTGGTGTGTAGAGAGATGGGCTGTGGGGAAGTTATACAGAAAAAGAGTGGACCGTACTTTGGTTCAGGACAAATATGGCTGGATAATGTGCAGTGTGTTGGAAATGAGATCACACTGAGCAACTGTCTAACTATTAATAATTGGGGAGTGTATACCTGTGACCATTCAAAGGATGCTGGAGTCATCTGTCAGTGTGAGTAACTAACTTTAATTAAGCTAACAGTGATTCACTGATTTGGAACAAGCAATAGCAGGCTTCTGAAGGATTATGAATTTATACATAGGGCAGAACGGGGCTAGTTGTCACACAGGGAAAGGTTATGAGTCAAAAGTCCAATTACACAAATGTGTGTTTTCTTTAGCACAGGTTTGGTGTCGGTTTCAAAACCCTAATAAATTAGGCCATGTACAAACTAATCCATTTAAGTCTGAAAACTCAGTTTTCAGGTTCCTACGTCATCATTTTCCACAGAATGCGGTTATGGAGAATGTTTTTGAAAGTCTTCATTTTTGGTGGATAAAAAATGCAGCTCTAGTGTTGATGAGAGGTGTAAATGTAACAAAATTATTGCATTTTCAAACTAAAATGTATTAGTGTGGACGTGGCCGTAGAATACTTCTTGTGAATTCTACATTTTAAACTAAAGTTTCAGTATCGTAATATTTTTGCTAAAGCTAATGGGTCATGTTGTCACAACAGATCAACATGTTTAAAAAATATATATATTTCTTTGTGGTGACATCCTGTGGAAATTTTCGAAAGCTTTTTGTGTGACAACTAGCACTGCGGTCATTTTAAAGTCTGTAAAAATATATTTTCACTGCATCTGAAGTCTCTATTTTCTCTGTGTGGACATTAGCCTCTGTCAGGTTGGTGAATGGCGTTGACTCTTGCTCTGGAAGAGTGGAGGTTTTCTACAAAGAGCAATGGGGAACAGTGTGTGATGACAGCTGGGACTGGTGGGGTGCTTCATTAGTGTGTAAAGAACTGGGCTGTGGGAGTGTAATTGAAGAAAAGAGAGGAGCTTATTATTCAAAGGGCACAGGACCAGTTTGGTTAAGTGGTGTACAATGTGACAATTATGCAACTTCACTGAGAAATTGTAACTCAAAGGGATGGAAAGTAGACAGCTGTGGACATGAAAAGGATGCAGGAGTTGCCTGTCAGCGTGAGTATAAAACTAATGTAATCATATAAACAGAGCACGATAATTAAATGTCATCTGCTAGTAACTGCATTGTGACATCTCTCATTTTTGTGCACTTCAGGCAAAGTTAGGCTGGTAAATGGTATTAAAGCTTGTTCTGGGAGAGTGGAAGTTTACAAAAATGGTGAGTGGGGAACAGTGTGTGATAACGACTGGGATGCTACGGATGCTGCAGTGGTGTGTAGAGAGATGGGCTGTGGAGAAGTTATAGAGGCAAAGACTGGTGCTTATTTTGGACAAGGTTCAGGACAAATATGGATGGACCGTGTAGCCTGTGTTGGATATGAATCAACACTGAGTGCCTGTGAATCTCATAAATGGGGATTGTATGACTGTGATCATTCAAAGGAGGCAGGAGTCATCTGCCAGTGTAAGTTGCTTATATTTAACTGACACTAAACTGTAGTACTGCTCTGCACATGTGAAAAAAAAAAGATTTTAAATTCTTTGCACTTTTTAGCCCATGTAAGGTTGGTCAATGGCAGTGACTTTTGTTCTGGAAGAGTGGAGGTGTTCTATCTTGGTACGTGGGGAACAGTGTGTGATGATGGCTGGGACTGGAACGAGGCGGCAGTGGTGTGCCGTGAACTGGGATGTGGGGATGTTATAGAGACAAAGAGTGGTGCTTTTTTTGGCCAGGGCATAGGTCAAGTATGGTTAAGTGATTTGCAGTGTGGCACTGAATCTTCCGTGAGAAACTGTAAATCAAGTGGATGGGGAAAAAACAGCTGTACACATGAAAAGGATGCTGGAGTCATTTGTCAATGTAAGTACAAAACTTGTTACACAAATGAACAGCATGTTTTGTAAAATGTAGCCTATGTAGAATAACAAATTGACATGCAAATAATTTGGAAATTATGACTTATCTGCATAGTGAACAAACTGTCCTTCTGTCAGTTCTGACCATCTCTTCTCATTTGTTTGAGCATTAGATCCCATCAGGCTGGTGAGTGGTAGAAATACCTGTTCTGGGAGAGTGGAGGTACACCATGATGGTCAGTGGGGAACAGTGTATGATGACGGCTGGGATCTATCAGAGGCTGCAGTGTTATGTAGAGAACTGGGCTGCGGGAATAATCCCAAAGAAGTATATAGTGGTGCCTATTTCGGACAGGTTGTAGGACCAGTATGGATGAATGGTATTAATTGTACTGGCAGTGAGTCTGCACTGATGGACTGTACGTCAAATGGCTGGGGGTCACGCTACTATTGGCACGACCAGGATGTTGTCGTTAGCTGCACACGTGAGTGCTAACTTTCTTAATTTTATTTCACTTGCATTTGATACAAGAAATGACATGCCTCTTGTTTTCTCTCACAGACTCTACAGTACTTTTGAGAATTAATGTGACCGTTGCCCCTGGAGTTGATCCAAATGATCCTGGAATTATGAGTACACTTTTGGAAAAGGTGAGAGCTGTGAGTAGGGTAACAGTGAGTTACTTTTTGCTGCCATCTACTGGCTGTTCATGTTACTGTTGGCTCTCTGTATTTTCATTTATTTACATTTCATAGATGGGGAGTGGCTTGCAATCAAATGGGACTTTCTCCCTGAGATGGAGAATTCAGCCTAATGGAAATGTCTTCCAGAAAAAGGGAATATTTCCCTGACAGGTTTGATAAAATACAAATTGTTTTTGTGAATACATCATTTTGACTTTTGTTTTAGCCCTTTTACAATAATAATTTAACTCTGTACAATTGCAATGTACTTATGTTCCACAGGCCATTGCTGGAATACAGAGAAAACAAGCAATCAATGCCTCCTAAAGACCAGCGCTTTGTAAGCTACAGCTTCTCATGTTTCTAAAGTAATTGTTTAAAAATAAATATTGATTTAAACTATTCTAATATGTACAATAGCTTGAAGCATAGGCAATCTGTACTCTCTTAAAAAACACTGATCATCGTCTATCCAAGGCAAGAGAATTTTGCATATAGTAACTTCATTGTACATAATTTGAAAACTACAGTAATTATGTTGCATTTTCTATGTTATCTTTCAGTTTACTAATACAGCCAAATAGTACAGCCTCACCACATAATCATATTTTACATTATTGTAACATTATTCAGCTTCTCTGTTACTCTGATATTATTATTGTAAGTGCATTACTGTAATCGTGATTTAAAGGAATATTAATGTTGATTACCCCAAAAAATATTTTGACTCATCCCTCCTTTTCTTTAAAAAAAGCTAAATCTGGGTTTCAGTGAGGCACTTACAATGGAAGTGAATGGGGCCAATTTATTTAGGGTTTAAAGGCAGAAATGAGCATCTTATAATTTTATAAAAGCACTTACATTAATTCTTGTCGATTAAGCTTATCTTGTATTTACCCGGAATATTCCTTTAATTTTGTTTATATAATTTTATTGTTATTGTCTGTGATAATTGTCTTGTTTTAACAAGTTTCTGTGTTACTTGACAATAATAAACAGCCTACAAGCTAATAAACTTAATATACTTGGAGAAATTATTCATTGTTACGATTACTTTTAATACATGTAATTAAGTTATAAACATTGGTTTCTTATGTCATATGGCTGTTTCTGGTGTTTCATAAAGTCACTAATTTTTACATACTTTACACTGTATCTAAGAACACATCTTAACCAGGGTAAAATCACACATTTCCTTTAGTGACTTGTGTATGGAAAGCAACCCAGCCCCTTTTTAAACAAAAGACGACATGTACAGTGCATGTGACCTTGAAAATCACTTAGCAATTCAAATGGGACTGGCTATACAAAACAGCAGTCCTTTAACAAGAACAAACCAATTTGAAATCAAAATGCAGCCATTCTAGTATCTATATCTGCACAATAATATATCTGCACAAAACTTTATTTTGTGAGGACTTTACCAATGTATACGCTAGGTGGAGTGTCCTTCCACAGAGAGGCAACAGGCAAAAGAGTATAATATCTTCCTCTGATGCTTTAACTTGATCTAGGACTGCCGCTCCAAACAGGATAAAGGGTTTATTTAAGACCTTAGTTTTGGTCTCTCTGATCAGGGCCATGTCCCTGAAGCTGATGCCAGAATTTTAAGCATTTAAGCCAGTTTTAAACATCATGCACATTGTGCATTTGACTATAGTATTAAGGAAACCTTGCACCAGCTACATTAGCCAAATATTATATGCAAATAACAATCATTCATGTCAACTCAATGTAGTAGGCTATATCATGGTCCAAAGGACTTGAACCAAGTGTTGTTATGCTCTTTAAACATTTAAAGATAAATGTGTGGGATAATTATTAAGTAAACTTTTTAATAAAAATAAAAATGTAAAAATAAAAATTTGCATTGGCTTTCATATTGTTTGCTTTATGTTTTGAGGCTATATTTAAACCTACAGGTACCAGGCATGTATATATCTTTCCAAAACATGTCATTTTGGTTGTATAAAATTAAGAGGTCTTTTTTAAGCAAACATAACTTTTCACAGTCTTTTATTTTTTCTTATTGGGGGAGTACTATCATTTGTGGTTATCCAAATTGCATGTTTTGCGTATGCCATGTAAAATACAAAAGGCTTGCATGTTCCACCCAGTAGAGCCTGTACGGTACAGGTCACACACGTAAGCAACTTCATGTTGTTAGTATAGTAATAATTTAGTCATTTATAGTCTTGTTTGTTTGGCATGTGTTATGCTGGATGCTGTTCCTGTTAGCGCTTAGCTTAGCGCATATTAACACCGTTTGGTTATGAACATTTACTGTTTCATGAACAGTAAATGAAATGAATGTTTTTCAAAGGGGTGTCATTGAAGATATGCATAACTGTATTGGACTCAACAGCAAAACCCCAACCTGTAAGAAGTTGTTAACAGAAAAAACAAAAACAACAACACAGTTTCCACTCTATCCACCATGAGTCGCATTGAGTAGAAAAACATTGATTCATCTAGCTAAGAACAACAAGTGGGAAATTCAAAGCAAAACCTTTTAATGGACCATGACAACCAATTTTGGTGAGAAGTGTCACTTGTACAAGGAGAATGTGGTTATGGGTTTTGTTGACTGTGCACGCCCATTGTAGCACAAAGCTTAGTAAAATACCTGAAGAGGAGGAGCTATTTTGGGTAAATGCACATTTGAGTTACAACAAATAAAGTTGTCTCTCAGTGCTAGAGAGAAGAGGATCCAGGTGACTTTTTACAGTTTTACCATCATTTTAACATTTTGAACAATTTCTGTTCAGTAAAGTGTTTTGTCTTAGATGTTAAATTTTGGGGTGGGTTGAAATGGTACATTTCTTACTTTTCTTAATTTCATGCTCATTTCTTTATTTCAACTCTCAATTATCATCAAAGCAGTCGATGGATAGACACCACAAGCTATCACTGCCGTTATGTCTGATTGGTGAATGGCTTTAACTGGAGGAGTGGAACTTTACCTTGATTAAATATGGTGGTATGGTGTTTTTGATTTTAACTGGGATATTGGATGTGGAACTGATTGGTAGAGAGTCTGTGGACGTGCTATAAAGATAATTGTGCATCTTAAGGTCAGGGATCAGATGTGTTTGGATAATTTATAAATGTGGATTCCACACACAAGGACATTGAATCCAGTGGATGGGGAATTCACAAATGTGACCACTGAGAATATACTTGAGTCACCTGTCTGTGTAAGTCAATGCAGTACTATACTACCATTCATAGGAATGTATATTACTTAGACTGATTAAACAATATGAACCCATGCTAAGTGTTTAACACCTCTCCATCACATTTATTTAAGCTCTTGTGTGTGCAATATCTTTGTGTATTGCCTTTCAGTGGTCTGGACTAACAGGAATGGATTATATTTGTAAGTAGTTATGAAAAATGAACCGCTTAGTCCATATTCGAAGTGAGCACAGTTGAAGTTGAATACATTTTGAGCTGCTTTGGTGCTTCCAGTTTGTGCTCATGCAACAAGTGTAAAGACACAGTTATAAGTGGAACATAAGTGCATAACTTTGACCTTTTCTCTCTATTATTGTTCACAGAGCACATACGTCTAAATCTATCTTGCTATTCAAATGTTCAAAGGAAATGCAAGACTGATATGTGACACTGGAAAAGCAGAATGAAAGCTACCTATGCAAAACTAACAAAACATCAGAAGCACAATTGAACAATCTTGTGACAGAAGCCCCATGCACAGGATATTAGGTTGTCAGGCAAAACTAGCCACCCTTGAAAAGTTTATCTTTGGCTGGAAGAGGCTGGAAAGTAGCTGTACTAATATGAGGAGAACAAGAAGACAAGGCATTCATGTCAGAATTTGTCAACATGTTTAATAATGTCACTTCTATCAGGAAGACCTGCAGAATAAGTGAAATAAGATGACATTTATTTGATGAATATAAAACAGAAAGTAATGTCTCTCTTTTGCTTAAGCCCTGTCTGGTGGTTAGCACACTGAAACAGCAATGTGATAGATTGTGAGCAGACTTATAAAGCAATGGCTTACATGTGATTGGCAAGGGGTTACCTAGATAATGGTGCGATGATGTACAGCTGCTAGTCTTCCCGCTAGAACTATGCTACGCTTACATTTCCATAAGAGTTATGTCACACAATCTTTACCAGAGGTAATCAGAATTCTCCAAATATTACCATCTCTCACTAATAATCAGTGTAGCAATTCTGAGTGGTCCAGCTTGTGTTCATCCTGATTCCCTTATGTGTCATTTTTATTGTGTTTTTGCTTGAAAACTTTGCAAATGGGCACAACTAAAACGTATCGGTTACCTAACGTAACCTCGGTTCTCTCTAGATGAGGGAACGAGTATTGCGTAAGCTAGCTTACGCTACGGGAAAGATTCATCTTTTCTGAGATATTGAAGCCAAAAAAAATTATCCTTAATTTTTGTATCCATTGTCAACGCAGTGCGGCAGCTGCAGACCTTGAGCGGGCTAGCTAGCGAGCTCATAGGTTGCTCTGCGGCAACTGCTGCAGCCTATAGACGAGCTTGGGTGAACTCGCATCCAATGAGAGGCGTCCGGCGCTCACTGCATCAAAGCCCGCCAAAATGGGCGTGACTAGAGCGCATATAAGCGTAGTTCGTAGGCTGGAACCCTGGTTTTCATTGACTGAAGCGAAAAGTCAGCCGTGGCGCGAAGCACGGCCGGCTACACAATACTCGTTCCTCATCTAGAGAGAACCGAGGTTACGTTAGGTAACCGATACGTTCTCTTACGAGAGGTTCTCTCGTATTACGTAAGCTAGCTTACGCTACGGGAACCCATTGTCAGCGCCGTCGCGCCAAGCATCCACTGTATGAGCCCCAGGGAATTAAGGGGGACCGGGGCAGCCCTTATGAGTGGGGAAATAATATTTGGCCGGCAAGAATGCGGGTCATTGATTGTGTAATACATAAGCACATAGTGGGAAGGGAACGACAGAGCGGCGGTGCCGGTCTGTGTGGAATGTGTCCCATCAGTGCAGCTCACCAGGGGAGCTGTAGCGTATTAAACCGCTAGTAGTTTTGCCTGCAGAGCGGGTACTTCCATATTGTAAAATCTGACAAAGGTGGAGGGAAGTCCATCCCGCTGCCACACATATGTCGTGAATGGAAATCCCGCTGGACCATGCCCACGAGGATGCCATGCCTCTAGTGGAGTGAGCCCTAATGCCCAACGGGCATGGCAGGTCTTTGTGCGCGTATGCAGCAGCAATAGCGTCCACTATACATCTAGATAGTGTCTGTTTCGAGCGGCGAGACCTTTGGTGCGCCCTCTGAGCGAAAGCAAAGCTGCTCAGAGCGTCTGAAAGCGGCGAGCGCGCAGTATACAATCTCAGTGCTCTGACCGGGCAAAGGAGATTGGCGTCGCGTTCGCTATCGGTGCTGGCAGCGCCGATAGGAAATGACCTGTGCTCTGGAAGGAGTACCGATCACCTTGGGAACATAGTCGTGTCTAGGCTTTAAAATGACCTTGGAGTCACTTGGTCCAAACTCAAGACACGCAGCGCTGACAGACAGCACGTGAAGGTCTCCCACACGTTTGACTGATGACAGGGCAGTCAGAAAAGCGGTTTTGAGTGAAAGGTATTTCAAATCCACGGATTGAAGTGGTTCGAAAGGGGGCTTTCATAGTTTCGAGAACTATAGAAAGATCCCAGATAGGAACCGATGGGGAGCGCGGGGGTTCATCCTTCTAGCTCCCTGAGGAAGCGGATGACCAGCTCGTTTTTACCCCATGACTGGCCGTGCAGGGGTTCAGCGAGCGCCGCAGCGGCCGCCACATCACTTTGGCGTGGATGGGGATCTGCCCTTATCCAGCAGCTCTTGTAGAAATACTGAGCAGCGGCGACACCCCACATGTCCGCGGGTCCAGGTCTCTGTCGGTGCACCATTTTGAGAACACAGACCATTTTGGCGCATAGAGTCTTCTCGTGGAAGGGGCTCTAGCGTGTATGATGGTGTTTATTACTCCTTCTGGCAGAGCGACGGGTAGTCGTTGATCACCCACGCATGCAGCCCAGCGCTCTGGGTGGGGATGCCAGATTGTGCCGTGAGCTTGAGAGAGGAGATCTGCTCTCACTGGGATGGGCCCGCGGCTGTCAGTGACAGCTGCGTAAGCTCCGGGAACCATGTTTGATTCTCCCAACGCGGGGCTATGAGGAGCACCGAGTGGCGCGTTTCCTGATCCTCTGCATTACCTGTGGCAATAGCGAGGCGGGAGGGAAGGCGTAAGCGGGCGTCTGGGCCAGTCCTGGGCCAGCGCGTCCTCGCTTTCGAGAAAAATATTGGGCAGTGAGAGTTCTCTTTGGGCGCTAAAGAGGTCTATCTCTGCTCTGCCGAATAGGTGCCATAGCGTCTGGACTGTTTGAGCGTGCAGGGACCATTCCCTGGGGAATATTGTCTCTGGACAGTCTGTCCAGGCCGTCGTTCAGGTGGCCTGGCACGTGAGTCGCCCTCAGCGGCGCAGGTGGCACTGGGACCAACTCAGTATGCGTTTAGATCAGATGGAAGAGGTTCCTGGATCTGACACCGCCCTGGCGGTTTAGGTAGGATACCACAGATCTGTTGTCGAGCGGACCAGGGCGTGGTGACCCTGAATGACCGGGAGAAAGCGCCGCGGCGTGCTTCGACCGCTATCATTTCCAGACAATTTATGTGAAGGAGCTTTTCCTGAACTGACCATAGGCGAAAACCGGAGAGCCCTCGCAGACGGCGCCCCAACCCGTGTTGGGCGGCGTCTGTCGAGATGACTTTCGGCGAGATACAGCTCCCATTGTCACTCCCGCTGATACCATTCGGCCACTGTCCAGGGCTGCAGAGCTGATATACAGGTCTGAGTCACCTTGATGGGCTGGCGGCCTGTGGCCCAAGCCCGGCGAGACGCGCGGTGTTTAGCCAATGCTGAAGCGAGCGCATGTGCAGTAAAACCAGCTGAAGTACTGCTGCGGCTGAGGCCATGTAACCTAGCACTCTCTGGAATTTCTTCAGAGGCGTGAGGCTGTTCATCTGAAAAGATCGCGACTGAGTCAGCTGAACACGGCGCGTCGCTGTGTAGATAATCGAGCCGTCATTGCCCGCGAGTCTAGTTCTATTCAAGGAAGGAAATTGTCTGACTGGGCTGTAGTGAGCTCTTGGTCCAATTGACTGCAAGACCCAAACTGTTCAGATGGCTGAAGAGAACTGCTCTGTGAGACAGAAGCTACATATGTGACTGTGCCATAATCAGCCAGTCGTCCAAATAGTTCAAAATTCGCAAACCCTGACTCCGCAGGAGTGCGGCGCCACATCCATGCGCCGTGAAAGTGCGAGGTGCTAAGGACAGGCGAGCGGGAGGACGGTGTATTGATAAACCTGGCCGTCGAGGCGAATCTCAAGAATGGCCTGTGACGGGGATTTACCTGAATCTGAAAGTATGCATCTTTCAGATCGAGAGAAATAAACCAGTCCCCTAGGCACATCTTGCGAGGAGTTTCCTGATTGTAAGCATTTTGAATGGTCTTTTTGCAAGCACCTTGTTCAAAACCCTGAGATCTAATATGGGTCTGAGGCCGCCGTCTTTCTTGGGAACAAGAAAATAACGGCTGTAAAGCCCGACTTCAGCTCAGAGAGGGTGGCACTTTCTCTATGGCCCTTTTGCACAGAAGGCTTGCTATTTCTGAGCGAAGCATGCACGCTGCTTCCGTGTTCACAGTGGTTTCGAGCAGCTCTGAAGCGAGGAGGCGGCGATCGAACTGTAGCAAATAGCCCTGTTGTATTGTGCTTAACACCCACTTGGATATCCCTGGAATAGCTTCCCACGCTTTGAAGCGTAGCGCTAGAGGGTGAATGGCCAATTAGGCTCTGATTGCCGCACACAGAGCTGAACAAAATGTGTGGCGCGTTTAGTGTGTTTATGCATGATTGCTCGCAGACAGCATGAACAGGCTGTTTTGTGAGTGACTTCCGATTGGAATGAATGGGGAAAGAGTCACATCTGTTACTTGATCGCTAAGCATAGTCATGAACACGGGACTTACACACAGAGGAATGTTTGCTGGCCGTGTAAAGAGCGGGCAGAGAATGAGGCGCACTGCGTGATTCGATGGGCGCATTTATTGACTCTAACACTCGAGCGGTTCAGTAACCGCTTTATGTGGCGTGCTCTGGTGGGGACCACGAGACATGTAGTGCTTGTGTGTAGAGGTGAACACTGGATTGTGGGCACATTTTCTACACATAGGGCTGGTCGTGTGACAGAGCGACCAGAGAATGGAGCGCTGCGCGATTCGTGAGCGCCTTCATTGACTCTGGCCTTCGGCGGTTCAGTAACCGCTTTATGCGTGCGTGCTCTGATAGGGAGCGCGGAATGTGTTATGCTTGTGTGTAGGGGTGAACACTGGGTTGTGGGCACATGTTCTACACATAAGACATGTTTGCTCTTTACAAGATTTATTTGGGTCGCCGTAAAAGCGGCGTTTGAGTGCTGAGCAAGCGGGCAGTGTCACCGGCTTGTTGGCTGCTAAATTCACCACTGTAGTACCCTGCGAGAAGGGGACTGACAGGGGGCAAAGCTTTGACGGTGGTCCGGCCGTGGCGGGACTGAGCCGTAGTTTGTTCAACAAAGTTAGGAAGACTTCGGTTGCTCTGGTTTCAGCGTTACCTTAAATCGAGGCCAGCGAGGCGGCGGTCTCGGCGGCTGTCTGAGCGCTGATCGAGGCGGCCGCCCTGTCGGCGCTGAAAGTCTGAGTTTGTTGAGCTGGAGCTGTGAAGAGGCTCGTGCAGGAGGCTGATCACGTGAGCGGCCTGCAGAGGAGCTAGCGCGACGTGGCAGGAAGAGGTTCATGGCTTGAGTGGCTTTCTGGACTTCTGAGAAGTGGTCAACAATGCCACTCACCGCGGAGCCGAAGAGACCGGTCGGAGAGGCGGTGCGTTGAGGAACGTGGAGCGCTCTGCTTCTCCCATGTCGGCTAGCGTTAGCCACAGGTGTTTCTCGGTCACAGTCAGCGAGGCCATGCACTTCCCTAGAGCTTGAGCTGCAGCTTTGGTAGCCGAAGGGCGAGGTCTGTCGCGCTTCATAGATCAGTAACAGCCTCTGGGTGCCTGCCTTTCTCATTCCACTCCGAAGAAGGTCCGCTTGTAGGATCTGTAAAGCGGCCATGGAGTGCAGAGCAGATCGCGGCTTGGCGGCGGCGGAATAAGCGCGGCCAACATAGGCGGAAGTCGCTCTGCAGGCCTTAGAGCGGGAGCACAGGCTTAGATCGCCATCTCGCGGAGGCGGGCAAAGGTGTGCTGCTATCGAGTCCTCGACCGGGGGATGGAGGAGTAGCCTCTCTCGGTGGCGCCGTCCACCGGCGCAGAAGGTGGAGGCGTGGAGTACGGGACCTGGCCGACAAAGGAGCGTTCCGCGACTTTGCAAGCTCCGTGTGTAGTTCCGGCAGGAAGGGGCGGCCGGGCGCGGGTGTAAAGTGGCGATGGCTTTGAAGAAAGCAGCCGTCGAGTCTGTTGGGTGCCTGCTCAGGGGCGGTGACCACTCGAGCCCGAGGCGGTCGGCGGCTTGTGTGAGGCGTGTTAACTCCCGCCGACTCCGGCGGGTCCTGCTGGATTCCTGGGCGAGGAGGAGGCTTGGGAGCCTGACCACTCCTCGCTGTCGAAGCCATGATGGAACAGCAGCCCTTATCCTCCGCCTCGTCATCTGAGATGGCAGCAGTCGCGGCTGCTTCGGCGGCAACTGCGTGTCCGGGGGTGGGGAGGGTGAGCGATGCTTTCGAGGAGAGGCTCGGCGAGGCAGTCGCTTCAACCACAGTTTCCGGCAGCCTTTGGGGCGGCTTCTTTCTCTGTGGCGGAATGTAAAGCGGCGGCGGCTTCTGCTTTGGCGCTCGAGTCGTGCCGTAGGGTCGACATCGGTAGCTCCTCGCAGAAATCGCATCCGCCCTCAGTGAGGCGAGCTCTGCGTGTCCCAGTCCCAGGCAGAGGCGCCAGATGATGTGGCGGTCTCCAGTGCTGAGAAGGGCGCGACATGAGCGCAAGTGGAGCGAGGCATCTTGAAAAAGAGCGCTTCGTACTCTTTTGTGAATAGTTACGTAAGAACTAGCTTGCTGAATAAAAAGGATACGTCGTCCGGATGGCGTAGCTCGCAGGATGGCTGAAGGTGGCTGAGGCGGCCGGCTTCTTCTAGCGCTGTCCACGCTTGCTTGATGCCCCTCGAGCGGCGAGCGGCTTCCAGGTCAGCGATCGCGAAGAGCTTCGCTGAAGAGATGAAAATCAGGGTTCCAGCCTACGAACTACGCTTATATGCACTCTAGTCACGCCCATTTTGGTGGGCTTTGATGCAGTGGTGCGGGCGCCTCTCATTGGATCGCGAGTTCAGCCCAAGCTCGTCTATAGGCTGCAGCAGTTGCCACAGAGCAACCTATGAGCTCGCTAGCTAGCCCGCTCAAGGTCTGCAGCTGCCGCACTGCGTTGACAATGGATACAAAAATTAAGGATAATTTTTTTTGGCTTCAATATCTCAGAAAAGATTAATCTTTCCCGTAGCGTAAGCTAGCTTACGCAATACGAGAGAACCTCTCGTAAGAGAACCTGAGTCTTTGTTAAAATATAAAGGTAATGAGATTATATATAAAATGGGCATGGCATGTTAAAAGTCACCTTAAGAAGTCCTGTGAATCATTGGTTTATTACTCATGTATGGAAAGCAACCCAGCCCCATTTTAAACAGAAGAACCGAGGTAGCTATACATTAAATGTATAGTGTGTGTGTGAGACCCTGAAAATCACTTTCAAATTGTTCAGCCTTTTATGGGGACTAAAATAATTTTTGCATTATAGCCTAATGACTTTAATTAAAACTTTAATTTGTGGACATACAGGTGAAACTCGAAAAATTAGAATATCGTGCAAAAGTTCATTAATTTCAGTAATTCAACTTAAAAGGTGAAACTAATATATTATATAGACTCATTACAAGCAATAATTTTGATGATTATGGCTTACAGCTTATGAAAACCCCAAATTCAGAATCTCAGAAAATTAGAATATTGTGAAAAGGTTCAGTATTGTAGGCTCAAAGTGTCACACTCTAATCAGCTAAACACCTGCAAAGGGTTCCTGAGCCTTTAAATGGTCTCTCAGTCTGGTTCAGTTGAATTCACAATCATGGGGAAGACTGCTGACCTGACAGTTGTGCAGAAAACCATCATTGACACCCTCCACAAGGAGGCAAAGCCTCAAAAGGTAATTGCAAAAGAAGTTGGATGTTCTCAAAGTGCTGTATCAAAGCACATTAATAGAAAGTTAAGTGGAAGGGAAAAGTGTGGAAGAAAAAGGTGCACAAGCAGCAGGGATGACCGTAGCCTGGAGAGGATTGTCAGGAAAAGGCCATTCAAATGTGTGGGGAGCTTCACAAGGAGTGGACTGAGGCTGGAGTTACTGCATCAAGAGCCACCACACACAGGCGGGTCCTGGACATGGGCTTCAAATGTCAAGCGGCTTACCTGGGCTAAAGAAAAAAAGAACTGGTCTGTTGCTCAGTGGTCCAAAGTCCTCTTTTCTGATGAGAGCAAATTTTGCATCTCATTTGGAAACCAAGGTACCAGAGTCTGGAGGAAGAATGGAGAGGCACACAATCCAAGATGCTTGAAGTCCAGTGTGAAGTTTCCACAGTCTGTGTTGGTTTGGGGAGCCATGTCATCGGCTGGTGTTGGTCCACTGTGCTTTATTAAGTCCAGAGTCAACGCAGCCGTCTACCGGGACATTTTAGAGCACTTCATGCTTCCTTCAGCAGACAAGCTTTATGGAGATGCTGACTTCATTTTCCAGCAGGACTTGGCACCTGCCCACACTGCCAAAAGTACCAAAACCTGGTTCAATGACCATGGTATTACTGTGCTTGATTGGCCAGCAAACTCGCCTGACCTGAACCCCATAGAGAATCTATGGGGCATTATAAGAGAAAGATGAGAGACATGAGACCAAACAATGCAGAAGAGCTGAAGGCGCTATTGAAGCATCTTGGTCTTCCATAACACCTCAGCAGTGCCACAGGCTGATAGCATCCATGCCACGCCTCATTGAGGCAGTAATTAATGCAAAAGGGGCCCAAACCAAGTACTGAGTACATATGCATGATTATACTTTTCAGAGGGCTGACATTTCTGTATTTAAAATCCTTTTTTTTATTGATTTCATGTAATATTCTAATTTTCTGAGATTCTGAATTTGGGGTTTTCATAAGCTGTAAGCCATAATCATCAAAATTATATCAAATAAAGGCTTGAAATATCTTACTTTGCTTGTAATGAGTCTATATAATATATTAGTTTCACCTTTTAAGTTGAATTACTGAAATTAATGAACTTTTGCACGATATTCAAATTTTTCGAGTTTCACCTGTAAATGATAAAATATTAATTATTGTATATATATATATATATATATATATATATATATATATATATATATATGCAATAATATATTGTCAAGTATAGACACATTTTTTTGTCCATTGCACATATATATGCTGGTTCAAGCTCCACAGCCACCACCATTGTGTCCTTGAGCAAGGCAGATTGCTCCGGGGGGATTGTCCCTGTAATAAGTGCACTGTAAATTGCTTTGGATAAAAGCGTCTGCCAAATGCATGAATGTAATTATGTATGTATGTATGTATTTATGTATGAATGTATGCATGTATTTTTGTATGAATGTATGCATTTATTTATTTATGAATGTATTTATGTATGTATTTATGTATGTACTTATGTATGAATGTATATATGTATGTATTTATGTATGTATGTATATATATGTATGTATGTATGTACTTATGTATGTATGAATGTATATATGTATGTATGTATATATATATGTATGTATGTATGTATTTATGTATGTATGTATATATTTATGTATGAATGTATGCATGTATTTATGTATTTATGTATGTATTATATATGAATGTATGTACGTATTTATGTGTGTATGAATGTATATATGTATGTATTTTTGTATGGATGTATGTATGTATTTATGTATGAAGGTATGTATTTATGTATGTATGTATGTATGTATGTATGAATGTATTTATGTATGTATTTATGTATGTATGTATATATATGTATGTATGTATGTATGTATATATATGTATGTATGTATGTATTTATGTATGTATGTATATATATGTATGTATGTATGTATGTATGTATATATGTATGTATGTATATATATATGTATGTATGTATGTATGTATGTATGTATTTATGTATGTATGTATATATTTATGTATGAACATATGTATGAATGTATTTATGTATGAATGTATGCATGTATTTATGTATAAATGTATGCATGTATTTATGTATGAATGTATTGATGTATGTATTTATGTATGTATTTATGTATGTATTATATATGAATGTATATACGTATTTATGTGTGTATGAATGTATATATATATGTATTTTTGTATGGATGTATGTATGTATTTATGTATGAAGGTATGTATTTATGTATGTATGTATGAATGTATTTATGTATGTATTTATGTATGTATGTATATATATATATGTATGTATGTATGTACTTATGTATGTATGAATGTATATATGTATGTATGTATATATATATGTATGTATGTATGAATGTATATATGTATGTATGTATATATATGTACGTAGTATGTATGTATGTATGTATGTATTTATGTATGTATGTATATATTTATGTATGAACGTATGTATGAATGTATTTATGTATGAATGTATGCATGTATTTATGTATAAATGTATGCATGTATTTATGTATGAATGTATTGATGTATGTATTTATGTATGTATTTATGTATGTATTATATATGAATGTATGTACGTATTTATGTGTGTATGAATGTATATATGTATGTATTTTTGTATGGATGTATGTATGTATTTATGTATGAAGGTATGTATTTATGTATGTATGTATGTATATATTTTTATGGATGTATGTATTTATGTATGAAGGTATGTATTTCTGTATGTATGTATGTATGAATGTATGCATGTATGTATGATTGTATGAATGTATTTATGTATGAATGTATGCATGAATTTATTTATGAATGTATTTATGTATGTATTTATGTATGTATGAATGTATATATGTATGTATGTATGTATATATATGTATGTATGTATGTATGTATGTATGTATATATTTATGTATGAACGTATGTATGAATGTATTTATGTATGAATGTATGCATGTATTCATGTATGAATGTATTGATGTATGTATTATATATGAATGTATGTACGTATTTATGTGTGTATGAATGTATATATGTATGTATTTTTGTATGGATGTATTTATGTATTTATGTATGAAGGTATGTATTTATGTATGTATGTATGTATGTATGATATGTATGATTGTATGAATGTATTTATGTATGAATGTATGCATGAATTTATTTATGAATGTATTTATGTATGTATTTATATATGTACTTATGTATGTATTTATGTATGTATTATATATGAATTTATGTACGTATTTATGTGTGTATGAATGTATATATGTATGTATTTTTGTATGGATGTATGTATGTATTTATGTATGAAGGTATGTATTTATATGAGGTGCCCCTAGGGACATTATTCAGAATTACCATGCACATACATGTACTTTTCCTCTCACATACACATATGAAACCAAATTCATTCACATACTATAGTGAAACGCTCTCATACATACAACTGAAAATATTACGCTCACACACACAACTGAAATGCTCACACACACACACACACAACTGAAATGCTCTCACACACACAACTGAAATGCTCACACACACACACAACTGAAATGCTCTCACACACACAACTGAAATGCTCACACACACACAACTGAAATGCTCACACACACAACTGAAATGCTCTCACACACACAACTGAAATGCTCACACACACACACAACTGAAATGCTCTCACACACACAACTGAAATGCTCACACACATGCAACTGAAATGCTCTCACACACGCAACTGAAACGCACTCACACACACAACTGAAACGCGCTCTCACACACACAACTGAAATGCTCTCATACATACAACTAAAATGATTACACTCTCACACACACAACTGAAAAGCATTTCAGTTGTGTGTATGAGCATTTCAGTTGAAACGGAAGCACATTTCAGTTGAAACGGAAGGTGGTTAAAGTACCCACTCCACTCCAGTTGGTGGCAGTAGTGCACCTCAAGACGAATAACTAGAAGCTGTTGAAAGAAAGCATAGTAGAAAACCGCGCCTTCCACAACATAAGCGACTGTTGACCGTTAGTTCGCCCGCCAATTGCGCTACACCAATGTCTTCCCAACAACAGCAAAGAACATTAGTCGATGCAGCGGGCTTGCTGAACACCATATTGGCTTCAGCGGAGACCATCAGAACACTGTCAAATGCCACAACAATCGGGCAGCAGCCGACCGTTGCAACTCCAAGTGTGGACACGTCGATGGACGATCACCTAGCGTCGCTCTTCACTTCCCGCCAGCGTAGCAGCGTTGCATTGTCAACTGCAGTTCCAGTCAGGAGAGAACGTGCTCCACCATGTTATCAAGCACAGCAATGTTTCAGCCCATGGACGTCAGGCAAAAGGAGAACAAGGTAAGTTAGCTAGAAACCAGCTTGCTTCAGTGACATTTTAGAGCACTTCATGCTTCCTTCAGCAGACAAGCTTTATGGAGATGCTGACTTCATTTTCCAGCAGGACTTGGCACATGCCCACACTGCCAAAAGTACCAAAACCTGGTTCAATGACCATGGTATTACTGTGCTTGATTGGCCAGCAAACTCGCCTGACCTGAACCCCATAGAGAATCTATGGGGCATTGCCAAGAGAAAGATGAGAGACATGAGACCAAACAATGCAGAAGAGCTGAAGGCCGCTATTGAAGCATCTTGGTCTTCCATAACACCTC
Source organism: Xyrauchen texanus (assembly GCF_025860055.1). Lineage (NCBI taxonomy): Eukaryota > Metazoa > Chordata > Actinopteri > Cypriniformes > Catostomidae > Xyrauchen > Xyrauchen texanus. Next base: position 23,844,471 of record NC_068320.1, on the reverse strand, counting down.
AGCAGTGCCACAGGCTGATAGCATCCATGCCACGCCGCATTGAGGCAGTAATTAATGCAAAAGGGGCCCAAA